>NC_057809.1:76935832-77283357 GCF_018294505.1 Triticum aestivum
TCGAGATATTGGGCAGCAGTGCACATCCCTCCCGTGAACTCAAACCAAGACCCAACGGAGGTCTCCTTCGTGGGGAAATCTATGCCAACCCCACATATGGCCATAGAAGTTGTTGCATACGAAGCGCTTGCTCGCCTTCGATTCGCGGTACCCTATGCCAGCGAACGAGGGTATTATTACTTTCCGAGCCGTGCAGCACCCGGTGGAATAACATCTTTTCCCGGTGGACGAATTGAGAGAGACCCAGTCCTAGCCAACCTGGTCCAGTACGTCATCGCTCAAGAGCGTTTAACCCAACATGTGATGGGTTATCTCCAGAGCCTTGCGGATTTAAATCCACAGATCGCCATCGGCAGATCACTAAGGCCCGACCAGGAGAAACACATTCATCGACTGGTCAATCCCCTTCCCCCGATAGAAGAGGGATGTGTCCCAGTACCAGAGATGTTTTCTCGGGACCCCGTTCAGTTACCATTTCCATTTTAGACGTCACTGTTGTGTTCATTATTGCAACACTTAATTGTGTATTGTAACTTGTGCATGGTAACCTGAGCTTGCGCGACGAATAAATTATTTGGCTTCTACTAATATGTATAGTTTTGTTGTGACTTATGCTCCTTTATTTTAACCGTTTTCCCTCGCGAAAAATCCCGGAGAGTATTTGTTTTTCAAAACAACCCTTAGCAAATCTCGAGGACGAGATTTTTATTAAGGGGGGTAGTGTTGTGACACCCCAACTTTTTGACCTTGTTTTATTAATTAAAATTTTGCCAGGAAATTAAAACTTTTACTTTCTGAGCTCCCTTTTGATTTTTGAACTTTGTCATTATGGAGTTTTTCCCCAAAGAAGAAGACTTTTCAAGTATGTTTTTGGACTTGTTTAAAACTCTCAAGAGAAGCTTTCCTTTCATTAGTAGAACTAATTACATAATTAATTTGCCTGATCTTCATTTTATTAAAAAAATGGTTTTTATAGGTTATATGGCCATATTTGAACTACAACCTCTTTAAAAATTTATTCAAAAATCCCACCAAAATTTGGAAATGTCGTGTGATGTTTTTAAATCACTTTTGTCCAAAAATATATTTTATTCTTGAAATAATTTGAGCTCTACACCCAATTTTCTTCTCTGGTCCAGTGGGCAATTTTGCACTTCAACTCATTTAAATACTTCTTTCTAGCCTCCACCAAAATTATGGGATGTCAGTGGTAGCATGCCATCCAACTTTATGGAAAAACCTTGTGATGTTCTATGGAAAAATTAAGTGTACAACCCTCTTTTTCATTCTGGACCAGACTTGTGTTTTGTACTGCAACCCCATTCATTCTTGCTCTAGTGACCTTGTGCTTTCACCTTCTTGTAATCAACCCTGCAAAACCCCTAAGTCCAGGAGCATGCACTCTTTGGAACACTTTTGGTTCATGTAGTGATGCCATTTACTCCTTGTCCAGAATTGTAGTTTTGCAAAACTTGCACTAGCAAGTTTCTCCTTTTGGCAAACTAACTTCACCACCCTCTCATACACCCATAGAGACACTGATCTGGAAGATTTGGCCACCCCAAGAACTGCCTGGATGCCCTTGGCATTTTGACAAACACCTTGAGTGCATAGCCAGATTTGACATGATTTCAACTTTACATTGTGAACTTGAGCCCCTGACCCATCCACCATGTCCCTTGATTCCCTTGTTAACCCTAAACTAGCCCTGTTTCTTGCCAACCTCAACCGCGACCTCTAGGCTACCCTGGCTTTTCGTCGACCACGTCCCGGGCGTGCTCTGGGCGCGCCCGGAGCGTGCGTTTGGCACACACATGCGCCCGAGCCGCCGTGTCCCGCCCCGCACTCACTCCGGTTCGTGACCGACCGTAGCCAGCACGCCGTGTCCCCTTTCTGCACCCCACGAGCCCCGCAGCTCTCGCCACGTCTCCGGCAGGCCAGCAGCTAGCCGCCACTACCGCCCGACAGCTCCTGCGCTGGCCAGCGCCGCCCAAACCACCTCCGCTCGCCAGCTCGCCCTTGGAACAGTAGCCGCTCGTCTGCTAGCTCCTGCCGCCATCCCCAGCCTCGCCACGATGCCCTGAAGCTACAGAAAGACGGTCGCCGACGAGCTCATCCACGGCCGCCACTGAACCGCCTCGACTCGCCTATTTAAGGAAGCCCCGAGCCCGTTCCCGCACACAGGCAACCTCAGGCCACCCCAATGGCACTTCCCTAGCTCGCAAATTGACCCAGGGAGGTTTTCTGCCCCGTCTCCGGCAACTTCTGCCGCCGCCACCGCCCCGACCATTCCGGCACCACTAGGACCTCCCCCTCTCCACTCTCTCCACCAGGAGCCTTCTCTTCCTCCCGTGAACCCTTCCCCCTGCTCGATTTTGATCAGGAGCCACCGCAGCCCCAAAAGCACTTTGCTCCCGAGGCCACCTCCGCCGAGAAGCTCGCCGCCGGCAGCTCCCTCCATCCCCTCCTGCCTGACGACCACCGGGAGGACCGCCCTTGAGTGGCGGATCCATCTCGGCCCTCGGGATCCCGCAAGGAGACGCCAATCGCCGGCGATGATCGCCGGAGTTCCGCCTCCGCTCGGGACAGAGGAAGAGGAGGGAGAAGACTAGTCAAACCTGACTAGTGGGCCCCCTGGACCCACTGTCAGTGACCCACCTCGCCGCCACGCGTGTTAAGTGAAAGCGTAAAACCCCCAAGTACGTAACCCTACACCGAAAGCGTATTCGAGACTGAACCGTTTTCTTTTTGTTTTATTTTTAAAAACAGATTTTGACCACAACTTTGACTGACTATAACTTTTTAAATACAACTCCAAATGAATTAATTCTTTTTCCTACCTCTCTCAAATATGGTCTAGTTTATTTTAAGATTTATTTAAAAAAAATTCAAACAACTTTTTGTGCTGCTTTAAATTGTATGTTGATTTAAATTTATTTAAAATAGGACTTTTGGAGAGAGGAAGGAAAACTTTCGAAGACTTTGGAGTGCACCCTGCCTTTCCACACCATAAAGGCAAGCATTCTGAACCCTGGGATAATAATTTTGGTGTGTTAGTTGACACGTTTATAATACCACCTTATTTTGGAGTATTGTTATTTCATGTGATATGATCATTTGCATGGATGCATTTTTTTGTGATTTCCTTGCTGTTGGGAAATGAACATACTCGTGATGGTAATCATCCTCATGTGCCTTGCATGCATGCCGGAAAGGAATCCGGGAAAAGCCTCTACCTCGGGTAGGCGTGAGCTTGTCGCCGGTCTTCGTCGGGACGGTTATATCCGGTATGGCACTGCAAGGTATAATGAGTGTTGATTTGTTGGTTGAAATAATTTTGTTGCCCATGTCATGCAGGAAACTCATAAGCCTCCTGAGTCGGCCATAGATCGAGTCTTGTTCCAGTGACCCCCATACTTGTTTCGTACTGCCACTGGTCCCTACCGTAGGTGGGGTATGGTTCAGTAAGTTGATAATCCTTGTCTTGGCACACACCGTACAGAGAGGCCATGGTGGAAGATACCGGCTGCATCCGGTAGGCATGCCACCTGGTCCGGGAGCATGGGTGTATCCGGTTGGGACCGAGAGGAGGATACCCCTTAGAGCGCGCGATAGAAATTTGATCCCATGCTACGCGAGGTTGTAGCCTCCCCACTAAGAGTTTGCTTGACAGGTGTCGTGGGTGATTCCAGACACCGGTGAGTTAAGTTGGTGTGTGCAAGTCAGGTGTGTTTTCAATTAAAAGACCGTAGACGGAATTAGTCCCGATGGACTAAAGGAATCCGTTACTTGTGGGTAAAGAGTACATCCTCTGCAGAGATTAAACCTATTCGAATAGCCGTGTCCATGCTAAGGACTACAGTCTGGGATGGGTCAAGTGTCGGTCTTAGTGTCAGTCTTCGGAGGAGAAACTACTAAACCCGAAGATTGATTATGACTTGTGATATATGATGGCTATGATTATTATCATTGTGGACTAACCGTTTGCATGATTTGAAATAATGAATATCCCTGGGACGGTACCACCTCCTGGATATTCACTAAGATTATAAGCCCTTTATGTGGCGTCGCCCAGACGCCCGGCTGTGGCATGTTCGTTATATCACTTTCATATAAGCCCTTTATGTGGCGTCGCTCAGACGCCCGACTGTGGCATGTTTGTCATTTCCTTTTTCTTATAAGCCCTTTATGTGGCGTCGCTCAGACGCCCGACTGTGGCATGTTTGTTATTTCCTTTTTCTTTATAAGCCCTTTATGCGGTGTCGCTGAGATGCCCGACTGTGGCATTGCTTGTTATTTTATTTATCTTACAAGCCCTTTCTGTGGTGTCGCTTAGACGCCCGACTGTGGCATGCTTGTTATTTAATTACCTTATAAGCCCTTTATGTGGTGTCGCTAAGACTCCCGACTGAGGCATGCTCACTTTTACTATCCCTTCGAGACGTCGCTTCAGACATCCGATCGGTGCATCTTATTTCTATTCTGTCATTACATCTTCCGGTTGCATATAAATAACCTGCTCGCATGCATCAAGATTTTATTTATGATTGATGATGTGATCATAGAATATTTCCGTGCATGTTGATCATTTATATTATACCTGTGTTCTTAATGTTTGCGAGTACATTCAAAGTACTCACTAGCTTGTCCCTGGCTATTGTCTTGGCCAGATTGCTTGCTTGGAGAGGAGCGTTGCGATGACAGCCTCGGAACCTAAGCAGCGGTGATAGCAGCCTCGCGAAGATAGGAGTTAACCTGGTCAGTTGTTCCCGTGGGAAATGGAGTCCCATAGACCGTGGTGATCCACAAACCGCTTCCGCCCTCAACCACTAGAAACCATTTGATGTACTCATAGGCCACAATTGTCTTGTACTACCTATTTTGTACTTTTGCTTGGAATTTCTGTAACAAGTTGGTGCCTCATCAGCTAACAGTAATCCTGGGGCTGGTGAGCACAACGGCCCTTTTCTGGAAATTAAAGCCCGGAAAACCGGTCGTGACAAGGGGCATGATCTAGCTCTGCCTCCGAACAGTGTCCTGGAGGCCGCACACGCACCGGTTCCGACCCTTGACTCGGAGCCTATTGCGCCAATCGAGGATGAGCAGTTGGACGTCACCTCGGGGGCTGCGATCTCAAAGGCGATCGAGCCGAACGCCAGCCCCACACTCCGCGTGACCCGTGACTCCGAGGGTCCAGACTCTTATCCAGACTCCGAACCCCCCGTGCCCCTACCAATCGAATCTGATTAGGCACCTATAATGGAGTTCACCGCCGCGGACATCTTTCAGCACTCGCCTTTTGGCGACATCCTGAACTCTCTCAAGTCTCTCTCTTTATCAGGAGAGCCCTGGCCGGATTACGGTCAGCGAGGATGGGATACGGACGATGAAGAAATTCAAAGCCCACCCACCACCCACTTGGTAGCCACCATCGACAACCTAAACGACATGCTCAACTTCGACTCCGCAGACATCGACAACATGGATGACGATGCAGGAGATACCGATGAACCAATGTCCATAGGGCATTGGACAGCCGCCCCATCTCACGATGTGTACATGGTGGATACCCCTAAAGGAAGCGACAACGAGGAAAAAGGGGATGGAACAGGAGATCGACCCCCCGGAAAGCAATCAAAGCGTCGGCATAAACGCCGACCCAAGCCCCGCCTCGATAAAAACCCAGCCATAGAGCAGGAGCCGGTAGACGACGAGCAAGCCTTAGAGCAGCCGTCCGAATAGGACAACACGGATAGAGAAACCGAAACTCCCTCCCCCGGCGAAAATGGCATTCCGGATGACCTTACGCCGGATAAATCCATGGAACAGAAGAGTCTCCACAAGAGGCTCGTTGCAACTGCACGCAGCCTGAAAAAGCAGAAGCGGAAGCTAAAGACAGCGGAAGATGCACTCCGGATTAGATGGAGTAAAGTAATCAACACCGCAGATAAATACGGCGACGCTCACCGCACTAAAAGCTATCCGAAGAGAAAGCTACTGCCTGAATTCGACGAAGAGGCCCTAGAGCCCTCGCATTCAAAAAATAAGAAAGCCACATGGTCGGATAGATGACCCCATAAAGCGGCAAGCGGCGCCGCACTTAAACCGGCATGCGACCCACCTAAGGATTCGCATCATGGCCCAGCTAGGTCCATTTATGGGCCAAGAAAGCAAGCTCTCGTAAGCAATGCAAAAAAGCCATCATCAGAATCCGGCACACCCAAATACAGGGGTGCCGCACACCCCCTATGTTTCACCGATGAGGTTTTGGACTATGAATTTCCAGAGGGATTCAGACCCGTAAACATAGAGGCATATGATGGAACAACAGAACCTGGAGTCTGGATCGAGGATTATATCCTCCACATACATATGGCCAGAGGAGATGATCTCCATGCCATCAAATATTTAGCCCTTAAGCTTAAAGGGCCAGCCCGGCACTGGCTTAAAAGCCTTCCCGAAAACACAATTGGAAGTTGGGAAGAGCTCGAGGATGCTTTCCGGGCAAATTTTCAAGGGACCTATGTCCGCCCTCCGGATGCAGATGATCTTAGTCACATAACTCAACAGCCCGGAGAATCAGCTCGGCAGTTCTGGAATAGATTCCTCACTAAAAAGAATCAGATAGTCGACTGTCCGGACGCTGAAGCCTTAGCAGCTTTCAGGCATAATGTCCGAGACGAATGGATCGCCAAACACCTCAGCCAGGAAAAGCCAAGAACAATGGCCGCACTAACAAGCCTCATGACCCGCTTTTGTGCATGAGAGGACAGCTGGTTGGCAAGGTGCAGCCCCAGTGACCCAAGTACATCCGAAACTAGGGATGGAAACGGAAAACCGCGACGCAACAAGGATCGTCGCCGGACTAAAGAAAAAAGTCCGAAGAGCACGGCAGTTAATGCCGGATTCAAAGGCTCATGACAAAATCAGACAAAACCACTCCTCCAGGATAACAGGGATGATTCGTCCAACTTAAATAAAATCCTGGACAGGATATGTCAGATACACGATACTCCTGGGAAGCCTGCTAACCATACCCACAGAGATTGTTGGGTTTTCAAACAATCCGGCAGACTCAACGCCGAACACAAGGGGCTCGACACACCAAGCGAAGACGAGGACGAACCCCAGGAGCAGAGCACCAGGAAACAGAAGAACTTCCCACAAGAAGTAAAAACAGTGAACTTACTTCACGTAACAAAACGTGTGGCACCCATAAAGGTACGCACCACATGACCTATCCCCAAAGGGTCCCGCCACTGGTTATTAAAACCAATCACCTTCGATCAGCTAGACAATTCTAGAAATATCAAGAATGCAGGCTGGACTGCCCTGATACTCGATCCAATAATTGGCGGACTCCAATTTTCAAATGTCCTTATGGATGGCGGCAGTGGACTAAACCTGATATATCAGGATACAATCCATTATATGGGAATAAACCCAGCAAGAATTCGCCGCAGCAAAACCTCCTTTCAAGGGGTAACACCTGGTCCGGACACCCATTGTATGGGTTTTCTCCGGCTCGAAGTTATATTCGGCTCTACCGATAACTTCCGCTGCGAAAAGCTGACCTTCCATATCGTCCCGTCCTCAAGTCGCTATCAAGCACTACTTGGACGCGAAGCTTTCGCTCGCTTTAACGCGATACTGCATTATGCATCCCTCATGCTTAAGATGCCCGGTCCACGAGGCATCATCTCTTTAAAGGGGACGCACTAAAGCACGCCTCCCCCAAGCGGAGGACTGTGCGGCCGCTTTGACAGCCACACAGCAAAATGGCCTCACCGGCCAAAAAAAACTGCGAAATAGGTCATTAAAGACCACGAACGCGGATAGACGAGTTCGGTACAAAATCATCATTGATGCAGGCTCAGTGGCCATATACCCCCGCACAAGGGGCTACATGCAGAGACAATAAAGCTCAATTTAATATAATTTACTTTATACTTTGTTTATTTTAAACTTTTGTCCGGCACGACCCGTTTTCAACTCAGTTCCTCTCTTTTACAGATGAACATCGTGCGGCGCCCATCCAGGATACAGCACAACAGAGACACAGGCACAGACGTGCAGTAGGGACCCGTCCTAAAGGATTCTTTTTAGATTAAGACCCTGCGTAAACCTTTTTTACTGTCTCTTGTTGCTACACATCCCCTGGTTTTTTCCGATATAACCAAGGAGGAGGCTGGCGTATTGGCATGTGGCCACGTCAGAATTTCTTGCTCGTACCTGGACACTAGGGGCTTTTTCTTTTTAAAGAGTGTTGTTTCGCCCGCACTCATAAAGACCGAACACCTTAGGGAATGTTCGGCGTCGCGAGTTTTGGCATTATATGCATCAGCTCCGAGTCATGTCTTTGGTCAAATGTTGGGTTGCCCGGCTCCTGAGTTCGGCTACCTTACGTTCCGCTCTATCGGCTAAGGTAGCACCAGGAGAACTACTACGATTGTGCCCCGGTTCAGCCGGGCGAGCACCTCAGTAGAGAAAGCCGAAAACTGACTGTCATGATGTAGCGTGAGACTTCAGCCACTCGATGACCTATTGGAATCTACCGGATTCCTCCGTTTTAACGAAGGGCCGCTTCCCGGTCAGGCACACACGCGCCCCGAACTCGGGCGAGCGCAGTCGCCACCAAGGGGCTACCTAAATAGCCCCACTGTCAAGCTCCTATGGCTAAGTGAAAGTGTTAAAGCATTATAGTCTGGTTGCCTGGCCCGCTGTGCTATCACCTCCTTTGTAGTACCGAGACGTTGGGTTAAGTGTGAAAATGCGTCTTCTGCGAGCACCCCCGCACTATGTGCGTGGGGGCTGAAGCCAACGACTGCCATCTTTCAGATTGTATATATATATTTTAAAAAAACGGCCGCATATGAGGTGTTCCCAATACTTGAAGGCACAAGTATAAAAAAGCCATTACAGTTTATCAAAATATTACTTTATCATTACATATGCTATAATAACATAGCATCTTTCGAGCACTGCGTCTCTATTATACGAGCGCCTTCAAGGACTTCCTGAAAATAGTGCTCGGAGGACACTCGGCTTTTGTCCGAATCCTGGGACGCATCAAAGGTGGTCTCCATCTCTGCCCAGTATGTCTTGACACGGGCAAGAGCCATCCTGGCTCCCTCAATGCACGCCGACCTCTTCATTGCATTAATGCGCGGCACCGCGTCAAGGAATTGCTGCACCAAGCTGAAATAACTCTTCGGCTCCGATCTCCCCGGCCACAAATGACCCATGACGTACTTCATGGCGAGTCCGGACAACCTATTCAGTTCGGCCCATTGAGCCAAACGATCGTCCACTGCTAGTGGACGCTCTGGATTGTGAAATTGCAACCAAAACAGCTTTTCCACTTCGCGATCTTCCTGATCTCGAAAGTGTTCGGTCGCATCAGCAGCACTCGTTGCCATATCCAGATAGGTATCCTCCACACTCCACATCCGGTCCAACGGAGCAAACTTCGGATCGAAAAATTTTCTTCGCAGCATGAAGGGCTTTCCAGCCGCAATCTGTTCGGTCTGACGTAGCTCCTCCTTCACAGCTCTCATCGCAGAGCGCGCGTCCTTGACATCAGCAATGGCCTTCTCAAGGTCCGTCTGTCTCGCCCGGTCTTCCTTCTCAAGAAGTCTGCAACGGTCTGCAGCACCCTTTAACTTTTCGGCCATCCCGGCCATCTCTTCCTTGCTTCGGCAATGAGCAGCCTGTTCGGCTCTCAGCTCTTCAAGAGCTTTCTTGGCAACCGCATCACTTTTTCGGGCTTGTTCTTTAGCTTGGGCAAGTTCTGCCCTAAGACCCTCCATGGCGGCTGCACCATCTGTGTCAAGCACACACATCGTAAAACACTGGCATAAAGCTTTTTCTTACCTAATGCCGCCCGAGGAATTACATACCTTGAGCCTCATCAAGTCGCTTGTTGACAAGCGCGATGTCGGCATCTGCCACGTTCAGTTGCCGCTCTAATTTGGCAAAATCATCAGTTCGGCTTGACTCCGGACACCCTGCAGCCTGCATTCAAAGGCGGCATCTTAGACCTGGGGTTATGATCCTCCGCGTGCCGTCATTTCTTGACAACGCGCAGAGTCTCAGGGGCTACTATCTACACAGGGCGCATCTTATTTATGCGCAACTAACAAAAGTGTATATTATCTAATATACCTCAAAACCCGTCAGTAAACTTTTGGCGGCTTCATGCAATCCGCTCTCTGCGGATGAGATCCTTTCAATCACCATGCCCATTAATGCACGATGTTCCTCCAAGATAGAAGCTCGCCCCAGCAGAATCTTTAACTCCTCCGGCCGAGCACCATACGGTGCCGGACTCGTCCTACGGCCTCTTTCGAAGGCCGGACGTGGAGAACCTCGGGGGGGCGCATAGCTATCTTCCGCCCCTACCGGATTTGGAAAAACCCTCTGCGACGACACCTCAGGGTCGCCCGCCTCGCTAGGCGGCACGGTAGGGGGAGGAGTCCCGCTCTCCATCATCTCTGGAAGGAGATCCCCCGAAGACGAGCTCCGCTCAGAAGGGCTGAGGTCCGAGCTACAAGGTAAAATTTCGGTTAATCTTCTCAGATATAAAATTAATGATTCCTCTCATCCCTCAAAAGGAAAATCTTTCTCTACTTACGGCTCGCTGGAGGGATGATCCCTTTGAGGGCGCAGTTCGGCCAAAGAACTCCCCGGCGCCGGACCCTCTGACGAGGATTTTCCCCCCGCTTCGAGGCTATGGTCTCCGGGTCGTCAGAGGCGGCCCTTTTCTTCCCCTTAGGAGAGGAATTGTCGGTTCCTCCCTTCGGAGCAGCCTCCTTCGAGGAGGCCATAGTTTCCTTGGCCTCCCCCTTACTTCCCTTCAAAGGCATTATCTTCAACATCTTGACTAGCACGGGATCTGGCCTGGTTTCGGGAAGGGGAGCCGGACACCTGATCAGCTTTGCCTTCGCTATCCACTCCTGTTTAAAAGGACAGCTCTTTTAGGGGCAAGTTTATGACAATTATACGGATGGCAGGTCCGGGCACAAGGTTACTTACTTGAGTATCCGGGCGATTGCAGTTTAGGCATGCGTCCTCGGTTAAATCCGGACACGCTTCTTGTGATCCGAAGAACAGTTTATACATCTCCACGGGCATTGCGCCCATGAAATTCTGGAGAGCTCGCGGTCCCTCTGGATTGAACTCCCACAGGCGAAGGGAGTGATGTTTGCCGGGCAATATTCGGCGAATCAGCATGACTTGCGTCACCTTGACTAGGATGAGGTCTCCTTCCAAGAGATCCTTAATACGGCCTTGCAACAAAGGCACGTCTTTGGGCAAACCCCAATCTAACCCTCTGTTGACCCATGATGCCAGCCATGGTGGGGGACCCGAGCGAAAGGCAGGAGACGCCACCCACTTGGATCCCCGGGGAGCGGTGATATAAAACCACTCTCATTGCCACAAGCCTAGCTCCCCTTGAAAAGAGCCCTCGGGCCATGGAGCCTTGGCATTTTTGCTTATAACAGCGCCTCCGCACTCTGCGTGCCGTCCCTTGATCATCTTCGGCTCCACTTTGAAGGTCTTGAGCCATAATCCGAAGTGAGGGGTAACACGGAGGAACGCTTCGCACACCACAATAAACGAGGAGATGTGGAGGATGGACTCCGGAGCTAAGTCATGGAATTCCAGCCCGTAATAAAACAACAGTCCCCTCACAAAGGGATCCATTGGGAAGCCTAACCCCCGAAGGAAGTGAGACATGAACACCACGCTCTCACCGGGCTGGGGACTGGGAATAACCTGCCCTTGGGCAGGCAACCTATGCGAAATTTCGCCGGTCAGGAACTTAGCCTCCCTCAACTTTAGTACGTCCTCCTCCGTGACGGAGGAGGGCGTCCATCGGCCTTGAAGGTCAGAACCGGACATTGTCGAAGGTCCGAAGCGCCTGGAATCTAGAGCCTAGGGTGTTGGAACTCGAGGCGATGGGAGAACTTGCTTAAGATTGAGTAAAGGCCTTGGTCTCTTTATAAGAGATCGAATACCAAGAGCCATCCCCGTAACCGTTTGGGACTCGCCTTTAATCGAGGAAATGTGCTAACGGGCATGATTGGGTTACCCATGTCCGTATAGATGAGAATCCCGTAAAAAGGGCACACGATCTCTGCTTTGACAAGACGTGCCAAGGAAACCGCCTCGCAAAACGTGCTAAGGTGGAAAAGTAAAAATGATTCGAGTAAATAACTTGGCCGTAGTGTGATGACGCATTGCGGAATACGTCAGCAGATTTGCTTTGTGTTAATTCTCTCTATGGAAATATGTGGAAACTTATTTTGCAGAGCCGGACACTATTCTTGGTGTTTACAATCTTCTATGAAGGACTTGGAGGAGGAACCCGCCTTGCAATGCCGAAGACAATCTGCGCGCCGGACTCGTCGTCATTGAAGCCTGGTTCAGGGGCTACTGAGGGAGTCCTGGATTAGGGGGTGTTCGGGTAGCCGGACTATACCTTCGCCGGACTCCTGGACTATGAAGATACAAGATTGAAGACTTCGTCCCGTGTCCGGATGGGACTTTCCTTGGCGTGGAAGGCAAGCTTAGTGATGCGGATATTCAAGATCTCCTACCAATGTAACCGACTCTGTGTAACCCTAACCCTATCCGGTGTCTATATAAACCGGAGGGTTGTAGTCCGTAGGACAATCAACTCCATACACAACAATCATACCATAGGCTAGCTTCTAGGGTTTAGCCTCCTTGATCTCGTGGTAGATCTACTCTTGTACTACCCATATCATCAATATTAATCAAGCGGGAGTAGGGTATTACCTCCATCGAGAGGGCCCGAACCTGGGTAAAAACATCGTGTCCCTTGTCTCCTGTTACCATCTGGCCTTGACGCACAGTTTGGGACCCCCTACCCGAGATCCGCCGGTTTTGACAACGACATTGCCCATGGACACCTCCTACACCAGCGCCGGGGTCGACGTTGGCTCTCCAGAGAGCACCATTTTAAATCGGGCGGCAGAGCATCACTTGCTGGGTGCTCGGATCCAACTACCATCTACTTTGACAATCCGAACCACATGTGACAACAAGACTCATCCGATCTCTTGTCCTCTACTCAATGTAATGAGATATTAAGATCCAATGTTATTTGTCCAGGTCTGCTACCATCTACTTATACTAATCAAAAGGCAAACCAATCCACTTACGCCCAGTCTGTCAGGACTAAACTTGTACTCCTAACAGTGGGGCTGTAATATTTCCACAAGCGTAGATGCACGACGCACAAACAATAAAAATATACTTGAGAAGCCAAAATCATAAGAGGCATGGTTTAATGCATATATTAAGAAATAAAAGGTAAAAAGGATAAATTTGCCCCTAGAGTTTGTTCATTCATGGTGGATAAACATACATAAATGAATCTACACAATCCAATTCAACAACACAGTTCAGTGGCATGACGATAAGAGCAATGGCATGCTAGACTTAGTTTATTGATGCTGCTCCCACCCACATTCAGTTTGGCAAGCAATGGCATGTTAGACGAGCATAAAAAAAACACACTGGATGTTATATCGATGACGAGGGCAAAGGATAGATGGTCAACCAGGTCAAGACGACACTAAATAGTTCCATTAAGATGATAGTGTGTGCATTTTGAATTGGCTGCAATTTTTATGGGCAAATAAAAAACAGAGGAATTATAATTTCTGAATTCTGAATTGAAGGAGGAAGTTAGAATCTGAAGTGGCCTTACGTCTGCGTAGGGACTGTCTAGTTCCCTGCTTTAATTTGTTCTTCCTTTTATTTTTAATAGATTTTCTCCTAGCCTCTTTTGTAGATCTAAATAGTTTCCTGCTTAATACTCTTCTGCTGCTTTATGTATTTAAAAAAACATGGTTTCCTTGAATGGTAGACAAGAAGAAGATAAGAACTGAAGAAAATGATACGGCAGACATTCCCCTAGGATTAAAGCCTAGCTTTGACCAAATTCTCAATCTTAAACTCGGTCATCTAAAAATTCACTGTAACTAATCCGACAGAAAACTTCTCTTGTATCTGTTGTTGGAAATATGCCCTAGAAGCAATAATAAAAGCATTATTATTATATTTCCATGTTCATGATAATTGTCTTTTATTCATGCTATAATTGTGTTATCCGGAAATCGTAATACATGTGTGAATACATAGACACCAATATGTCCCTAGTAAGCCTCTAGGTGACTAGCTCGTTGATCAACTGATAGTCATGGTTTCCTGACTATGGACATTGGATGTCATTGATAACGAGATCACATCATTAGGAGAATGATGTGATGGACAAGACCCAATCCTAAGCATAAGCACAAGATCGCATAATTCGTTTGCTAGAGCTTTTCCAATGTCAAGTATCTTTTCCTTAGACCATGAGATCGTGTAACTCCCGGATACCGTAGGAGTGCTTTGGGTGTGCCAAACGTCACAACGTAACTGGGTGACTATAAAGGTATACTACGGGTATCTCCGAAAGTGTCTGTTGGGTTGACACGGATCGAGACTGGGATTTGTCACTCCGTATGACGGAGAGGTATCACCGGGCCCACTCAGTAATGCATCATCATAATGAGCTCAATGTGATCAAAGTGTTTGATCACGAGATCATGCATTATGGTACGAGTAAAGTGACTTGCCGGTAACGAGATTGAACGAGGTATTGGGATACCGACGATCGAATCTCGGGCAAGTAAAATACCGATTGACAAAGGGAATTGCAGGGATTGATTGAATCCTCGACATCGTGGTTCATCCGATGAGATCATCGAGGAGTATGTGGGAGCCAACATGGGTATCCAGATCCCGTTGTTGGTTATTGGCCAGAGAGGTGTCTCGGTCATGTCTGCATGTCTCCCGAACCCGTAGGGTCTACACACTTAAGGTTCAGTGATGCTAGGCTTGTAGAGATATGAGTATGCAGTAATCCAAAAGTTGTTCGGAGTCCCGGATGAGATCCCGGACGTCACGAGAAGTTCCGGAATGGTCCAGAGGTAAAGAATTATATATAGGAAGTGCAGTTTCGGCCATCGGGAGTGATTCGGGGGTCATCGGTATTGTGCCGGGACCATCGGATGGGTCTTGGGGGTCCGCCGGGTGGGGCCACCCATCCCGGAGGGCCCCATGGGCTGAAGTGGGAGGGGGAACCAGCCCTTAGTGGGCTGGTGCGCCCCCCTAGGCCCACCCCTGTGCCTAGGGTTGGAACCCTAGGGTGGGGGGGCGCCCCACTTGCCTTGGGGGGTACTCCACCCCCCTGGCCGCCGCCCCCCCTTGGAGATGGGATCTCCAGGGCCAGCGCCCCCCCCAGGGGGCCTATATAAAGGGGGGAGGGAGGGGCAGCCGCATCCTGAGCCCTGGCGCCTCCCTCTCCCCTGCTACACCTCTCCCTCTCGCGCAGACGCTCGGCGAAGCCCTGCTGCAGGTGACAACTGCATCCACCACCACGCTGTCGTGCTGCCGGATCTTCATCAACCTCTCCTTCCCCCTTGCTGGATCAAGAAGGAGGAGACGTCATCCGCTCCGTACGTGTGTTGAACGCGGAGGTGTCGTCCGTTCGGCGCTTGGTCATCGGTGATTTGGATCACGGCGAGTACGACTCCATCATCCACGTTCTAGTGAACGCTTCCGCTCGCGATCTACAAAGGTATGTAGATGCAATCTGAATACTCGTTGCTAGATGAACTCATAGATGGATCTTGGTGAAACCGTAGGAAAATTTTTGTTTTCTGCAACGTTCCCCAACAGTGGTATCAGAGCTAGATCTATGCGTAGTTCTCTTTGCACGAGTAGAACACAATTGTTGTGGGCGTAGATGTTGTCAACTTTCTTGCCGCTACTAGTCTTATTTTGCTTCAGCGGTATTGTGGGATGAAGCGGCCCGGACCAACCTTACACGTACGCTTACGTGAGACCGGTTCCACCGACTGACATGCACTAGTTGCATAAGGTGGCTGGCGGGTGTCTGTCTCTCCCACTTTAGTTGGAGTGGATTCAACGAAAAGGGTCCTTATGAAGGGTAAATAGAAGTTGACAAATCACGTTGTGGCTTTCACGTAGGTAAGAAAACGTTCTTGCTAGAACCCTATTGCAGCCACGTAAAACTTGCAACAACAATTAGAGGACGTCTAACTTGTTTTTGCAGCAAGTGCTTTGTGATATGATATGGCCAAAGTTGTGATGAATGATGAATGATATATATGTGATGTATGAGATCATGTTCATGTAATAGGAATCACGACTTGCATGTCGATGAGTATAACAACCGGCAGGAGCCATAGGAGTTGTCATTATTTTTTATGACCTGCGTGTCAATGGAAACGCCATGTAAATTACTTTACTTTATTGCTAAACGTGTTAGCCTTGTAGTAGAAGTAATAGTTGGCGAGCAACTTCATGGAGACACGATGATGGAGATCATGATGATGGAGATCATGGTGTCATGCCGGTGACAAGATGATCATGGAGCCCCAAGATGGAGATCAAAGGAGCTATATGATATTGGCCATATCATGTCACTATTATTATTTGATTGCATGTGATGTTTATCATGTTTTGAATCTTGTTTACTTAGAACGACGGTAGTAAATAAGATGATCCCTTATAACAATTTCAAGAAAGTGTTCCCCCTAACTGTGCGCCGTTGCGACAGTTCATTGTTTCGAAGCACCACGTGATGATCGGGTGTGATAGATTCCAACGTTCACATACAACGGGTGTAAGACAGATTTACACATGCAAACACTTAGGTTGACTTGACGAGCCTAGCATTTACAGACATGGCCTCGGAACACAAGAGACCGAAAGGTCGAACATGAGTCGTATGGAAGATATGATCAACATGGAGATGTTCACCGATGATGACTAGTCCCTCTCACGTGATGATCGGACACGGCCTAGTCGAGTCAGATCATGTTTCACTTAGATGACTAGAGGGATGTCTAATATGAGTGGGAGTTCATTATATAATTTGATTAGATGAACTTAATTATCATGAACTTAGTCTAAATAAACTTTGCAATATGTCTTGTAGATCAAATGGCCCAAGCTAATGTCAACATGAACTTCAACGCGTTCCTAGAGAAAACCAAGCTGAAAGATGATGGCAGCAACTATACGGACTGGGTTCGGAACCTGAGGATCATCCTCATAGCTGCCAGGAAACAATATGTCCTAGAAGCACCACTAGGTGAAGCACCCATCCCAGAGAACCAAGACATTATGAATGCTTGGCAGCAGTGTGCTGATGATTACTCCCTCGTTCAGTGCGGCATGCTTTACAGCTTAGAACTGGGGCTCCAAAAGTGTTTTGAGCAACACGGAGCATATGAGATGTTCGAAGAGCTGAAAATGGTTTTCCAAGCTCATGCCCAGGTCGAGAGATATGAAGTCTCTGACAAATTCTACAGTTGTAAGATGGAGGAAAATAGCTCTGTCAGTGAACACATACTCAAGATGTCTGGGTTACACAACCGCTTGACTCAGCTGGAGATTAACCTCCCAGATGAGGTGGTCATTGACAGAATCCTTCAGTCGCTCCCACATAGCTACAAGAGCTTTGTGATGAACTACAATATGCAGAGGATGGTAAAGACCATTCCTGAGGTATTTGCTATGCTGAAATTAGCAGAGGTTGAAATCAAAAAGGAACATCAAGTGTTTATGGTCAATAAAACCACTAAGTTCAAGAAAGGCAAGGGTAAGAAGAACTTCAAGAAGGACGGCAAGGATGTTGCCGCGCCCGGTAAGCAAGTTGTCGGGAAGAAGTCAAAGAATGGACCCAAGCCTGAGACTGAGTGCTTTTATTGCAAAGGGAAGGGTCACTGGAAGCGAAACTGCCCCAAATACTTAGTGGACAAGAAGGCCGGCAACACTAAAGGTATATGTGATATACATGTAATTGATGTGTACCTTACCAGTGCTCGTAGTAGCTCCTGGGTATTTGATACCGGTGTCGTTGCTCATATTTGTAACTCAAAACAGGAGCTGCGGAATAAGCGGAGACTGGCAAAGGACGAGGTGACGATGCGCGTCGGGAATGGTTCCAAGGTCGATGTGATCGCCGTCAGCACGCTACCTCTACGTTTACCTACGGGATTAGTTTTAAACCTCAATAATTGTTATTTAGTGCCAAGTTTGAGCATGAACATTGTATCTGGATCTCGTTTAATATGAGATGGCTACTCATTTAAATCCGAGAATAATGGTTGTTCTATTTATATGAGTGATATGTTTTATGGTCATGCTCCGATGGTCAATGGTTTATTCTTAATGAATCTCGTACGTGATAATACACATATTCATAGTGTGAATACCAAAAGGTGTAAAGTTGATAACGATAATCCCACATACTTGTGGCACTGCCGCCTTGGTCACATTGGTGTCAAGCGCATGAAGAAGCTCCATGCTGATGGACTTTTAGAGTCTCTCGATTATGAATCATTTGACACATGCGAACCATGCCTCATGGGCAAAATGACCAAGACTCCGTTCTCCGGGACAATGGAGCGAGCAACCAACTTATTGGAAATCATACATACTGATGTGTGTGGTCCAATGAGTGTTGAGGCTCACGGAGGATATCGTTATGTTCTCACTCTCACGGATGACTTGAGTAGATATGGGTATGTCTACTTGATGAAACACAAGTCTGAGACTTTTGAAAAGTTCAAGGAATTTCAGAATGAGGTAGAGAATCAACATGACCGAAAAATAAAGTTCTTACGATCAGATCGTGGAGGAGAATATTTAAGTCACGAATTTGGCACACACTTAAGGAAATGTGGAATCGTTTCACAACTCATGCCGCATGGAACACCTCAATGTAACGGTGTGTCCAAACATCGTAATCGCACTCTATTGGATATGGTGCGATCTATGATGTCTCTTACAGATTTACCGCTATCATTTTGGGAATACGCTCTAGAGACGGCCGCATTCACTTTAAATAGGGCACTGTCTAAATCCGTTGAGACGACACCGTATGAATTATGGTTTGGGAAGAAACCTAAGCTGTCGTTTCTAAAAGTTTAGGGATGCGATGCTTATGTCAAGAAACTTCAACCTGAAAAGCTCGAACCCAAATCAGAAAAATGCGTCTTCATAGGATACCCTAAGGAAACCATTGGGTATACCTTCTACCTAAGATCCGAAGGCAAGATCTTTGTTGCCAAGAACGGATCCTTTCTGGAGAAAGAGTTTCTCTCGAAAGAAGTAAGTGGGAGGAAAGTGGAACTTGATGAAGTATCACCTCTTGAACCGGAGAGTAACGCAGCTCAAGAAAATGTTTCTGTGGTGCCTCCACCGGTTAGAGAGGAGGTTAATGATGATGATCATGAAACTTCGGATCAAGTTACTACTGAACTTCGTAGGTCCACAAGGACACGTCCCGCACCAGAGTGGTACGGCAACCCTGTCCTGGAAATCATGTTGTTAGACAATGGTGAACCTTCGAACTATGAAGAAGCGACGGCGGGCCCAGATTCCAACAAATGGCTAGAGGCCATGCAATCCGAGATAGGATCCATGTATGAAAACAAAGTATGGACTTTGACAGACTTGCCCGATGATCGACGAGCGATAGAAAACAAATGGATCTTTAAGAAGAAGACGGACACGGATGGTAATGTTACCATATATAAAGCTCGACTTGTCGCTAAGGGTTATCGGCAAGTTCAAGGGGTTGACTACAATGAGACTTTCTCTCCCGTAGTGAAGCTGAAGTCCGTCCGAATCATGTTAGCAATTGTCGCATACTATGATTATGAGATATGGCAAATGGACGTCAAAACGGCATTCCTTAACGGTTATCTTAAGAAAGAACTGTATATGATGCAGCCGGAAGGTTTTGTCGACCCTAAGAATGCTAACAAGGTATGCAAGCTCCAATGATCCATTTATGGGCTGGTGCAAGCATCTCGGAGTTGGAACATTCGCTTTGATGAGATGATCAAGGCGTTTGGGTTTACGCAGACTTATGGAGAAGCCTGTGTTTACAAGAAAGTGAGTGGGAGCTCTGTAGCATTTCTCAAATTATATGTAGATGACATACTTTTGATGGGAAATGATATAGAACTTTTGGACAGCATTAAGGCCTATTTGAATAAGAGTTTTTCAATGAAGGACCTTGGAGAAGCTGCTTATATATTAGGAATCAAGATCTATAGAGATAGATCAAGACGCCTCATAGGTCTTTCACAAAGCACATACCTTGAAAAGATATTGAAGAAGTTCAATATGGATCAGTCCAAGAAGGGGTTCTTGCCTGTATTGCAAGGTGTGAAATTGAGCTCAGCTCAATACCCGACCACGGAAGAAGATATAGAAGAGATGAGTGTCATCCCCTATGCCTCGGCCATAGGGTCTATTATGTATGCCATGCTGTGTACCAGACCTGATGTAAACCTTGCCATAAGTTTGGTAGGTAGGTACCAAAGTAATCCCGGCAAGGAACACTGGACAGCGGTCAAGAATATCCTGAAGTACCTGAAAAGGACTAAGGACATGTTTCTCGTTTATGGAGGTGACGAAGAGCTCGTCCTAAAGGGTTACGTCGATGCTAGCTTCGACACAGATCTGGATGACTCTAAGTCACAAACCGGATACGTGTATATGTTGAATGGTGGAGCAGTAAGCTGGTGCAGCTGCAAGCAGAGCGTCGTGGCGGGATCTACATGTTAAGCGGAGTACATGGCAGCCTCGGAGGCAGCCCATGAAGCAATTTGGATGAAGGAGTTCATCACCGACCTAGGAGTCATACCCAATGCGTCGGGGCCGATCAAACTCTTCTGTGACAACACTGGAGCTATTGCACTTGCCAAGGAGCCCAGGTTTCACAAGAAGACCAGGCACATCAAGCATCGCTTCAACTCCATTCGTGAAAATGTTCAAGATGGAGACATAGAAATTTGTAAAGTGCATACGGATCTGAATGTCGCAGATCCATTGACCAAACCTCTCCCTAAAGCAAAACATGATCAACACGAGAACT
Source organism: Triticum aestivum (assembly GCF_018294505.1). Classification (NCBI taxonomy): domain Eukaryota; kingdom Viridiplantae; phylum Streptophyta; class Magnoliopsida; order Poales; family Poaceae; genus Triticum; species Triticum aestivum. Next base: position 76,956,834 of record NC_057809.1, read on the forward strand.
CCATGGGTGTTCGATTCATCACAATGTAACTAGATTATTGACTCTAGTGCAAGTGGGAGACTGTTGGAAATATGCCCTAGAGGCAATAATAAAAGCATTATTATTATATTTCCATGTTCATGATAATTGTCTTTTATTCATGCTATAATTGTGTTATCCAGAAATCGTAATACATGTGTGAATACATAGACACCAATATGTCCCTAGTAAGCCTCTAGGTGACTAGCTCGTTGATCAACTGATAGTCATGGTTTCCTGACTATGGACATTGGATGTCATTGATAACGAGATCACATCATTAGGAGAATGATGTGATGGACAAGACCCAATCCTAAGCATAAGCACAAGATCGCATAATTCGTTTGCTAGAGCTTTTCCAATGTCAAGTATCTTTTCCTTAGACCATGAGATCGTGTAACTCCCGGATACCGTAGGAGTGCTTTGGGTGTGCCAAACGTCACAACGTAACTGGGTGACTATAAAGGTATACTACGGGTATCTCTGAAAGTGTCTGTTGGGTTGACACGGATCGAGACTGGGATTTGTCACTCCGTATGACGGAGAGGTATCACCGGGCCCACTCAGTAATGCATCATCATAATGAGCTCAATGTGATCAAAGTGTTTGATCACGGGATCATGCATTACGGTACGAGTAAAGTGACTTGCCGGTAACGAGATTGAACGAGGTATTGGGATACCGACGATCGAATCTCGGGCAAGTAAAATACCGATTGACAAAGGGAATTGCATACGGGATTGATTGAATCCTCGACATCGTGGTTCATCCGATGAGATCATCGAGGAGTATGTGGGAGCCAACATGGGTATCCAGATCCCACTGTTGGTTATTGGCCAGAGAGGTGTCTCGGTCATGTCTGCATGTCTCCCGAACCCATAGGGTCTACACACTTAAGGTTCGGTGACGCTAGGGTTGTAGAGATATGAGTATGCAGTAATCCGAAAGTTGTTCGGAGTCCCGGATGAGATCCCGGACGTCACGAGAAGTTCCAGAATGGTCCGGAGGTAAAGAATTATATATAGGAAGTGCAGTTTCGGCCATCGGGAGTGATTCGGGGGTCACCGGTATTGTGCCGGGACCACCGGATGGGTCCCGGGGGTCCGCCGGGTGGGGCCACCCATCCCGGAGGGCCCCATGGGATGAAGTGGGAGGGGGAACCAGCCCTTAGTGGGCTGGTGCGCCCCCCTAGGCCCACCCCCTGCGCCTAGGGTTGGAACCCTAGGGTGGGGGGGCCCACTTGCCTTGGGGGTACTCCACCCCCCCTGGCCGCCGCCCCCTCCCCCCCTTAGAGATGGGATCTCCAGGGCCGGCGCCCCCCCCAGGGGGCCTATATAAAGGGGGGAGGGGCAGCCGCACCCTGAGCCCTGGCGCCTCCCTCTCCCCTGCTACACCTCTCCCTCTCACGCAGATGCTCGGCGAAGCCCTGCTGCAGGTGACAACTGCATCCACCACCACGCCGTCGTGCTGCTGGATCTTCATCAACCTCTCCTTCCCCCTTGCTGGATCAAGAAGGAGGAGACGTCATCCGCTCCGTACATGTTTTGAACGCAGAGGTGTCGTCCATTCGGCGCTTGGTCATTGGTGATTTGGATCACGGCGAGTACGACTCCATCATCCACGTTCTAGTGAACGCTTCCGCTCGCGATCTACAAAGGTATGTAGATGCAATCTGAATACTCGTTGCTAGATGAACTCATAGATGGATCTTGGTGAAACCGTAGGAAAATTTTTGTTTTCTGCAACGTTCCCCAACATCTGTTGCTACATACAGACAAAGGTCAATACCCAACCCAATCATCCAGGACCTAATCAACACCGCACCTGAAACAAATCCAACTAGGCTCAGGGGGAGGCCGTTAAGCCATGCGACTTGAACACCAGGAACTAGATATCTACTAGGCCATATCAAGAACAGGGGGCCTGGCCATGTCCGAGCATGAATCCCGGACGGATCACGGACGATTGAGGTGAGGGGGTCGAGCACGTACGCATGTAGGAGGCAGGGAGTGAGCTCCTGGCGGATCACGGACGATCCCCGCTCGCAGGAAAGAAAGCCAGCGGCGGCGGCAGAGGAGAGGGGAGGAGGAAAGCCAGCTGCGGCGACGGATCACTGACCAAGCACCGCCCTACCCCTCCTCCGCTGCTCCGGCGCCACGGCCACGCGCACGCGGCTACGGCGGGAGCTGCGGGGGAGCAGCGAGGAGGCGAGGGTCCGCGCGAGGGAGGCGGCGGCGGTGGCTTCCATGGGGATTGGAGCGGAGGAAGGCGGGAGCTTGGGGGAGTGTTGCGCGCGGCCGGTGCTCGTCGGAACCGGCCGGCGTGGGTGGTGGCGGCGGCGAGGAGATCGTGGGGAGAGGAGCCGAGCCGGGGTGGGGTGGACCGAGGTGAGTTCGTGAGAGAGTTTTTTTTAGGGATGAGAGAGAGAGAGTGGTGGGGTGGGAGTGGATCGGGCCGGGGTGGACACGCTTAGTAGTAGCGTGGGAGTCTACCTGCGCTACTACTACTTACTTAGTAGTAGCGCCGGTTTTACACCCCTTGCTACTACTGTGGTCTATTCCAGGGGCATTGTTCGAGACAACTTAGTAGCAGCTCGGGTTTATACCCCTCGCTACTACTATCAACTTAGTAGTAGCGCGGTTTTTATACCCCTCGTTACTACTAATTAGCAATAGCACCCACTTTTAAACCGCGCTACTGATAAACTTTTGTGTATAAGGTTTTTCCTAGTAGTGCTCCTTATTACGCACCAAAAAATGAATACCCCTGCTAGCTGGGACCCACCATAGTGGGTGGCTGACTTGTGGGCCTACTAAGTTGACGAGGACGGAGGGCTTTTTCAACTTAGTCAATATGAACGATTCTAACTCCAGTGACCGTACGATGTCCATCCAACGGCCATAGTGCTTCTTCAACCTCTGGTCTTCTTGCTTCAGCCGCCCAAAGCAGCGCCGGTCGTGCCGCATGCTCCTGCCTCTCGTGGCCAGCTGTGATGCCGCGGAGGCCTCACCGCCCCTACTACTCCCACCGCTGGCCCAGGGTATCCCTCTACTCACCCACACCCCCTGTTATTCTGCGGCTACGGCAGCCTCACACCGCAGCCGAACCAGTGAACCCTCGTACTCCTCTCCGCGTGGGCATCCACTGCAGTGTCTTCCCCGGCTCCGCGTCGTCCCCTTCCTAGGCCTCGCCATCGTCTACCGCCTTGGTGCTCTCGGCGCGGCGTGGTCAATGTGGTCAACGACCGACTTCCATCGGAAGAGTACTGTACGTGGAGAGGCTGACAGCTGGGTCCACGGCCACAGCCCAGTTTTTTTGTGATTTGCCAAGTAAGTCGCTTTGTCAAGCCTATTGTGCTACAAATCTTTCAAGACGAGGAGAGCTTCATTCGGCTGGCCGAGAAAATGGCCTATCAATAATGAGAAATGGGTTATACATTTTTAAAACACATCAAACCGGCAATTAGTTTCAAATATCTTTTTTTCATTTCGAGATTTTAAATTACATCAATTTTTATGCGTGGAGAATTTGTTGGATTTTATATTGATATACATTTATTTTTTAAATCAGTTTGAATGTGAGTCAAAATTTTGGGATTAAAAACAGTTTGGACCGCACCGAAATATGCAAAATTTTGTACTATATTTTTTTAACCGTGGCCACAATATGGGTTGTAATGCTAACAAAAAGAATATGGGCTCCAAAAAAACCTTAAGAATTAGCAAATGGGCTGTAAATTATTAGAAATAACGGCAGATGGGTTGTATGCTATTTTCCACAGATTTGAGGCTTCCCTAAAAAAGGTTGACGCACAAGCAGTGACTGTTGGATGTCCATCGAACGGCCGTCGTGCTTCTTCAATCTCTGCTCTTCCTGCTCCAGCTGCTCAAACAAGCGCCGGCGGGACTGCCTGCTCCCTCCTCCCCATGGTCGGCTGTGCTGCCGCGCAGGCCTCACCGCCCCACCATACTCCCATCGCTGGCCTAGCCATCCCTCTACTCACCCACACCTGCTGTTATTCTCCGGCGACGGTAGACGAACTAGTAAACCCTCGTACAGTCGTACTCCCCTCCGCGTGGGAAACAACTGCCGAGTCTTCCCTGCCTCCGTGTCCTTTCCTTCCGAGGCCTCGTCGTCGTCCACCGCCCTGGTGCTCTCGGCGCGGCCTGGTCAACGTGGTCAACGACCGACATGCATCTGAAGTGGACTGTACGTGGAGAGGCCGACAGCTGGGTCCACGGCCGCACGCAAGGAAATGCCTCCTTATTACGCGCAAAATAATGATTCCTCCACCTGACATCAGGGACCCACCGAAAGTGCCTCTGTATTTCGCAAAAAAAACGTTACCACCGACAGCTCGGACCCACCAGCTATATCTTCGAATGCAAGGAAGTGCCTCCTTATTATGCACAAAAAAATGAATACTCCCCCTGTTAGCTGGGACCCTGTATAGTGACAGGCTGACTTGTGGGCCTACTAAGTTGACGGGGACGGAGGGCTTTGTCAACTTAGTCAATATGCACGATTCTAGCTCCAGTGACCGTACGATGTCCATCCAACGGTCGTAGTGCTTCTTCAACCTCTGGTCTACTTGCTCCAGCCGCCCAAACCAGCGCCGGTCGTGCCTCGTGCTCCTCCCTCCCGTGGCCGGCTGCGATGCGGCGGAGGCCTCACCGCCCCCTACTACTCCCACCGCTGGACAGGCCATCCCTCTACACACCCACACCCCCTGTTATTCTGCAGCGACGGCAGCCTCACACCGCAACGAACCAGTGAACCCTCGTACTCCTCTACGCGTGGGCATCCACTGCCGCATCTTCCCCAGCTCCGCGTCGTCCCCTTCCTAGGCCTCGCCGTCGTCCACCTCCCTGGTGCTCTCGGCGCGGCGTGGTCAACGTGGTCAAGGAATGGCTTCCATCGGACGTGGACTGTACGTGGAGAGGCTGACAGCTGGATCCACGGCCGCAGCAAGGAAGTGCATCCTTATTACATGCAAAATAATTATTCCTCCACCTGACAGCGGGGACCCACCGGACGGGCCACCGTATTTCGCGAAAAAAAACGCTTTCCCCTGACTGCTGGGACCCACCAGCTACACCTTCGCATGCAAGGAAGTGCGTTCGGACAAAAAAACAAAACAATTCGCCCCCCTGACTGCTGGGACCCACCAGCTACATCTTCGCACACAAGGAAGTGCCTGACAGTCGGGACCCACCTGGTCGAAGCGTACGTAGTGTTATCATTCTGGTCACGAACGTGTACGTACATATATACTGGTGGATGTAGAGGCGCGCACGTGTTGTAGTAGAGGCGGCCAGGGTGCAAGAAAGAAAATACGGCCACGTATGTGTACATACGGGCGGGGTCTTGAACGCCTACTCGCGCATACGTACGGCAAGGGCTTGTTGACATGGCTGGGTCGGAACGGAGAAACAGCATTGTCGTCGTGTTCATGAGGAGGCAACGAAATGCGTCGTGTCCATGGGGAGTCAACGGAATGCGTTGTGTTCATCGGGAGGCAACGGAACGCGTGGGAGCCAACCGGCTGGGTCGGAACGGAATGCGTGGTCGTGTTCATCGAGAGGGCTTGGACGGAACAGGGGATGGAAACGAGGCCTGGCGTACCACAGAACGGAGGAAACGGACCTCCTACGGTGGAAACGGGGGTCCTATTGATCAGGAGGGGTGTGGCGTACCGCAAAATGGACGAAACGGACCTCCTACGGTTGAAATAGGGGTCATGTTGATCGGGAGGGGTGTGGCGTACCGCAAAATGGACGAAACGGACCTCCTACGGTCGAAATGGGGGTCATGTTCATCGGGAGGGGTGTGGCGTACCGCAAAACAGGACTCCACGGGATACTGTTCATCTCCACTGTCGACCCCCTCCAGCCTCCACGAGCTACTGTTCATCCACCGTCGACCTCCTCCAGCCTCCACCTGCGAATGTTCATCCACGGGCTCATGTTCATCCAGCCTCCACCGCGTGCTACTCCACCGTCTACTGTTCAACCAGCCCTCTCCACGGGCTCCTGTTCAACCACCCCTCCACGGGCTACTGTTCATCCAGCCCTCCACCGTCTACTGTTCATCCTGCCCTCCACGGGGTGGTCCTATTCATCCAGCCCTCCACGGGGTCCTGTTCATCCAGCCCCAACCGGCTCGATCGATCGGGGTCCTGCTCATCCAGAGGCAACACCACGGGGTCTGTTCATCCACCCCCACCAGGAACTGTTCATCCAACCCCCCCCCCTCCCCGCAATGCTCACTGTTCATCCAGAGGCAGCATCGATCGGCTTCAGTTAGCAGCAGTAGCGAAGGAATCGCTCGATCATGTTCAGTTAACAGCCATCGATCGATCGCTCGGGTTCAGTAACGCGTAGCCTGTAGTGCAATCGCTCGGGTTCAGTTAGAGCCCAACGCCTCGCTCGGGTTCAGTTAGAGCCAACGCCTCGCACACACATGCGTATGTGTACGAGAAAAACGCTCATCGCTCGGCCCTCGACCTCCCACCGTAACCGGGAACTCCCCGAAATTTTCCTCCCCCTCGCATCTACCACGGTTTTTTCCATCATGGACGGCCCAAAGAATGTCATGCAGCTGCGTCTCCGGCCCGCCCAGGACAAAAAGCCCATTTTCTATCATGATTGTCATAGAAGTAGGAGCCCACCACATCTATGATGATACCGGGTTTTGTCACAATTATCGTCATAGAAGTGTCATATGTATGACAGAAAAAAAAATTCGTTCGGCCCAAAATGTCACAGATGTGTCTTTTTTTTGTAGTGTAAACTATTTTACTAGCCATAGATTCATCAAAATAAGCAAACAACACAATGAAAAACAGAATCTGTCAAAAACAGAACAGTCTGTAGTAATCTGTAACTAACGCAAACTTCTGGAACTCCAACAATTCTAAAATAAATTGTTGGACCTGAGGAATTTGTCTAGTAATCATCTGTAAAAAGAATCAACTAAATAGCACTCTCCAGTAAAAAGTTGAAGCTAATCTCGTGAGCGCTAAAATTCTGTTTTTTACAGCATGATCATAAAGACTTCACCCAAGTCTTCCCAAAGGTTCTACTTGGCACAAACACTAATTAAAACACAAAACCACATCTAAACAGAAGCTATATGATTGTTTATTCCTAAATAGAACCAAAAAGCAAGAAACTAAAATAAAATTGGGTTGCCTCCCAACAAGCGCTAACGTTTAACGCCCCTAGCTAGGCACGATGATTTCAATGATGCTCGCATAAAAGATAAGAATTAAAACACAAAGAGAGCATCATGAAGAATATGACTAGCACATTTAAGTCTAACCCACTTCCTATGCATAGGGATTTTGTGATCAAACAACTTCTGGGAACAATAATCAACTAGCATAGGAACGCAAATCAAGCATAACTTCAAAACCTTAAGCACATAGAGAGGAAACTTGATATTATTGCAATTCCTACAAGCATATGATCCTCTCTCGTAATAATTTTCAGTAGCATCATGAATGAATTCAATAATATAACCAGCACCTAAAGCATTCTTTTCATGATCTACTTGCATAGAAATTTTATTACTCTCCACATAAGCAAATTTATTCTCATGAATAGTAGTGGGAGCAAACTCAACAAAATAACTATCATATGATTGAAAATTAAGATCAAGATGACAAGTTTCATGGTTATCATTATTCTTTAAAGCATACGTGTCATCACAATAATCATCATAGATAGGAGGCATGCTTTCATCATAGTAAATTTGCTCATCAAAGCTTGGGGGACAAAAAGTATCATCTTCATCAAACATAGCTTCCCCAAGCTTGTGGCTTTGCATATCATTAGCATCATGGATATTCAAGGAATTCATATAACAACATTGCAATCATGCTCATCATTCACATATTTTATGCCAAGCATTCTATGTAATTCTTCTTCTAGTGCTTGAGCACAATTTTCCTTCCCACATTTTCACGAAAGACATTAAAAATATGAAGCTTATGAGACAAACTCAATTCCATTTTTTTGTAGTTTTCTTTTATAAACTAAACTAGTGCTAAAACAAGAAACAAAAAGATTCGATAGCAAGATCTAAAGATATACCTTCAAGCACTCACCTCCCCGGCAATGGTGCCAGAAAAGAGCTTAGTTGACGGGGTGTGAGTGCCGCTTACCTAGCCTCCCCGACAACGGCGCCAGAAAAGAGCGTGATGTCTACTACGCAACCTTCTCCTTGTAGACGTTGTTGGGCCTCCAAATGTAGAGGTTTGTAGGACAGTAGCAAATTTCCCTTAAGTGGATGACCTAAGGTTTATCAATCCGTGAGAGGCATAGGATGAAAATGGTATCTCTCAAGCAACCGTGCAACCAAATAACAAAGAGTCTCTTGTGACCCCAACACACCCGATACAATGGTAAATTGTATAGGTGCACTAGTTTGGCGAAGAGATGGTGATACAAGTGCAATATGGATGGTAGATATAGGTTTTTGTAATCTGAAAATATAAAAACAGCAAGGTAACAAGTGGTAAAAGTGAGCGTAAACGGTATTGCAATGCTTTGAAACAAGGCCTAGGGTTCATACTTTCACTAGTGCAAGTTCTCTCAACAATAACAACATAATTGGATCATATAACTATCCCTCAACATGCAACAAAGAGTCACTCCAAAGTCACTAATAGCGAAGGACAAACGAAGAGATTATGGTAGGGTAAGAAACCACCTCAAAGTTATTCTTTCCAATCAATCCGTTGGGCTATTCCTATAAGTGTCACAAACAGCCCTAGAGTTCGTACTAGAATAACACCTTAAGACACAAATCAACCAAAACCCGAATGTCACCTAGATACTCCAATGTCACCTGAAGTATCCGTGGGTATGATTATACGATATGCATCACACAATCTTAGATTCATCTATTCAAACCAACACAAAGTACTTCAAAGAGTGCCCCAAAGTTTCTACCGGAGGATCAAGACGAAAACGTGTGCCAACCCCTATGCATAGGTTCATGGGCGGAACCCACAAGTTGATCACCAAAACATACATCAAGTGAATCACGTGATATTCCATTGTCACCACAGATACGCACGGCAAGACATACATCAAGTGTTCTCAAATCATTAAAGACTCAATCCGATAAGATAACTTCGAAGAGAAAACTCAATCCATTACAAGAGAGTAGAGGGGAGAAGAAACATAAGATCCAACTATAATAGCAAAGCTCGCGATACATCAAGATCGTGCCAAATCAAGAACGAGAGAGAGAGAGAGAGAGAGAGAGAGAGAGAGATCAAACACATAGCTATTGGTACATACCCTCAGCCCTGAGGGTGAACTACTCCCTCCTCGTCATGGAGAGCGCCGGGATGATGAAGATGGCCACCGGTGAGGGTTCCCCCTCCGGCAGGGTGCCGAAACAGGGTCCCGATTGGTTTTTGGTGGCTACAGAGGCTTGCGGCGGCGGAACTCCCGATCTCTTCTGTTCTTCGGAAGTATTAGGGTACGTGGGTATATATGGGTGAAAGAAGTACGTCGGTGGACCTCCGGGCTGTCCACGAGGTAGGGGGGCGCGCCCCGCACCCTCGTGGGCAGCCTGGGACTCCCCTGGCGTGCACTCCAAGTTTTTCCGGTAGCTTTCCTTCCAAAAATAACTTCTCCAGTTGATTTCATTCCGTTTCGACTCCGTTTGATATTCCTTTTCTTCGAAACACTGAAAAAGGCAAAAAAACAGCAATTCTGGGCTAGGCCTCCGATTAATAGGTTAGTCCCAAAAATAATATGAAAGTGGATAATAAAGCCCAATATTGCCCAAAATAGTAGATAATATAGCATGAAGCAATCAAAAATTATAGATACGTTGGAGACGTATCAACTGCAAAGACCTTTGGTGATGATTTCTTCGTGTACCTCGTGGATGATACTCCCACTTCTATTTCAGAAGTGTATGCCTCTCCAGAAGCTGACTACTAGAAGGATGCGGTCCGTAGCGAGATGGATTTGATCATGGCTAATGGGACATGGGAGATCACTAACCGTCCCTATGGTTGCAAACCACTGGGATGTAAGTGGGTGTTCAAAAAGAAGCTTAGGCCCGATGGTACGATTGAAAAGTACAAGGCTAGGCTTGTGGCCAAGGGCTATGACTAGCAAGAAGAGGAAGATTTCTTCGATACTTATTCACCTGTGGCTAGACTAACCACCATTCGAGTATTACTCTCGTTGGCGGCCTCACATGGTCTTCTCGTCCATCAGATGGATGTTAAGACGGCTTTTCTAAATGGAGAGCTAAATGAGGAAATCTACATGCAACAGCCTGATGGCTTTGTGATAGATGGTCAGGAAAGAAAGGTGTTTAGGTTGATAAAATCTTTATATGGCCTGAAACAAGCACCTAAGCAATGGCATAATAAGTTTAATACAACTCTGACATCTGTTGGTTTTGTTGTTAATGAGGCTGACAAATGTGTATATTATCGCCATGGTGGGGGCGAAGGAGTTATACTGTGCTTGTATGTTGATGACATACTGATATTCGGAACAAACCTCAAAGTCATTGAGGAGGTCAAATCGTTTCTATCTCAGAACTTTGAGATGAAAGACCTTGGTGTGGCTGATGTTATCTTGAACATCAAGCTACTAAGAGATAATGAGGGTGGGATCACACTTCTGCAATCCCACTATGTTGAGAAGGTGTTGAGTCGTTTTGGATATTCGGACTGCACACCATCTCAAACACCATATGATCCTAGCATGTTGATTCAAAAGTCCAAAGGCATGGCTAAAGATCAATTGAGATACTCTCAAATCATTGGTTCACTGATGTACCTAGCGAGCGCAACGAGGCCTGACATCGTGTTTGCTGTGAGCAAACTGAGCCGGTTTGTTTCCAAACCGGGTGATGTACATTGGCATGTTGTTGAGAGAGTTATGCGCTATCTGAAAGGTACTATGAACTATGGACTTCACTATACCGGATACCCGTCGGTACTTGAAGGGTATAGTGATGCGAATTGGATCTCTGATGCTGATGAGATGAAGGCCACAACTGGGTATATGTTTACTCTTGGAGGTGGCGCTGTTTCCTGGAAGTCTTGCAAGCAAATGATCTTAACGAGATCGACAATGGAAGCAGAATTAACGGCATTAGACACATCTGGTGTTGAAGCGAGATGGCTTCGAGATCTTTTGATGGACTTGCCATTGGTTGATAAATCGGTTCCGGCTATCCTTATGAACTGTGACAATCAGACTGTCATCACCAAGGTGAAGAGTTCAAAGGACAACATGAAGTCCACCAAACACATAAGAATGAGATTAAAAGCTGTCAGAAAATTAAGAAACTCCGGAGTGATAGCGTTGGACTATGTCCATACGGCTAAGAATCTGGCAGATCCCTTTACGAAAGGGCTATCACGTGTTGTGATAGATAATGCATCGAGGGAGATGGGTATGAGACCCACATGAGTTGCCATGGTAGTAACCCAATCTATGTGATCGGAGATCCCGTGAATTAGGACCTGGGAAAACAAGCCAGTGGTGAACTGAGGAGAGTAACTATACTAACCCACTCCATTGGAGATGCGATACTCTCGATACTGTATGGTAAGATGACTACTGTCTTAATGTGTTCTGAAGCTTATATAAGCAAGATGCTATCCTACAGAGCGATCTTTGGAGGAATACACCTATATGAGCCCGACTGCTGATCACAGTTTATTAGATTGGGGTGATCTCTAGTAAGCTCATGAATAGGCCAGGAGTGTGACTTATATGCTCCACCCGAGGGGTCAGCCTTCGGCAGCCCAGTACTAGTGAGACATGTGGTGAGACTTCTTTACGCCAAACTAACAATTCAAGGTATAGTCCATTGTTCAGTTGTGAAGGTGTGTAGCTACTTGCTCTAGGTGAAGTTCGGCCTTAACAGGTCTTCACTGAAATACGGGTATATCGAAACAGTAATTGGAACAGAGGACACAATGGGCCCTCGAGATCTGGTGGGGGATTGCTGAAATTTGAGATGGGCTCTAGGCCCATATAGCAATTTCTGAAAAATCTCTAAGGGCCCATGTGGGTTATATGGCACTAGGTGTAGTGGGAAATTTAGTCCCACCCCGGAAGTGGAAGAGGAGTTGGACCTCCTTATAAGGGTTTCTCTTCTACATGCTGTTGGAGCTTGAGAAGAGAAGAGGCCCTTGCGCACTCCTCCTCCGCCGCCCGCCTCGCCACGCCACGCCTCGTCACGACGCGCCGCGGGTTGCGGGATTGAGCCGAGCCGAGCTCACACCTGACTCGGACGTGGGTCGAGCCCACGTCTCTCCACGCGGTTGCGCCTATATAAGTGTGCGGTGTCTCCTAACCCTAGCCGCCACGAACAGATCACATATGCTTCACATGCACGCCCACCGTCGTTCCTTTGCTGCTGCTGCCGCCGGTGACTCCATCCCGTCCGCCGCGTACACGGTCGACGGGAGAGCAGGTCTCTGAAACCACGCCCTTCTGGTTCCTGTACGGGGTGAGGGGCGAATAGGTTTTTGGGCAGCAATTACGCGACTGCTCACTTCCGATCGTCTACTTCCTGTGCGTCTGCGTCGCCTTCATCATCACCATGTCCACCGACGCCGAACGTGCCACCGCCGAGAAAGCTGAAGCTGACAAGAAGGCCGTCGAGGACGCCGCTGCTGCCACCAAAGCCGCGGCCTCTGCATGGCCTACTGGAGGGTATAATTCGTTTATCCCGCTCCTATTGTTTTCTGTTTTAGCCATGCTAGCATTATACGTAGATCTTTCTGCAATTAGCGTAGTATGTGCTAGTTTGACTGAATATCAGTATGCGTTTATTTGCATCAATGCCATGCTAGTGATTTACTCGTGGATTAATTTAATCAAGAAATTGCCTATTTACTCAACATTATGGTTGGATGGTTAGAGGACCAGTGGTATTTTCAGTCCATCAGGGTTTGAGTCCTGATGCTTGTAATATTTCTGAATTTATTTCAGCATTTTCGGCAATGTGCTTTTAGTGAGAGGAGACGTTCCCGTTGATGATGAGACGTCTACGATGACTTCGTAAATCTCAAGATGATATACCGGCTCAGTCTGTCGTAGATGCTCACTATGAAGATAGTAACTTAGACTAGTGTCATATGCATGACACTAGTATAAGGCTAGTCATAGTGGGGAGTAACTTAGACTAGTGTCATGCATATGATACTAGTCTTTGTTACGACCTTCATAGTGCAAAATAACATACAAGTAGTATCATAGATGATAGCATTTATTACATTATAGACTCATTTTGCTTTGGCTTGCGTTATGTTACAGTACTCCAAACACCTCTCTCTTCATTAACTCTATGCCACATAAGCAAACTTGTCTTGAAATATGCTATATTACTTGCTAAGTTACTCCCTCTATGGCGAGCCTAAGTTACTCCTCACTATGACCAACCTAAAAAAACAGGGCCGCCTAGCGCCTTTCCCATGCCTTCTCGTGACTTGTCACTTCAATCAAGCACCTTTTGACCAGCGCCGCCTCGCCATTACTCCCCGCGACCCCCGAATCAAAGCCAAGAGGCACTGAGGCCGGAGCGAGCCTGCAGAGAAGCGAGGCGACGGAGGAGAGGAGCCGCCGCCGCCTCAGCAGCAGCAGCAGGAAGATGAAGGCCGTCGGCCCGAACGCCACCGTCGACCTTGAGGGCCTGGAATGCACCTTATGCTTCAGCCCCCTCCGGCCTCCGGTCTTCCAGGTCACCTCTTCACACCCCTTTCTTACAAGATTCTCCCTTCCCCGAGCGAATTGCTATCAATCGATTAAACTACCTCGTTTGATCCGCCGTTGCGTAGCGTCGGGATATCAATGCCATGCCCGGACGGTAAGCGATTTGATGGACGGGGGAGTGATTTATGTTTTACTGTCAGGGTTTGCTCCGCCGCCGGCGGAATGCGGCGGAGGAGGACGCCGTCGCTGGGGGAGGCGTTGTCGATCTCCTTTTTTTTCGTTGGAAAGGAACCATGTCTATCATGGTTTCAGCTATTTGGCACAGGAATCGCTAGCTGCAGGGTAGTACAATTGAAGTTGCAAGTTGGTACCAGATTTACACTTCCTAGTAGCAAGTTCAACATCACCGGGCTGCGCTCTGACAAGTTCCAGCAAGAGGACTGTGTGGCAGACTGATTCAGGATTATGTACTGCTATCCACGTTTCTCATGCTTGTATCGCAATTTTCGTTCTATACGTGGTCTTTTTTGTTCTCCTGCCCAATGTATTTTGTTCTCCTAATGCCAGCCAAGCTCTTTGATTTGAGCAACTTATCCCAACCTGCCCAATGTATTTTGTTCTCCTAATCCTGGTATTATTCGAGCTACACTAAAATCTGTAGGCCATGTATATTGTTCACTTGATCAAAAAAGGTCTTCTCAAATAGGAACAGGAGTTAAAGACTTACTCACTCCGTTCTTCTATAAGATGTTTTAGATAATTTCAATGTAGACTACATACGGATTGAAATAGGTGAACAAACACATTAAAATGGGTCTAGATACATGCGTATCAGAAAAATGCTAAAACATCTTATATGTAGGAACAGTGGGAGTACATGTGTAATTTTGTATTGCTTGGCATTGCGTTGATTACTATTTCTTCTTCGATTATTGAGGATTTTTTTATTTCCAGCTCTGCAGCCTCCTCAAATTTTTTTCATTCCTAGCTTCGGATGAAGTATTCGAAAAATTCCTTCACAACCTCCTCATCACCCTGTTCTGCATTGACTCTCTGCTTCATGGACGATATTTTCTCTTTATACTTTTCACCGAGCAGTTTTGGTATAAGCACTTTGCACAGATCATTTGAAATGCCTTTCATCAGATTTTTTTTCCCCTAGCATGTATCCTTTTTAAATACAGCTCTAGTTTAACATTTCTTGTCAAACCATTCTAGTGTGAATTTGCGACCTGTACAGCGTTTCCAAGTTACCCCATGATTATAAGTTTCAGCAATTAAACTTTACTTTTCAGCATTCAGTTTCGCAAATAATCATGCTCATAAAGTATAGCACATTTTCTTTCTTATATACAGTGGGAAACTTCTGATATTCTTCATCCGCATCTTCTTTGTTCGACCTGCTATGTGGAGCTCCCGGAGAAGAACAAGTCTGGCTGCACCCGGTGCTTCGCAGTAGAGCGTATACTGCAGTCTATCCAGGTCCTTTGCCCCTATGCGGAGTATGGCTGCACAGCCAAGATGCCCTACCATGAGATGGAGGAGCATGAGATGAAGTGCATGCACGCGCCATGCTTCACTGGATCAAACGAAGGGCAGCCCATGGCCCTGCACGATGGGTTACCGTCGGACTCTTAGACTTTTGTTATCCAAAATGTATTTCGCATCAATATCAATATCAACAATCATGAGAGCAAGAAGAAGCATGATAAGAAGAGTTCCACTTGTGATAATCAGTGCTCAACGGTAATTGTGTATCTAATGTAGAAAAATTATGATAGCTTCAATCTGGCTAGGCACCTCCTGACGCTTGTTTCTCAAATGCAGGGGTCGGTTGTGAAAATGGGTCCTTGCGGCGGTGGTGGCGGCAAACCATGGAAGATGGACATGCGTGGTGTCAACCGTATCATTAAGGTGGTTGTTCGCCACGGCGCCGCGGTCGACGCCATGTCGGTGTTGTATGAGCGGGATGGCCAGAAGGAAAAGACCAAGCTGTGGGGAGGATCTGGGGGCAAGCGCTCGGAGGTACAAGTTACGCTTGCAACAACCATCATATTTCTTCATGTGGATGGGTGTCACTTTGTGAATGACTTGATAGTGACAAATAAATTCATTTTTGGCATGTCTAGATCTGTTTGGAGCCAGGAGAGCACTTGACAAACATCAGAGGCCACTACGGCTTCTTTAACGGCTGGTTCGTGATCAGGTCGCTCACTTTTGTGAGCAACCGCCGCACTTTTGGGCCGTACAGGGAGGAGACAGGCACGGCATTCAAGCTCCCAGGAGCCGGCGGCAAAATTCTTGGCTTCCACGGGCGTTCGGAAGGCCTCCTGGACGCTCTTGGCACATATGTCAAGATGGGCTAGGTATGGACATCTCCTCTCATGACTGGGGAGGGGATATTTGAGGACTCGGGATGCTATGTAATGCTTAATCTAGGTAGGTGCTTACTCTGAACTCTGTTATGTGATGCGTTTCTTTTGCTTCTGCTGTATCGCATTCGCATGTTGGTTGATGAAGGAACATCCCGTAGAGTGAATGCTATACATAAACTAGATGCTTGAAACCTGGTGCTCGTTTCCTAGTTTGATCGAGTGAATGTAATGACTAATGAGGACAGGTAGACTGTGTGTTTGCTACTGTTAAAGCATGAACCTCGAACAGTCTGGTTCGTGCTGAATTGCTGATGTTCTAAACTAATAGGGGTTCCGGCTGATGTAAGATGTAACATGCATTTTTCAGAAGCGGCAGGCCTGATGTAGCAGAAGAACATACCACATCCGCAGCTCCACACATTCAGTAGGATACGAATACGACCACTTGCATTGCATGACAGATCTTATTGCAACAGGCCAGGTTCAGCGTGTATAAACGGTGTTTGATCTAAAAGTACGCCTTTGTTGAGCGTCACAACAGCTTCACCTCATTGTCCTTGAAGAAGTAACGTTTACACTTGTGCTTGATCATCTCGAGGCTTCCTTGCCCAACATCCTTGACAACTTCCACACCGGCGAGCAACGCAATGCTCTCAAATCTCAAGTTCCTCCGCTTAATTCTTCTGAAGAACCTCGCGACACAGAACTTGCCAGAGCCCAGCGGCAAGATGTGCTCCCCCGTAGGGATCCATGCCTCTGGAGGTGGCAGATCTTCTTCCCACACGTGCACCAGGGCCGGCGCCGCCGTCGCCTGCGTCATGTCGGCGGCGCAGAGCTTCCCGTCGCTGGCCGAGAAGCCAAACCAGAGGCTGTGCTCTGGGGCGTACACCGCACGGTCTTTGAATGGCAGTGCCCACTCGCCGGCCTTGCTCCACACGCCGTTCTTTACGTTCGAACGAGTACGTGCCGGTGGTCGTCGGGATCGAGAGGCGGCGGCCCTAGACGGCTCCAGTACCAGTCCCCCTCCCGGCGATGCCCGGGTGGTGGTCGTCCGTAGCTGAAAACCTTGAAGTAGTGTACCTCGGACCGCAGGTCCATGACGTAGAGGGCGTCGCGGACGGTGACGGACATGGAGGTGCGCCTCGGGTCTATCATCTGGTTCATGCCGCGGACAGCGCGCGAGGCCCCGTCGTAGATGAGGGTGTGGCCTGTGTGGTCCACGGCGACGATGTCGTTGTTGAGGGCCATGAAATCCATGAAGCCGTATCCTTGCCATGGGCAGGACCAGTCGAAGGATATGGCGGCGGAAGGAAGCCGAGCCGTGGCCGGAGCTGGATTTGCCGGTTTTGGTGATCCGGTAGGGTAGAACAAGCCTGAGGGATCGATGCGGTGCAGGTCGAAGGGCGGGCGGCGGCCGCCGGATTTAGTGACCAGCAGATTCACAACACGGGGAAGCAGCATGGTTCCTCTCATTCTGTTTAGATCGGATGAGAACTCACGCGTTGTTCCATCAGAAATAGAGAGGCGGCGCAAGACATGGCATCGATTATGCACGTACCCTAACAACCCCCGTTGTACCGCCTCGGCAACGTTATCTCTGACAACATTTGTGGATGGGCCCGAGCCGAATACTAAGATAGGTACGAAATATACCAGCATCACAGTTTTTGAGCCAAGGAATGCTTCTATTTTTTTTTTCAATCACGATCAAACCTACTCCCTCCGTTTCAAAATAAGTGTCTCAACTTTTTATATCTAACAGATGAGAAGAAAAAGGGAAGTTACAAAAATAAGTCGGTTACATCCTTTTCTTACTCTTAACTAATGGGAGTGTAGATATTTAGCCTGAACCCTCATCAAAGTTATAGTTTTTCTGTCTAAAAAATGTAGCTGGATCCCTTGACAAAATCCCTCTTTTTGAAGTTTAGGCTTTTCGGTGAGACCGGATGAAACCTCTCAGTGGGACCGACCTCAGCTGGAATAGGAGGCGCACGGTGGTACAACTGGCAAAGGCAGAATTGCGAAGGCCGGCAATCAGCAATGCTGAAACAGGTGACCCCAGATGCTTCGAGTGCGAGACGACAATAAATGAAGCTACGATTGTGTTGGAAATATGCCCTAGAGGCAATAATAAAATGGTTATTATTATATTTTCTTGTTCATGATAATTGTCTATTGTTCATGCTATAATTGTATTAACTAGAAACCGTAATACATATGTGAATACATAGATCGTAATATGTCCCTAGTAAGCCTCTAGTTGACTAGCTCGTTGATCAATAGATGGTCACGGTTTCCTGACCATGGACATTGGATGTCGTTGATAACGGGATCACATCATTAGGAGAATGATGTGATGGACAAGACCCAATCCTAAGCATAGCACAAGATCGTGTAGTTCGTTTGCTAGAGCTTTTCTAATGTCAAGTATCATTTCCTTAGACCAGGAGATTGTGCAACTCCCGGATACCGTAGGAGTGCTTTGGATGCATCAAACGTCACAACGTAACTGGGTGACTATAAAGGTACACTACAGGTATCTCCGAAAGTCTCTGTTGAGTTGGCACGAATCGAGACTGGGATTTGTCATTCCGTATGACGGAGAGGTATCTCTGGGCCCACTCGGCAATGCATCATCATAATGAGCTCAATGTGACTAATGAGTTAGCCACGGGATCATGCGTTGCGGAACGACCAAAGAGACTTCCCGGTAACGAGATTGAACGAGGTATGGGGATACCGACGATCGAATCCCGGGCAAGTAACATAACGATGGACAAAGGGAATTGTATACGGGATTGATTGATTCCTCGACATCGTGGTTCATCCGATAAGATTATCGTGGAACATGTGGGAGCCAATATGGGTATCCGGATCCCGCTATTGGTTATTGGCCGGAGAGGTGTCTCGGTCATGTCTGCATGGTTTTCGAACCCGTAGGGTCTACACACTTAAGGTTCGGTGACGCTAGAGTTGTTATGGGAAATAGTATGTGGTTACCTAAGGTTGTTCGAAGTCTCGGATGAGATCCCAGACGTGACGACAAACTCCGGAGTGGTCCGGAGGTGAAGATCGATATATTAGACGAATGGTATTGGAGTCCGGAATTGTTCTGGGAGTACCGGGTGACGACCAGCGTGACCGAAAGGTGTTTCGGAGGCCCCGGCAAGCGTTGGGGGGCCCTTATGGGCCAAGGGAAGGGGGCACATCAGCCCACTAAGGGGATGTACGCCCCTCCCACCCCATCTCACGTAACATGGAGAGGTGGGGGCGCCTCCCCTACGGCAGCCACCCCTCCCGGCTTGGGGGGCAGGTTTCCTAGGGGTGGGGGCGCCTAAACCCATTTAGGGTTTCCCCTGTGGCCGCCGCCCCTCCCCTAGGGAACCCTAGGGCGCCTCTTCCACCCCCTTCCCCCTATATATAGTGAGGGAGAGAGAGGGCAGCCGCACCATTCCCTTGGCGCAGCCCTCTCCTCCTCCAACTCCTCCTCCTCTTCCATAGTGCTTAGCGAAGCCCTGCCGGAGAACCACGAGCTCCATCGCCACCACGCCGTCGTGCTGCTGGAGTTCTCCCTCAACTTCTCCTCTCCCCTTGCTAGATCAAGAAGGAGGAGACGTCCCCGGGCTGTACGTGTGTTGAACGCGGAGGCGCCGTCCGTTCCGCGTTTGGATCGGATCTACCGCGATTTAAATCGCCGCGAGTACGACTCCATCAACCACGTTCTTGTAACACTTTCGCTTAGCAATCTTCAAGGGTATGAAGATGCACTCCCTCTCTCTCTCTCGTTGCTAGCATCTCCTAGATTGATATTGGTGACACGTAGGAAAATTTTGAATTATTACTACGTTCCCCAACAGTGGCATCATGAGCTAGGTCTATGCGTAGTTCTATGCACGAGTAGAACACAAAGTAGTTGTGGGCGATGATTTGTTCAATTTGCTTACCATTACTAGTCTTATCTCGATTCGACGGCATTGTGGGATGAAGCGGTCCGGACCGACCTTACACGTACACTTATGTGAGACAGGTTCCACCGACTGACATGCACTTGATGCATAAGGTGGCTAGCGGGTATCTGTCTCTCCCACTTTAGTCGGACCTGATTCGATGAAGAGGGTCCTTATGAAGCGTAAATATCAATTGGTATATCACCGTTGTGGCTTTTGCGTAGGTAAGAAACTTTCTTGCTAGAAACCCATAGCAGCCACGTAAAACATGCAACAATAATTAGAGGACGTCTAACTTGTTTTTATAGGGTATGCTATGTGATGTGATATGGCCAAAAGGATGTGATGAATGATATATGTGATGTATGAGATTGATCATGTTCTTGTAATAGGAATCACGACTTGCATGTCGATGAGTATGACAACCGGCAGGAGCCATAGGAGTTGTCTTAATTTATTGTATGACCTGCGTGTCAATGAAAACGCCATGTAATTACTTTACTTTATTGCTAACCGTTAGCCATAGTAGTAGAAGTAATAGTTGGCGAGACAACTTCATGAAGACACGATGATGGAGATCATGGTGTCATGCCGGTGACGAAGGTGATCATGCCGTGCCTCGAAGATGGAGATCAAAGGCGCAAGATGATATTGGCCATATCATGTCACTTTATGATTTGCATGTGTTGTTTGTCATATTTACATCTTATTTGCTTAGAACGACGGTAGCATAAATAAGATGATCCCTCACTAAAATTTCAAGAAAGTGTTCCCCCTAACTGTGCACCGTTGCGAAGGTTCGTTGTTTCGAAGCACCATGTGATGATCAGGTGTGATAGATTCTAACATTCGCATACAACGGGTGTAAGCCATATTTACACATGCGAAACACTTAGGTTGACTTGACGAGCCTAGCATGTACAGACATGGCCTCGGAACACAAGAGACCGAAAGGTCGAACATGAGTTGTATAGCAGATGCGATCAACATGGAGATGTTCCCATTGATGACTAGTCCGTCTCACGTGATGATCGGACACGGCCTAGTCGATTCGGATCATGTATCACTTAGATGACTAGAGGGATGTCTATCTGAGTGGGAGTTCATTGAATAATTTGATTAGATGAACTTAATTATCATGAACATAGTCTAAATTGTCTTTGCGAATTATGTTGTAGATTAATAGCTCGCGCTTTAGCTCCATGTTTTAATACGTTCCTAGAGAAAAACTAAGTTGAAAGATATTGTAAGCAATTGTGCGGACTAGGGCCGTAGTCTGAGGATTGTCCTCACTGCTACACAGAAGGCTTTTGTCCTTAATGCACCGCTCGGTGTGCCAACCCCTCTGGCGTCGTCTGTGGATGTTGTTAACATCTGGCAGACACGTTCTGATGACTACCTGATAATTTAGTGCACCATGCTTTACGGCTTAGAGTCGGGGCTCCAAAAGCATTTTGAATGCCATGGAACATATGAGATGTTCCAAGAGCTGAAATTGGTATTTCAGGCTCATGCCCGTGTTGAGAGGTTTGAGACCTCTGATGAGATCTTTGCCTACAAGATGGAGAGAATAGCTCAGCCAGTGAGCATGTGCTCAGAATGTCTGGGTACTTTAATCGCTTGAATCAAGTGGGAGTTAATCTTCCAGATAAGAGAAGTGATTGACGAAGTTCTCCAGTCACTATCACCAAGCTACTAGAGTTTCATGGTGAACTATAACATGCAAGGGAAGATGATCCCGGAGTTGTTCGTCGTGCTTAAGGCCGTAAAGGTAGAAATCAAGAAGGAGCGTCAAGTGTTGATGGTTAACAAGAGCACTGGTTTCAAAGAAGGGCAAGGGCAAGAAGGGAAACTTCATGAATGGCAAGCCAGTTGCCGCTCCAGTGAAGAAACCCAAGAACCCAAACCTGAGACGAAGTGCTTCTATTAGGGGAACAGTCACTGGTAGCGGAACTGCCTCAAATACTTGGTAGATAAGAAGGCTAGCAACTTCAACAAAAGTATATTTGATATGTGTGTTATTGATGTGTACCTTACTAGTACTCCTAGTAGCACATGGGTATTAGATACCATTTCAGTTGCTAACATTGGTAACTCGAAACAAAAGCTATGGAATAAATGGAGACTAGATAAGGGTGAGGTGACGATGTGTGTTGCAAATATTTCCAAGGGTGATATGATCACCATCGCACGCTCCCTCTACCTTCGGGATTAGTATTGAACCCAGATAAATGTTGTTTGCATTGGTGTCTGCGTTGAGCATGAACATGATTAGATCATGTTTATTGCAATATGGTTATTCACTTAAGTCAGATAATAATGGTTATTTTGTTTGTATGGATAACACCTTCTATGGTCATGCACCCAATGTGAATGGTTTATTGAATCCCGGCCGTAGTGATACACATGTTCATAACATTGGTGCCAAAAGATGTAGAGTTGATAATGATAGTACCACTTTCTTGTGGCACTGCCGCTTAGGTCATATTGGTGTAAAGTGCATGAAGAACCTTCATGCTAATGTACTTTTGGAGTCACTTGATTTTGAATCACCTGACACATGCGAACCATGCCTCATAGGCAAGATGACTAAAACCCCGTTTTCTGGAACAATGGAACGGGCAAGTGACTTGTTGGAAATCACACATGCTGATGTGTGCGGTCCGATGAGTGTTGACGCACGCAGTGGATATCGTTATTTTGTCACCTTCACCGATGAATTGAGTAGATATGGGTATATTTACTTAATGAAGCATAAGTCTGAAACGTTTGAAAAGTTCAAGCAATTTCAGAGTGAAGTTGAGAATCATCATAACAAGAAGATCAAGTTCCTACGATCTGATCAAGGGAGAGAGTATCTGAGTTATGAGTTTGGCAATCACTAAAGACAAGGTGGAATCATTTCATAGTTGACGCCACCTGGAACACCTTAGCGTAATGGTGTGTCCGAACGTCGTAATCGCACCCTATTGGATATGGTGCGATCTATGATGTCTCTTACCGATCTACCGCTATCATTTTGGGGTTATGCATTAGAGACAATTACATTCACTTTAAATAGGGCACCATCTAAGTCCATGGAGACAACACCGTATGAACTATGATTTAGCAAGAAACCTAAGTCGTTGTTTCTTAATATTTGGGGCTACGATGCTTATGTCGATAGGTTTCGGCCAGAAAAGCTCGAACCCAAAGCGAAAAATTGTGTCTTCATAGAATACCCAAACAAGACGATTGGGTATACCTTCTATCTCAGATCTTAGGGCAAAGTGTTTGTCATTAGGAACATGTCCTTTCTCGAGAAAGAGTTTCTCTCAAAAGAATTGAGTGGGAGGAAGATAGAACTTGATGAGGTTGTTGAACCTTTACTTCGACCAGAGAATAGCGCAACACAGAAAGATGTTTCTATGGCACCTACCTCAGTTGAAGAAAAAGCTAATGATGATGATCATAGAGCTTCAGATCAAGTTACTATCGAACCTCATAGGTCGACAAGGGTGTGTACAACTTCTGAGTGGTAACCGTGTCTTAAAGGTCATGTTGTTGGAGAACGATGAAGCTATGAGCTATGGAGAAGCGATGGTGGGCCCGGATTCCAACAAATGGCTGGAAGCCATGAAATCCGAGATAGGATCCATGTATGAGAACAAAGTATGGACTTTGGTGGACTTGCCCGATGATCGGCAAGCCATTGAGAATAAATGGATCTTTAAGAAGAAGACAGACGTTGATGGTAATGTCACCATTTATGAAGCTCGACTTGTCTCAAAGAAGTTTCCGACGGGTTCAAGGAGTTGACTGTGATGAGACTTTCTCAATCATAGCGATGCTAAAGTCTGTTAGAATTATGTTAGCAGTTGCTGCATTTTCATTTACGAAATCTGGCAGATGGATGTCAAAACAAAGTTTCCTTGACGGTTTCCATGAGGAAAGGTTGTATGTGATACAACCAGAAGGTTTTGTCGATCCTAAGGATGCTAAAAGGTATGCAAACTCCAGCGATCCTTCTATGGACTGGAGCAAGCATCTCGGAGTTGGAACATACGCTTTGATGAGGTGATCAAAGCATTTGGATTTATACAAAGTTTGCAAGAACTTTGTATTTGCAATAAAGTGAGTGGGAGCACTACAACATTTTGATAACTATATATGGATGATATATTGTTGATCAGAAATGATGTAGAATTTCTGGAAAGCATAAAGAGTTGTTTGAATGGAGTTTTTCAAAGGAAGACCTGTGTAAAGCTGCTTACATGTTGGGTATCAAGATCTATAGAGATAGATCAAGACGCCTGATAAGACTTTCACTGAGCACATACCTTGACATGATTTTGAAGGAGTTTAAAATGGATCAGTCAAAGAAGGAGTTCTTGCCTGAGTTGTAAGGTGTGAATTTGAGTAAGACCCAAAGCTCGACCACGACAGAAGAAAGAGAAAGGACGAAAGTCGTCCCCTATGCCTTAGCCATAGGCTCTTTACGATATGCCATGCTGTGTACCGCGATGTGCCTTGCCACGTGTCTGGCAAGGGGGTACAAGAGTGATCCAGGAGTGGATCATTGGACAGTGGTCAAAATTGTCCTTGGGAATAAGGAAACATTTCTCGATTATGGAGGTGATGAAGAGTTCGGAGTAAGGGGTTACGTTGATGCAAGCTTTAACACCTATCCGGATGACTCTGAGTAGAAAACCGGATACGTATAGTGGAGCAACCATTTAGAATAGCTCCAAGTGGAGCATAGTAGCAACATCTACAATATGAAATAGAGATTTGCGGAGAACACACGGATCTGAATGTTGCAGACCCGTTGACTAAAACCTCTCTCGTAAGCATAACATGATCAAACCCTAGAACTCATTGAGTGTTAATCACATGGCGATGTGAACTAGATTACTGACTCTAGTAAACTCTTGGGTGTTGGTCACATGGCGATGTGAACTATGAGTGTTGATCACATGGCGATGTGAACTAGATTATTGACTCTAGTGCAAGTGGGGGACTGTTGGAAATATGCCCTAGAGGCAATAATAAAATGGTTATTATTATATTTCCTTGTTCATGATAATTGTCTATTGTTCATGCTATAATTGTATTAACTGGAAACCATAATACATGTGTGAATACATAGATCGTAATATGTCCCTAGTAAACCTCTAGTTGACTAGCTCGTTGATCAATAGATGGCCACGGTTTCCTGACCATGGACATTGGATGTCATTGATAACGGGATCACATCATTAGGAGAATGATGTGATGGACAACACCCAATCCTAAGCATAGCACAAGATCGTGTAGTTCGTTTGCTAGAGCTTTTCTAATGTCAAGTATCATTTCCTTAGACCATGAGATTGTGCAACTCCCGGATACCGTAGGAGTGCTTTGGGTGCATCAAACGTCACAACGTAACTGGGTGACTATAAAGGTGCACTACAGGTATCTCCGAAAGTGTCTATTGGGTTGGCGCAAATCGAGACTAGGATTTGTCACTCCGTATGACGGAGAGGTATCTCTGGGCCCACTCGGCAATGCATCATCATAATGAGCTCAATGTGACTAATGAGTTAGCCACAGGATCATGCGTTGCGGAACGAGTAAAGAGACTTCCGGTAACGAGATTGAACGAGGTATGGGGATACCGACGATCGAATCTCGGGCAAGTAACATAACGATGGACAAAGGGAATTGTATACGGGATTGATTGAATCCTCGACATCGTGGTTCATCCGATGAGATCATCGTGGAACATGTGGGAGCCAATATGGGTATCCAGATCCCGCTATTGGTTATTGGCCGGAGAGGTGTCTCGGTCATGTCTGCATGGTTTCCGAACCCGTAGGGTCTACACACTTAAGGTTCGGTGACGCTAGAGTTGTTATGGGAAATAGTATGTGGTTACCTAAGGTTGTTCGATGTCCCGGATGAGATCCCAGACGTGACGACGAACTCCGGAGTGGTCCGGAGGTGAAGGTCGATATATTAGACGAATGGTATTGGAGTCCGGAATTGTTCTGGGAGTACCGGGTGACGACCAGCGTGACCGAAAGGTGTTTCGGAGGCCCCGGCAAGCGTTGGGGGCCCTTATGGGCCAAGGGAAGGGGGCACATCAGCCCACTAAGGGGATGTACGCCCCTCCCACCCCATCTCACGTAACATGGAGAGGTGGGGGCGCCTCCCCTACGGCAGCCACCCCTCCCGGCTTGGGGGGCAGGTTTCCTAGGGGTGGGGGCGCCTAAACCCATTTAGGGTTTCCCCTGTGGCCGCCGCCCCTCCCCTAGGGAACCCTAGGGCGCCTCTTCCACCCCCTTCCCCCTATATATAGTGAGGGAGAGAGAGGGCAGCCGCACCATTCCCTTGGTGCAGCCCTCTCCTCCTCCAACTCCTCCTCCTCTTCCATAGTGCTTAGCGAAGCCCTGCCGGAGAACCACGAGCTCCATCGCCACCACGCCGTCGTGCTGCTGGAGTTCTCCCTCAACTTCTCCTCTCCCCTTGCTAGATCAAGAAGGAGGAGACGTCCCCGGGCTGTACGTGTGTTGAACGCGGAGGCGCCGTCCGTTCGGCGCTTGGATCGGATCTACCGCGATTTAAATCGCCGTGAGTACGACTCCATCAACCGTGTTCTTGTAACGCTTCCGCTTAGCAATCTTCAAGGGTATGAAGATGCACTCCCTCTCTCTCGCTGCTAGCATCTCCTAGATTGATCTTGGTGACACGTAGGAAAATTTTGAATTATTACTACGTTCCCCAACAGATTGGAGATGGCAAACGCTTCTACCGTTTCTTGGCGCTGCAAGCCAATAATGATGAATCAGAGGGGGTGACGATGGCGATTTTCCGACCAACCACATCGGATGTTGGGATTGCGATGTGGCAATGTTACCAGCAGGGATAAGTGAGGGAGGATGTTGCGGCGATGATATTGTGCTAGGGGTGACATCGACACGCACGGAGGGTGTTATGGCCTTGCGAGAGATGCGGGAGGCTGGTGGTTGCGGCTAATGGTCTACCTTTGTTCTTCTAGGGCGTCAAGCACAGGGGGGAGGATGATTGGTACGGGAAAGGATCTGAGGATGACGCCTAGCCGTCTAGAGGATGTCAATTCCTTAAGGGTAACATGTCCAAGCTAGGCTCGATCATATTCTTTGGTGATGCTCAATCATTTTGTTCTTCGGATCAGGTGTTTTCCCCACTTAGGATTGAATCAAAATGAGTGAGAGGGATACCCACTGCTTACACTTGGCATAATTTCTCTCAAGCAACCACCCTCTATCTGAGGGGTAGGGGTCTATTTATAGCTGGGGCCAGGGTTGGCACCAGTATGACCGTTGGAGGGTGGTGGAGACATGCCCACCAACGTGTTGTTGCTAGTTGCCAGAACAGTCAGAATTCAAGCTCTCAAATTCCTAAGGTTCTGAAGAACCTAGGACAACCTTGCAACAGGTTCCTAACTCCTCACGGAGGAATATAACTCAAGTTTTCCAAAGAATCACCCTCGATACAAGAGCTAGAAGGCTCACTTGGAAGAAGAATTCCAAGTCTTAACTCACAAGTGTATATAGGTTTGATTGAGCACACAGATGACGAATTCAATCTTGCTTCACTTAGACCCCCTTAATACTACGATTTTCCCTTCGACTCAAATGAAGAATAAAAGAAACTAACAAAGAAACATTATTCTTCACGCTTCAATCCTCCATATGGCATTCAGAAGACTTCAATGTTCTTACAACACTTTTAGGGGTCATAACCCATTGGTTAAACCAAATCATCGGAGACTTTCACCTGTGTATACTCAAAAACATATTAGTCCCTTGACCATTATTTCATTAATCATCCAAAACCCACACATGTGACAATAGATGCACTTACACATTAGTCCCTTGACCATTATTTCATTAATCATCCAAAACCCACACATGTGACAGTAGATGCACTTACAAATCCCCCCTCCCCCAGGCTTTTCAAACATAAAACATCCTCGTTGTGGAAGATTGCAACTGGTCGATCTGCGGGGACGTGCCGAAGAGCGCGGACTAACTCTCTTCCGATGTCCCTTTGTCGTGCGCTTCAGGGATGTGTTGGACCTCACTCGAGACGTCGTGGACGCGACTTCATCCCCGCGTGAGCTGGTTGTCGATAAAATTGCGCCGCGGCGCACAACCCTGACGTTCTTGCTGCTATGCTACTAGTGGTTGTGGAAGCACCGAAATGGAGCCGCCTTCAACGAGGACACCTCCCTCACTCCGGGGCATAAGACAATGATGACGTGATGATGTTGTCCGATGGTGCAACGCCTATCGATCGATCACAGGGGTGACGTCGACTGCTGGCTCTCCTGCCTGGCCACGAATAGCTAGTGCGTTGGTCTATCCCCGCCCCCGGTGAAAATTCAAAACAAAAAGGTTGTACCAAATCTGCATGCTTCAATTCATCATGGCTTTGGTGCGTTCAGTTGATGCTGTTGAGGATCTTTTTTGAAGTACCAAAAGGTTGAGGATGTTAAATTCCAGAAACTGGAAAAAAAATGTGCATTGTAAAAGATCAGGCATTAGCTGGGATCTATATTACTAAAATGATAACAGTGCCGCTCTTCATAGCTTATTGTATTATATTACTTGATGTGTTCCTTGCAGGTTATCGTGATTTTCTTTTTGTGGAATATGCCTTTGGAATGCCTTGATTGGTCAGAGGCGCTGGCTGGCAGAATGTGTCTTTGGAATGCCTCGATTTGTCAGCATTGCTGGCTGGATGTTAGCTGGTTCATTTTATCATTGCCAGTGATGTATTTAGGCTTATTTTTTATTTAATTTTTGCGAATAACGTATTTTGGCTTATTAACACGCAAACGTACATTATATATTGGATAAAAATACAACCGGCTCGCGCCAGTTAACTTGTGTATCCTCTAAACTTTAGTATTATGTGTATGTGTAATGTGTAAAGTAGTGTATATGCATGAGACTTCTACCAAGATGGGGACTATAGCCTGGTGCTATTATGAACCGCATCATATCTGACTCAAAAAATATAACATAGCTGCTTCAGGAATTTGATATTAATACCATTGGTATTTGATAAATGAAATAAAGAACGCCATGGGTGTGCGCCAGGGGCGCGACTCCTCTCTAGCTGGATAGCAATGGTTCGAACGGCTCACTGCTCTGCCTTGATGGGCACGAGACAGCAAATAAGAGAGAGAGCAAATAAAATGATTGCTGCTCTACCTTGGTACAAAAAGATAATGTATCATGCCTGTATTTCATTGCCTTTCATGATGTGATTACAGTCTCAAGAACTTGGGATCTACACAATCATAAAGAAAAAAAGAATCTGTAAAGCAGTTAGAAGAATACAACCTGGCCATCCATCATTGTACAACTAGGATTCTACGAACCCTCAAATCCAATACTCATCTACCATTCTGTATGAACTAAAACCTATACAACCTGTATGGTGTCCCATTTCATATAGATTGCCCTTGTCAGATCCAATTAAGCTTGATTGCAGTCCTAGGAACATTCTATGAACACGGAGTTTTCATGCCGACGAAACCGAACCCTAATACAATGAATGCCAAGGCCTGGAGGTAGATGTACATGAAGTATGTCTGGCTTCCAAGCACGTAGTCATACGAGGCGCATATCAAGAGGTAGAGCGCGAGCAAGAGCTCAGGGATGTAAATCCTGCAAAGGCCGAATTGTTGGAGTTTGAAGCACATTCTTCAACATTTGTTTTGTTCTTGCACAATTTGACATAATTAGTTACAAACTTGAACTGCATGCTATAGGTTTGTTCACGTACCTCTCCACACATTCAGTGGGCTTCAGTGGTTCAAGGAGTGGGACTTCAAAATCGTCCTTCACCACATCTCCTACCTTCTCAGTAACCACCCAATCATTTACGTGCGCAGTCTCAAGTAAACCGGTTAGAGCTGCACGCATACGGTGCATGGACATTACATTTTCAAACAGAATCCAGAATGGCATCAGATGGAGAGACCTGGCGTACCAGATAAGATCATATAAAGAAGTCAACATTAACAAGAACATGAAGCTGTACTCTGGACGAAACGAATAGTGCATACCCAGGATTCCTGATGGCATTCATGATAGTAATGGCAGTAGGAATGTAGACCAACCCCCACACAGGAATATGGACTTCAGGAACCATGGCAGATAATGGAATGACAACGCAGTAGAACAAGAATGTGAGGATGGGAGCAATGACCCTCCGTACAAACAAAAAGCTGTATAAAAGGTGCCATTTCTTCCATATTGATACCCCCTGCATAATGAGATGACAAACATTACATGATATTCATATTGTCTTTTGTGGTGAGGTTCAAGAAGGCACACCTTGTTTGTCACAATTTCCCATCCCATTTTTCTGAAGAGATTGGCAGCACCACAAGTCCACCTATGCTGTTGATGACGGTAGGCCTTGAAGGTACTTGGGAGTTCACTCTTGACCTGTGTAAGTTTTGTACTTGTAATGATGTAGGGCACAATACAGTATAGCGCATGTTCAATGAAAAACAACTATTTGGAATTGCAGACTGCAAAAACATACCCTTATATCACCTACATACAAGAATTCCCATTCCTTGAGACATGCCCGTACAGCCAGGTCCATGTCCTCCACAGTGGTGCGATCTTTCCATCCTCCTGACTCATTAATAGCAGATACACGCCACACACCAGCTGTACCTGTTGACAAAAAAGAATTTCTATTAATCACATAATTTAAATTCAAATGAACCATTTCAAGAAACTAACAGTGTCAGGCTTCATTGAAGCCTCGAATAAATGGCCATAAGATTGGCTCTTACCATTGAAACCAAAGAAAGCATGCATAAATGAGCCTGATTCCTGCTCGACTTTGAAATGATAGTCCAGGGACATCTTCTGTATCCTTGTCATCAGGCAAGCATCGTAGTTAACTGCAAAATCGCCCGGGCAAAGGCCAGGTCAGGAACATCCTGTAACCAGAATAAACAGAAATCCTCACTTCAAGTTATCAATATTATCACTTTCATATAGAAGGGGGAGAACTTGCATCAGAACTTCAAATCTTCAAAAATAATCTTAAGGGAAAAAGTTATCAAAGTAGCTAAACTGAAGTTTGAGTGAAATTTGTTAGCCATCTTTTCATGTTAAAAGGTTCCACAGCCTTTTGTTACTGCAGTCACCAGTATCGTTGAAGCCTTGAAGGCCAAGAGAATCATAATAGGACAAAATAAGTGCCTCAGAATTTAGTTGTGCCCAAATTTATGTCAGTACTGACCACTATGGAGTCGAAAGACTGATACTTCTGTCATAGGATACGACAAAGGTTCACATCAAAATATTTACCCAAAACAGTTTCATTTTTAACCAGTATCACTTCAAGCCATGAAAATATTGTTCCGACTTTGAGCACGACTACCGACACTGGTAAGCACGAGAGTTTTGAGGTGAAATTTCAGTTTCAAACATCTCAATAACAAGAATCTCACATTTTATCAAGACAGGACTAGCATTTGTGCTGACTCCATTACTTTCTGAGTAAACACTCCTGATCTTAAATAGCAAATACTTCTTGGAGTTGGAGCAGAAAAAATATCATGCAAATCCATATCTAGGTACTTCACTCCAGAACATGCACAGTCAGATAGTCTTAACCACGTGCATATACTAAAAAATATAATGGTTATGCTCACCAAACTTCCAGCGTGTTTGCACAAGCGCAATCTTCGGGTTATGCACAAGAAATGGTATAGTTTTTAAAAGGAAGTCAGATTCAGGTTGGAAATCTGCGTCGAAGATAGCAACGAATTCACACTGTTGCGCATATACATGTTCCATGCCTTTCTTCAAAGCTCCAGCTTTGTATCCCTTCCTGTTATTTCTAACTTCATACTTTATGTCAATTTTCTTGCTAGCCCACTCCTGGCATTCAAGCTCCACTAGTTCCTGCACTTGCCAAAAAACGATTAAAAGCATACAGTGGCACAATAATCTGAATACAGCTAGGAGTATTAAACAGACTATCTTTCACTTCGTATACTCATATATACATTCTTAGCATGTGGGATTCAAGCTGTCCTCACACCTATTATTGCCTTCCAAGATAAATAGAGCAAACCTTGACTACTTCATAAACATTGAATCAGATTGTGTCCCATGCATTAAGCCATAGTCAACAGCAATTTCAAGCAATCAAATGATCCTATTCATGTAACTGAATAAAAATAACCGACAAGAAAGTAAGTTAGTACAAGATCATAAAGACTTCAACAAGAGTGGTTTATAACTAGTACGTATGTCAGGTGTTCAACTAGACGAGGCATAGTGATAGGGTACTGTCTCCATGGGACCAAAATCCAGTTCATAGTAATACTTTACCCATGCTTAGATTAATAGGCAACTTTGACCATTTCACAGGATTACGATGTTGAATGTACATGGTATAACCATTGAATGTAATGCATTCTTCTGTACTTTCATGTTTCTGACACCGTTGTCTCTACATCTGAAGGGTGCTGGAAGTAGGTGTAAAACTGCACATACACACTTTCATATGTTGATGCAGATATACTAATTGTTTATTTGGGACAAGCATTCTGGTGCATGAACCATTTCACATGAGCATCACAGCAAGCACCCTTTGATCCAAAACTTAATAAACAAACATTTATTTTCATTCAATCAAGAAACCTTGTCACTGCAATCTAGGCTTACTTTAATAATGGGATCAGTTGAATCATCCAAGACTTGGATTATAATACGGTCTGGCGGCCATGTGAGAGCACAAACAGCTCCAATGGACAACTTGTACACCTGCAAAAGGCATAAAATAAGAATAAGCAACAGTCCTTGTGTCCAATACAATGAATCAGCAAGACACATAAGAACAGCGTTCAGTGGTTCAGCCACATTTCAAACTTAGCAGAAAGCTATCGCGAGGCAAAACCTGGCATTGCTAGTCAGCTGCCAGAGAGATGTAAACAAAACGCTAAACCTGTACTGGCAACTGTTTTCACATAACAACACAAACAAGAATCTCACCTAATGAGCTAACAGTTATTGAGCAGAACACTTCTACTGTACTTGACACCATGAAGGCAATGCAGAGACGCATTTTTCCAAACCCCGCCCCAATTCCTCAGTTAGTCCTGAGCGTGATACTACTAGCTTTTTCGTAGACCAGAGCAGTTTATCGACAATGTCAACACCCAAAGCTACATTTCGCAAAAGGAAAGTTCCGCAAGTACGGCACTGCAGAGGCATTTCAACTTTGAGTCGGACCGGGGCGCGCACAAAAGGCCAAAAGCAGCGCGAGCAGCACGAGGCATTTCAGCTTTCAAGCAGCAGCACCAGCCAAGCACCCCGTGACGGAAATCTGGGAGGACGCCTCACCTCCTTCTCGTTGTACATGGGGATCTGCACGAGCACCATGGGGAACTCGCGGCGGCCCGCCGGGTCCTCCACGTCGGCCTCGCCCCCCTCCAGGGCCCCGGTCATGGGCTCCCACTTGAACCTCCGCTCGGGCCGCAGCCGCAGCAGGCGGACGGCGACGAGGCTGACGAGGCTCATGCAGGCGGCCTCGAGGAGGAGCATGGCCGACATGGCGAGGCACGCCCACACCGCGGCCGTCAGCGCCGGGGCGACCGCGCGCGCCCGCACGGCCGCCCACGCCGCCGCGGCCGCGCCGGCGCTGAGCGGCGCCATGCGATGCGACGCGGATCCGACCGAGGGGAGAGGGCGCGGCTTTGCTTGCTTGGAGTGGAAGGGAAGGAATCGAAGCGAGGGGAGGGAGGGAGGGAGGGAAGGGAAATGGGGGGAGGCGTGGGCGCGAGGTGGCTCGCGAATCTGGTTGGTGGTGCGAGGCGACCAAAGCCGGCCAGCGCGAGGGGAAAGAGGAAACGATACAATTTTGGATGTGGATCTTTTTGCTTTCGGTACCTGACGTTATGCGATATGCGCATCGGACACATCTACTAGTAGTAAGCTTTAACCGTTTCCCCGACTCGAATCAAGTCTTTCGATCGATTCAATCATCACGCTCGGGCTTCACAAGAAGGAAGACCCTGGTTTGCAGCAAAGATCCGAGAAAATACAAAGTAACTCCTGTGACAAAGGATCACAATGACATCTTTTGAAAACACCTTCTTTATGGTATCAATCTTTGTTCGAAGATCAGAGAAAATACAAAGTAACTCCTGTGACAAACATCTCCTTTGCGGTAACAATCTCTACTCGAAGAAATACGTCAAAGGCTTCGGTAAAGAGCTGCAATAGACTGGAGCAACGATATTGTCACTCTTTCACCGCACGTACATTATCAATAATCGTTTTTGAAAGAGCCTTCACTACTGGAATCAGCTACTTTGCCATCTGCCAGCTCTTTGCCATCAGCTACCTGAAAGCAGACGGCAAAGAACAGGCTGATGGCAAAGAAAGCCTTTGCCATCAGCCTGTTCTTTGCCGTCTGCTAACTGACGGCAAAGAATCTTTGCCGTCCGCTAGCGGACGGCAAAGAGGGAGGGGGCCCCACTGAGGAGCTGGTTAAAAAATACTTAACGGCCCCCCTCTTTGCCGTCCGCTAGCGGACCGCAAAGATGGCGGACGGCAAAGATTAAACGTATCTAACGGCCGGCGCGCCCCCCTCTCTCTGTTTCCCTCCCACACACGCGCGCCGCCGCCCCCACCACTCGCCGCCGCCCGGTCGCACCACCGCCCCGCCGCCCCACCGTCCCCCGCCCCGTCGCCCCACCGCCCCGTCGCCTCGGCCCCCGCCCCGTCTCGGCGCCGCCGCGCCCAGGCCCCCCGGCGACCCGGCCCCCCGCGCCC
Source organism: Triticum aestivum (assembly GCF_018294505.1). NCBI lineage: Eukaryota > Viridiplantae > Streptophyta > Magnoliopsida > Poales > Poaceae > Triticum > Triticum aestivum. The sequence goes on from NC_057809.1 coordinate 76,991,714, forward strand.
CATCGCCCCGGGCGCCGTCGCTCCACCGGCCGCCCGCCCCGTCGCCCCCGCCGCGCCCCGGCCCCCCGCGCCCCACCGCCCTGGGACCGGCGCCGCCACCCCAGGCCGCCCCGCCCCCCTCCTCCACCGGCCACCTCCTCCACCGGCCCAGGTGAGCTCTACCTCTCCTTTTTTTTCTGTTTTTTTAGTTTTAGGTTTATGTTTAGTTTAGATTTAGTTTTAGTTTTAGGTTTAGTTTTAGGTTTAGGTTTAGGTCTAGTTTTAGTTTAGTTTTAGGTTTAGATTTAGTTTTTTCCTTTTTTTTCTTCTGTTTTTTTAGTTCTAGGTTTATGATTAGATTAGATTTAGGTTTAGTTTTAGGTTTAGTTCAGTTTTAGGAAAGAAAAGAAGAAGAAGAAAAAACAGGAGAGGAGGAGAAGAAGAAGAGGAAAAAGGAAAGGAAGAAGAAGAAGAGGAGGAGGAGAAGAAAAAAGAAGAAGAGGAAGAAGAGGAAGAAAAAAACAGGAGAGGAGGAGAAGAAGAAGAGGAAAAAGGAAAGGAAGAAGAAGAGGAGGAAGAAGAAGAACAAAAAAACAGGAGAGGAGGAGAAGAAGAAGAGGAAAAAGGGAAGGAGGAGGAGGAGGAGGAAGAAGAAGAAGAAGAAGAAGAAGAAGAAGAAGAAGAAGAAGAAGGAAAAAAAGGAAGAAAAGGAAGAAAAGGAAGAAGAGGAAGAAGAAGAAAAGGAAAAAAGACCCCGACCCGGCACCCCGACATGACACCCCGACCCCGAGACCCCGACCCCGACACCCCGACCCCGACCCCGACCCCGACCCCGACACCCCGACCCCGACACCCCGACCCCGACCCCGACACCCCGAGCCTGACCCGACACCCCGACCCCGAGCCTGACCCGACACCCTGACCCCGACACCACACCCCGACCCCGAAACAACACCCCGACACCGACACGGCACTACCCCGACATCGACACGACACCCCGACCCCGAAACAGCACCCCGACCCCGACACGGCACCCCGACACCGACAGGACACCCCGACCACCGACACCTCCCGAAAAGGTGTTCTTTGGCCTTCCAGAGGCCGACGGGGTCATATATTTTTGAATTATTAGTTAGGTCATATATTTTTCGATTTTGTTATGAAAACATCATATATAATTGTGTTGATCGTGTAGTTTTAAATGTGCAGTTGTTTCATCGCTGCGAGGTTTGGTGTTCGACGACCTCGCCATGCGTTTGACGAGCTCTGCCCCTTCGTTCGTGGGTGAGCACAAATGACAAGTCCTCCTCCCCCATTAATTGTTTGATCTATTCCGATGAAACTTGATAGCTAGCTATATATGTGTCTTGAATCATCAGTATGCATAACCAATATGTGTCTCCCGTTCGAAAGCGTCATAGTTATAAATATGCATGCATTTGCATATTTATAACCTTGATTCTTTCGAATTGTCCAACGCTATCCATGGACAGCCCGAGTATGTGTAGATTGGGTTCGTTTTTGTTGGAAATATGCCCTAGAGGCAATAATAAAAGCATTATTATTATATTTCCTTGTTCATGATAATTGTCTTTATTCATGCTATAATTGTGTTATCCGGAAATCGTAATGCATGTGTGAATAACAGACACCAACATGTCCCTAGTGAGCCTCTAGTTGACTAGCTCGTTGATCAACAGATAGTCATGGTTTCCTGACTATGGACACTGGATGTCATTGATAACGAGATCACATCATTGGGAGAATGATGTGATGGACGAGACCCAATCCTAAACATAGCACAAGATCGTATAGTTCGTTTGCTAGAGTTTTGCAATGTCAAAGTATCTTTTCCTTAGACCATGAGATCGTGTAACTCCCGGATACCGTAGGAGTGCTTTGGGTATGCCAAACGTCACAACGTAACTGGGTGACTATAAAGGTAGACTACGGGTATCTCCGAAAGTGTCTGTTGGGTGACATGGATCAAGACTGGGATTTGTCACTCCGTATGACGGAGAGGTATCACTGGGCCCACTCGGTAATGCATCATCATAATGAGCTCAGAGTGACCAAGTGTCTGGTCACGGGATCATGCATTACGGTACGAGTAAAGTGACTTGCCGGTAACGAGATTGAACGAGGTATTGGGATACCGACGATCGAATCTCGGGCAAGTAACATATCGATAGACAAAGGGAATAGCGTACGGGGTTGATTGAATCCTCGACATCGTGGTTCATCCGATGAGATCATCGTGGAGCATGTGGGAGCCAACATGGGTATCCAGATCCCGCTGTTGGTTATTGACCGGAGAGTCGTCTCGGTCATGTCTGCTTGTCTCTCGAACCCGTAGGGTCTACACACTTAAGGTTCAGTTACGCTAGGGTTGTAGGGATATGTATATGCAGTAACCCGAATGTTGTTCGGAGTCCCGGATGAGATCCCGGACGTCACGAGGAGTTCCGGAATGGTCCGGAGGTAAAGATTTATATATGGGAAGTCCTGTTTCGGGCATCGGGACAAGTTTCGGGGTTATCGGTATTGTACCGGGACCACCGGAAGGGTCCCGGGGGTCCACCGGGTGGGTCCACCTGTCCCGGGGGGCCACATGGGCTGTAAGGGGGTGCGCCTTGGCCTAATGGGCCAAGGGCACCAGCCCCACATAGGCCCATGCGCCTAGGGTTTAAGGGGGAAGAGTCCTAGGAGGGTAAGGCACCTCCTAGGTGCCTTGGGGGGGAGGGAAACCCCCCTTGGCCGCCGCCCCATAGGAGATTGGATCTCCTAGGGCCGGCACCACCCCCCTTGGCACCCCTATATATAGTGGGGGAGAGGAGGGACTTCATACCTGAACGCCTCGGCCTTTGGTTGCCTCCTTCTCCCTCCCCAACACCTCCTCAACCTCCATAGTGCTTAGCGAAGCTCTGCCGGAGTACTGCAGCTCCATCAACACCACGCCGTCGTGCTGCTGCTGGTGCCATCTCCCTCAACCTCTCCTCCCTCCCTTGCTGGATCAAGAAGGAGGAGACGTGGCTGTTCCGTACGTGTGTTGAACGCGGAGGTGCCGTCCGTTCGGCGCTGGTCATCGGTGATTTGGATCACGTCGAGTACGACTACATCATCACCGTTCTTTTGAACGCTTCCGCTCGCGATCTACAAAGGTATGTAGATGCATCTAATCACTCGTTGCTAGATGAACTCCTAGATGATCTTGGTGAAACGAGTAGGAAAATTTTTGTTTTCTGCAACGTTCCCCAACAGTGGCATCATGAGCTAGGTCTATGCGTAGTTCTTCTTGCGCGAGTAGAACACAATTTGTTGTGGGCGTAGATTTGTCAACTTTCTTGCCGTTACTAGTCCTTTCTTGCTTCAGCGGTATTGTGGGATGAAGCGGCCCGGACCAACCTTACACGTACGCTTACGTGAGACCGGTTCCACCGACTAACATGCACTAGTTGCATAAGGTGGCTGGCGGGTGTCTGTCTCTCCTACTTTAGTTGGAGCGGAATCGATGAACAGGGTCCTTATGAAGGGTAAATAGAAGTTGACAAATCACGTTGTGGCTTTAACGTAGGTAAGAAAACGTTCTTGCTAGAACCCTAATTCAGCCACGTAAAACTTGCAACAACAATTAGAGGACGTCTAACTTGTTTTTGCAGCAAGTGGTTTGTGATATGATATGGCCAAAGTTGTGATGAATGATGAATGATCTATATGTGATGTATGAGATGTTCATGCTATTGTAATAGGATTCACGACTTGCATGTCGATGAGTATGACAACCGGCAGGAGCCATAGGAGTTGTCTTTATTCTTTTATATGACCTGCGTGTCATCAAGAAACGCCATGTAAATTACTTTACTTTATTGCTAAACGCGTTAGCCATAGTAGTAGAAGTAATAGTTGGCGAGCAACTTCATGGAGACACGATGATGGAGATCATGATGATGGAGATCATGGTGTCAAGCCGGTGACAAGATGATCATGGAGCCCCAAGATGGAGATCAAAGGAGCTATGTGATATTGGCCATATCATGTCACGTTTATTATTTGATTGCATGTGATGTTTATCATGTTTTGCATCTTGTTTACTTAGAACGACGGTAGTAAATAAGATGATCCCTCACAATAATTTCAAGAAGTGTTCCCCCTAACTGTGCACCGTTGCGACAGTTCGCTGTTTCAAAACACCACGTGATGATCGGGTGTTTTATTCAGACGTTCACATACAACGGGTGTAAGACAGATTTACACATGCAAACACTTAGGTTGACTTGACGAGCCTAGCATGTACAGACATGGCCTCGGAACACAGAAGACCGAAAGGTCGAGCATGAGTCGTATAGAAGATACGATCAACATGAAGATGTTCACCGATGTTGACTAGTCCGTCTCACGTGATGATCGGACACGGTCTAGTTTAACTCGGATCATGTAATACTTAGATGACCAGAGGGATGTCTAATCTAAGTGGGAGTTCACTAATAATTTGATTAGTTGAACTTAATTATCATGAACTTAGTCTAAAATCTTTGCAATATGTCTTGTAGATCAAATGGCCAACGTAGTCCTCAACTTCAACGCGTTCCTAGAGAAAACTAAGCTGAAAGACGATGGCAGCAACTATACGGACTGGGTCCGGAACCTGAGGATCATCCTCATAGCTGCCAAGAAAGATTATGTCCTACAAGCACCGCTTGGTGACGCACCCGTTCTCCCTGCAGAACAAGATGTTATGAACGCTTGGCAGGCACGTTTCGATGACTACTCCCTCGTTCAGTGCGGCATGCTTTACAGCCTAGAGCCGGGGCTCCAAAAGCGTTTTGAGAGACATGGAGCATATGAGATGTTCGAAGAGCTGAAAATGGTTTTCCAAGCTCATGCCCGGGTCGAGAGATATGAAGTCTCCGACAAATTCTTTAGCTGTAAGATGGAGGAAAACAGTTCTGTCAGTGAGCACATACTCACTATGTCTGGGTTGCATAACCGCTTGACTCAGCTGGGAGTTAATCTCCCGGATGATGCGGTCATTGACAGAATCCTCCAGTCGCTTCCACCAAGCTACAAGAGCTTTGTGATGAACTTCAATATGCAGGGGATGGAAAAGACCATTCCTGAAGTATTTGCTATGCTGAAATCAGCAGAGGTAGAAGTCAGAAAGGAACATCAAGTGTTGATGGTCAATAAAACCACTAAGTTCAAGAAAGGCAAGGGTAAAAAGAACTTCAAGAAGGACGGCAAGGAGGTTGCCGCGCCCGGCAAGCAAGCTGCTGGGAAGAAGCCAAAGAATGGACCCAAGCCCGAGACTGAGTGCTTTTATTGCAAGGGAAGCGGTCACTGGAAGCGGAACTGCCCTAAGTACTTAGCGGATAAGAAGGCCGGCAAAACAAAAGGTATATGTGATATACATGTAATTGATGTGTACCTTACTAGTGCCCGTAGTAGCTCCTGGGTATTTGATACCGGTGCAGTTGCTCACATTTGTAACTCAAAGCAGGGGCTGCGGAATAAGCGGAAACTGGCAAAGGACGAGGTGACGATGCGCGTCGGGAATGGTTCCAAGGTCAATGTGATCGCCGTCGGCACGCTACCTCTGCATCTCCCTTCGGGATTAGTTTTAAACCTTAATAATTGTTATTTAGTGCCAGCTTTGAGCATGAACATTGTATCGGGATCTCGTTTAATTCGAGATGGCTACTCTTTTAAATCTGAGAATAATGGTTGTTCCATTTTTATGAGAGATATGTTTTATGGTCATGCTCCTATGGTGAATGGTTTATTCCTTATGAATCTCGAACGTGATGCTACACATATTCATAATGTGAGTACCAAAAGAAGTAAGGTTGATAATGATAGTCCCACATACTTGTGGCACTGCCGCCTTGGTCACATAGGTGTTAAACGCATGAAGAAGCTCCATGCTGATGGACTTTTAGAGTCTCTTGATTATGAATCATTTGACACGTGCGAACCATGCCTTATGGGTAAAATGACCAAGACTCCGTTCTCAGGAACAATGGAGCGAGCAACCGACTTATTGGAAATCATACATACTGATGTGTGCGGTCCGATGAGTGTTGAGGCTCGCGGTGGCTATCGTTATGTTCTCACCCTCACTGATGATTTAAGTAGGTATGGGTATATCTACTTAATGAAACACAAGTCTGAAACCTTTGAAAAGTTCAAGGAATTTCAGAGTGAGGTTGAAAATCAACGTGACAGGAAAATCAAGTTTCTACGATCAGATCGTGGAGGAGAATACTTGAGTCACGAGTTTGGGGCACACTTAAGAAAATGTGGAATAGTTTCACAACTCACGCCGCCTGGAACACCTCAGCGTAATGGTGTGTCCGAACGTCGTAATCGCACTCTGTTAGATATGGTGCGATCTATGATGTCTCTTACCGATTTACCGCTTTCTTTTTGGGGCTATGCTTTAGAGACTGCCGCATTCACTTTAAATAGGGCTCCGTCGAAATCCGTTGAGACGACACCGTATGAATTATGGTTTGGGAAGAAACCTAAGCTGTCGTTTCTAAAAGTTTGGGGATGCGATGCTTATGTCAAGAAACTTCAACCTGAAAAGCTCGAACCCAAATCGGAAAAATGCGTCTTCATAGGGTACCCAAAAGAAACTATTGGGTACACCTTCTACCTCAGATCCGAAGGCAAGATCTTTGTTGCCAAGAATGGGTCCTTTCTGGAGAAAGAGTTTCTCTCGAAAGAAGTAAGTGGGAGGAAAGTAGAGCTTGATGAAGTATTGCCTCTTGAACCGGAAAATGGCGCAACTCAAGAAAATGTTCCTGAGGTGCCTGCACCGACTAGAGAGGAAGTTAATGAAAATGATCAAGATACTTCTGATCAAGCCCCTACTGAAATCCGAAGGTCCACAAGGACACGTTCCGCACCAGAGTGGTACGGCAACCCTGTCTTGGAAATCATGTTGTTAGACAACGGTGAACCTTCGAACTATGAAGAAGCGATGGCGGGACCGGATTCCGACAAATGGCTGGAAGCCATGAAATCCGAGATAGGATCCATGTATGAAAACAAAGTATGGACTTTGACTGACTTGCCCGTTGAGCGGCGAGCCATAGAAAATAAATGGATCTTTAAGAGGAAGACAGACGCGGATGGTAATGTGACCATCTATAAAGCTCGGCTTGTCGCTAAGGGTTATCGACAAGTTCAAGGGGTTGACTACGATGAGACTTTCTCACCGGTAGCGAAGCTGAAGTCCGTCCGAATCATGTTAGCAATTGCCGCATTCTATGATTACGAAATATGGCAAATGGACGTCAAAACGGCATTCCTTAATGGTTTCCTTAAGGAAGAATTGTATATGATGCAGCCGGAAGGTTTTGTCGATCCTAAGAATGCTGACAAAGTGTGCAAGCTCCAACGCTCGATTTATGGGCTGGTGCAAGCATCTCGGAGTTGGAACATTCGCTTTGATGAGATGATCAAAGCGTTTGGGTTTACACAGACTTATGGAGAAGCCTGCGTTTACAAGAAAGTGAGTGGGAGCTCTGTAGCATTTCTCATATTATATGTAGATGACATACTTTTGATGGGAAATGATATAGAACTCTTGGACAGCATCAAGGCCTACTTGAATAAAAGTTTTTCAATGAAGGACCTTGGAGAAGCTGCTTATATATTAGGCATCAAAATCTATAGAGATAGATCAAGACGCCTCATAGGTCTTTCACAAAGCACATACCTTGATAAGATATTGAAGAAGTTCAATATGGATCAATCCAAGAAGGGGTTCTTGCCTGTGTTGCAAGGTATGAAATTGAGCTCAGCTCAATGTCCGACCACGGCAGAAGATATAGAAGAGATGAGCGTCATCCCCTATGCCTCAGCCATAGGTTCTATTATGTATGCCATGCTGTGTACCAGACCTGATGTAAACCTTGCCGTAAGTTTGGTAGGAAGGTACCAAAGTAATCCCGGCAAGGAACACTGGACAGCGGTCAAGAATATCCTGAAGTACCTGAAAAGGACTAAGGAAATGTTTCTCGTTTATGGAGGTGACGAAGAGCTCGTCGTAAAGGGTTACGTCGACGCTAGCTTCGACACAGATCTGGATGACTCTAAGTCACAAACCGGATACGTGTATATTTTGAATGGTGGGGCAGTGAGCTGGTGCAGTTGCAAGCAAAGCGTCGTGGCGGGATCTACATGTGAAGCGGAGTACATGGCAGCCTCGGAGGCAGCACATGAAGCAATATGGGTGAAGGAGTTCATCACCGACCTAGGAGTCATACCCAATGCGTCGGGGCCGATCAAGCTCTTCTGTGACAACTCTGGAGCTATTGCACTTGCCAAGGAGCCCAGGTTTCACAAGAAGACAAGGCACATCAAGCGTCGCTTCAACTCCATTCGTGAAAATGTTCAAGATGGAGACATAGAGATTTGTAAAGTACATACGGACCTGAATGTAGCAGATCCGTTGACTAAACCTCTCCCTAGAGCAAAACATGATCAACACCAGAATTCCATGGGTGTTCGATTCATCACAATGTAACTAGATTATTGACTCTAGTGCAAGTGGGAGACTGTTGGAAATATGCCCTAGAGGCAATAATAAAAGCATTATTATTATATTTCCTTGTTCATGATAATTGTCTTTATTCATGCTATAATTGTGTTATCCGGAAATCGTAATGCATGTGTGAATAACAGACACCAACATGTCCCTAGTGAGCCTCTAGTTGACTAGCTCGTTGATCAACAGATAGTCATGGTTTCCTGACTATGGACACTGGATGTCATTGATAACGAGATCACATCATTGGGAGAATGATGTGATGGACGAGACCCAATCCTAAACATAGCACAAGATCGTATAGTTCGTTTGCTAGAGTTTTGCAATGTCAAAGTATCTTTTCCTTAGACCATGAGATCGTGTAACTCCCGGATACCGTAGGAGTGCTTTGGGTATGCCAAACGTCACAACGTAACTGGGTGACTATAAAGGTAGACTACGGGTATCTCCGAAAGTGTCTGTTGGGTGACATGGATCAAGACTGGGATTTGTCACTCCGTATGACGGAGAGGTATCACTGGGCCCACTCGGTAATGCATCATCATAATGAGCTCAGAGTGACCAAGTGTCTGGTCACGGGATCATGCATTACGGTACGAGTAAAGTGACTTGCCGGTAACGAGATTGAACGAGGTATTGGGATACCGACGATCGAATCTCGGGCAAGTAACATATCGATAGACAAAGGGAATAGCGTACGGGGTTGATTGAATCCTCGACATCGTGGTTCATCCGATGAGATCATCGTGGAGCATGTGGGAGCCAACATGGGTATCCAGATCCCGCTGTTGGTTATTGACCGGAGAGTCGTCTCGGTCATGTCTGCTTGTCTCTCGAACCCGTAGGGTCTACACACTTAAGGTTCAGTTACGCTAGGGTTGTAGGGATATGTATATGCAGTAACCCGAATGTTGTTCGGAGTCCCGGATGAGATCCCGGACGTCACGAGGAGTTCCGGAATGGTCCGGAGGTAAAGATTTATATATGGGAAGTCCTTGTTTCGGGCATCGGGACAAGTTTCGGGGTTATCGGTATTGTACCGGGACCACCGGAAGGGTCCCGGGGGTCCACCGGGTGGGTCCACCTGTCCCGGGGGGCCACATGGGCTGTAAGGGGGTGCGCCTTGGCCTAATGGGCCAAGGGCACCAGCCCCACATAGGCCCATGCGCCTAGGGTTTAAGGGGGCAAGAGTCCTAGGAGGGTAAGGCACCTCCTAGGTGCCTTGGGGGGGAGGGAAACCTCCCCTTGGCCGCCGGCCCATAGGAGATTGGATCTCCTAGGCTGCGCACCACCCCCCTTGGCACCCCTATATATAGTGGGGGAGAGGAGGGACTTCATACCTGAACGCCTCGGCCTTTGGTTGCCTCCTTCTCCCTCCCCAACACCTCCTCAACCTCCATAGTGCTTAGCGAAGCTCTGCCGGAGTATTGCAGCTCCATCAACACCACGCCGTCGTGCTGCTGCTGGTGCCATCTCCCTCAACCTCTCCTCCCTCCCTTGCTGGATCAAGAAGGAGGAGACGTGGCTGTTCCGTACGTGTGTTGAACGCGGAGGTGACGTCCGTTCGGCGCTGGTCATCGGTGATTTGGATCACGTCGAGTACGACTACATCATCACCGTTCTTTTGAACGCTTCTGCTCGCGATCTACAAAGGTATGTAGATGCATCTAATCACTCGTTGCTAGATGAACTCCTAGATGATCTTGGTGAAACGAGTAGGAAAATTTTTGTTTTCTGCAACGTTCCCCAACAGTTTTCCCATATGCTTTGCTCCGGATCCGACGCATATATTTCGTCAGTGCCTCCCCTGTTGTTCTCCGGGTACACATCCTCTCTGTTTATTGCAGAGACGTGTATCAGGAGAACAGCGGGGAGGTGCTGCCGAAATTTTGCGTCGGATCCGGAGCATAGCATGGGAAAATGAACCCAATCTACGCATACACGGGTGGGATTAGTTCCTATCATTACCTATTAGAGTGTAGGTTGCATGGACGTAATAAAATTGACAAAGTAGATCAAGTGATGAATATATACATGGTGAATTACATATATAATTGTTGTGTGCCCAGTAGCTCTGAAAGTCAAGATGAGTGACCGTGCGTGGATGTATACCGGTCACACTGGTCAGAACAAATGGAGCGCTGAATGGTTCACAAAAACTAAGGGGTTTGTGCAAGCCGCATTTGCAAATGGCCAAAAGAAAACCTGGTGCCCCTGTTTCCGGTGCGGCAATTGGGAAAAGAAGACAGAGGCTGAAATGGGCAAACACCTGCAGAAGAGTGGTTTTACGCCCGATTATACGGTGTGTACATTTCATGGTGAGTCTGCCCAACGTGATCGAGCTGAGGTGGATCGTCGTCGTACCGACGAGCATGGTACCGGGATGGAAAACATGGTGCAAGGCTATGATGATGCTCGGGATTCGGACGAGGAGATGGAGAAATCTGCAAAGGCCTTCAATGAAATGTTGGAGTCTTCGAAACGTCCGCTCCACGAGCACACTAAGCTTTGTCAGTTGGATGCCATCTCACAAGTAATGGCTCTGAAGGCTCAGTTCAACTTGGGCAGAGAATGCTATGACGCAATTATGACAGTATTTGGACGCTTTCTACCCAAAGGCCATGTAATGCCTGCAAACCTGTACCAGTCGGACAAAATCCTCCGTGCACTGAAGATGCCCTATGAGAAGATACATGCCTGTGAGAAAGGATGTGCCTTATTTAGGCTTGACTATGCGGACTTGAACTATTGTCCCATTTGCAAGTCTTCCAGGTATATTGTGGTAGACAACGGTATGGGTGAGAAGACATAGACCAAAATCCCCGTTAGTGTTCTTCGGTATATGCCAATCGTACCAAGACTTCAACGTCTTTTCATGGTCGAAGAGACGGCCAGACAGATGACATGGCACAAAACAGGCAAAAGAACCGAACTAGATGCAGATGGGAATCTGATGATGGTACACACATCGGATGGTGTTGCGTGGAAAAAGGTTGATGAATTACATGCTGACAAAGCGGCAGATCCGAGGCATCCTCGAGTCGGCATCAGCACGGATGGGTTCAGTGTGTTTGGTATGACGGCAGCCCAATACAGTTGTTGGCCCGTATTTGTCTTTCCACTCAATCTCCCCCCCCCCCGGGACAGATTATGCAAAGAAAGAACATTTTCCTGACGTTGATAATTCCAGGACCCAACTATCCGGGCAAAAATATGAATGTGTACATGCAGCCGCTTAAGGACGAATTGCAAGAAGCCTGGGATAATGGGTTCAAGACATACGACGCCTTTAGCAAATGGAACTTCATAATGCATGTCTGGTACATGTACTCGACGCATGACTTGCCGGCGTATGCGCTATTCGTTGGCTGGTGTGTGCATGGAAGGTTCCCATGCCCCACATGCAAGGGAGCTCTTGAGTTCCGTTGGCTTCAAGTCGGTCGCAAGTTTTCTTGCTTCGACATGCATAGACAGTTCCTGGATCCTCGCCATAAGTTCAGGAAAGACAAGAAGAACTTCATCAGGGGTAGAGTTGTCAAAAACTCTGCACCACCTGCATTGACAGGCCAACAGACCCTAGATCAGTTAAACGCTCTCGAGCCAGATCCACAACGTCCAGGGTACTTCAAGGGGTATAATACTAAGCACGCGTGGACTCACAAAACATGCTTATGGGATCTGCCTTACTTCAAAGACCTCCTTTGCCCACACAACATCGACATGATGCACACTAAGAAGAATATCGCCGAGGCACTTTTTGGTACATTATTCGGCATAGATGGGAAGTCAAAGGATAATACTAAGGCTAGAGTCGATCTGGAGGCGCTATGTGATAGGCCGTTACAAAACATGAAAGAACCGAAAGGAAAGCAGAACTGGACGAAGCCAAAGGCATGGTTCAATCTTGGAAGGCCAGCTATGAGGGAAATTCTCTTGTGGGTGCAACAGCAGTTGATGTTCCCCGATGGGTATGCAGCGAATCTAAAGAGGGGAGCGAATCTTGATAAACTGAAGATATTTGGTCTCAAGAGTCATGATTGGCACATATGGATTGAGCGGGTAATGCCAGTGATGTTGCGTGGCTTCATCCCTGAGGATGAATGGCTAGTACTGGCAGAACTCAGCTATTTCTTCCGTGTTCTTTGTGCAAAAGAACTATCGCCTGGCGTGCTAGAAGAAATGGAAGAGTTGGCGCCGGAGTTGATCTGCAAGTTAGAGAAGATCTTTCCACCGGGCTTCTTTAATCCAATGCAGCATTTGATTTTGCATCTCCCGACCGAGGCAAGATTGGGGGGCCCGTGCAAAATCGTTGGTGCTACCCAACTAAGAGGATGCAGAAGACGCTTCGAGAAAAATGTAAAAATAAGCGTAGAATTGAAGCATCGATGGCTGAGGCATTCATCACAGAGGAGGCGGCAAACTTCGTAACAGCGCACTACGAAGCCAAAAATCGTCATTTGCATAATCCGAAGCCTCGGTACAATGCTGACGAGCCTAAAAAGGATGGATCCAACCTCAGCCTATTCAAAGGGAATCTCGCACCAGCTAGTGTTTCACATCCAGTATCTTTGGATAACGAAGAATGGCGGACCATTTCGTTGTATATCTTCAACAACCTGATAGAAGTGCGGCCGTACATCGAGTAAGTTCTCGGTACATTGTTTCGCAACTTCTATTTCCTTTGAACTACTCTTATTCCTGGATATGTCATACAGTCGATACGTCTCCATATTCTTGTATGGAGCGGAGATCCAAAAGGATTCCGTCGAAGAGTATGAGCTTCTCGCAAAGCAAGGAGGTGGCTATCCCGGTTTCATCTCTTGGTTCAAACAAACGGTAATTTCTATTAGACAATTTCATTTCATTCGCTAATTTGTGCATAATGCAACAATCCTTTCATATTAAACTTGTAGGCTAATTCAGAGTCTATGGACGCCGAATTGAGACAAGTCGCTAATGGTTTTGACTATAAGGTCCGTTCATTTGACAAGTACGACATCAACGGGTATCGCTTTTGTACCTATGGCAAAGAGCTATCTATGGCCGACCGAAAGTCTACAAATTGTTGTGTATCTGCTATCGGCGAAGGAGGTACCGAGTATTATGGGAGAGTTGAAGCAATTTATGAACTTCTGTTCTATGGTGAAAACCCACCGAATGTCGTAGTCTTCAAATGTTATTGGTTTCAGCCGAAGGAGACTAGAAGGACTCATGAACATATAGGGCTAGTTGAAATCAACCAAAGCACTCATTTAGATGTTCCTGATGTCTATATTATGGCTCAACAGGCGACCCAAGTATTCTATCTACCGTGGGCCTGCCAAACTAATCTAAATCTGAAAGGTTGGGATGTCGTTTATGAAGTGCCGCCACGTGCTAGACTTTCTCCCCCAAAGGAAGAGGATTATGAACCTCACATTAACCCAGACACATATGAAGGAGAATTCTTCCAAGAGACACGTCTTTCCAAAAAGCGTTTCAAGAACCGCTATACTTCACCCCAAAACATTGAAGTAGACAGCGACAATGAATCCGACATCACCCCAGAGGAGGAACAAGAAGAGCCGGAACAAGAAGAGGTTACTGCTGCGGATGACCTGTCAATGCTTGACCGATTACGTCAAGGTGGCCTTGCACATGTTGATGCCAATGAACCCTATGAGCCCATCATTGATTATAGTGATGATGATGATTATGCATTTATTGATGATACTGATCGAGATTATTAGTAGTGTCAGGTATTCAATTTTTTTATGTTGTACTTGATGATGATACACTTAAGTGATATACATATTATTATTCATGTCGCTACTTTTTTATGTTGTACTAATTTCGTTTATTCTTTGTCATGGCAGGTGTTGAAAGATGGTGGGCGCTGGTCGGGAGCGCGCCGAGGCCCCTTCTTCGTCGGCGCGTGGTGCGAGGTCTTCCATTCCACACGCACCTCTCCGCCGAGCGTTGCTGGACAGTATGGCGACACCGCCGGGCCCTTCTTCGTCGACCGCGGTGCCCAGCAGGGGACGAGGTAAGAAGAAGAGAGGAGGTGGAGCACGTGGTCGCGGGAGAGGAGGTAGGGTGACTCTTATGGCGCCTTCCTCGCCACCGCCCCCAGCTGTTTCACCCGAGCACATGACTGCTAGGGTGGACTCGTCTGAGGAGGAGGCTGCACGGACTCCGGTCCACGAGCCTCCGGTCCACGAGTCTTCGGCCCACGAGCCTCGGGTCGACGGGCCTTCGGCCCACGAGACTTGGGCCCACGAGACCCCGGAGGAGCACACGTCTGGATGGGGTACCTGGTCGGGTCAGCCTGAGGATGGCGGGGAGCCGAGTGGCCATGCTGATGATGGCGGGGAGCCGACTGATGAGGAGGGGGAGGAGGGGGGCAACGTCTACCAGCGTGGTGCTACACGGCTCCCGTCCGTGCCGGCGACCCGCGAGCAGAGGTGGTTGATTTTCCCTGATGGGGAGAGGTAAGTGCATTTAATCTTTTTGTACCTTCTGCATTCACGTTTCTTCAAATAACTGATGTGTTGGCCTTGTCATGCTGCAGGGGTTGGGACCACCATGAAAGTGTCCGCCGGCCCAACTCCGTCCTTGGAGTTCTGATTCGGCAAAACTTCCCGGGGTTTGTCACGTTGCCTGGTGAGGGTCGGCTTCCAGAGGTTGGATTGACTTGGGAGCACTACTTGGCTGCCCCGGCCCCGCCGGGTGAGATTATCGACGGTGTCTTGTGCAAGACGAGGGCAGACGTCGTGATCGGAAAGTTCTGGGTAATTGCTCCTTTACACAATTAAAAATCTTCAACTAGCTAGTTATTAATTGTACTAATCAATATCATCTCATTTGATTGCAGACATTCTACAGGTGTGAGGAGGGATACGAGGAGGAGGCGAATCATGTTATCCACAAGGAGTGCAAGCGCCTACTTCAGAACTTACGGCATGAGGTTCGGGTGCAGGCTGTTCGAGACTACTACGCCGGGCGTGGTATCAAGAAGCCCAAGCAGGAGTGCCGCGATAAGTTCTTGAGTAAGGAGAAGTGCATGAAGGTAATTCTTAAGGCCTTGTACTTACTTCCATCATTTAGTAATTCATAGCCTTAGCGCTCAAGTTTCTATTTGCTAACTTAGGCCCCTCCGAGATGGTGTGCGGATCGGATGGATTGTTGGGAGGTGTTGGTCAATGCGTGGTGCTCAGAAGAATGGCTGGCCACCCACAAAGAGGCCAAGGACAAACGTGCCCAAATGGAAGGTGTGCCACACCACCAAGGCAGCTCCAACTTATTTCAGTACGGGCGGAACTGGGTATGTGGTTTGCTTCATGATTCATGCAATTCATTCATCATACTAGCTTTAGCCCTTTAATTACTAATTTACTTTGTTTCTCTCTTTCAGGCACGCTACAATAAGGCGGATAAGGTGCCAGAGGTGTACGACCTGTATGCCATGGCCCACACTGGCCCTTACAAGAAAGTCAAGGCATTCTCTGCGTCTGACCTCGATGATCCAAAGAACTTCACCAAAATCTCCGCCCACGACAAGCTCGTGCAATATAGAGATCAGGGGAAGGCGAGGAAAGGGGAGGACTTTAACCCGAGCCAGGGTCCCATTGATACAGAGCTGCTGATGATATCTGGTGGCGGGAGGTCCCATGGCTCCATAGCCATGGGAGATGGACTTATCCGTTGTCCTAGCACTCTCCCGGAAATCAAGGCGCGCCAGTCGAGCTCCGCTCCTGAGATAAGGCCTCGTGAACGGCCAGTCCAACTCACCTTCAAGGTTAGTTATACGTACTTAGCTATCTTTCTCCATTACATTGTGTGCGCTTCCATCAATGATTACAAATGGTCATGTGAGTGGTGTTGCAGGCTGCTATACAGAGTGAGAGAGATAGAACGGAGAAACTTCTGGCGGAGGCGGCGGAGAGGCAGCGGGAGTTGGAGGAGAGGATGACAAAGATGTTGGAGGAGGAGAGGGCACGAAATGACATGCAGGCAAGGGCCATGTACGAGCTCCTTGTGGTAAGTTTCTTTTGCAGATTACTTGCTAGTCTTAACATTTGAGTCTCATTACTAACTAGTATGACTCTGTTGCGAAAACCAAATGTGCAGTCTGTGTGCGAGAAGTCCGGTCAGACCGCTCCGCCGATGCCAGTGATTGCTCCTGGGAGCACGGTGAGTTTAATTTGAATGGACATTACTTGCTAGTCTTAACATTTGAGTGTCATAACGCTAACGAGACATTGGAAATGATCTTTGGTGCAGCTTAACTCCAGAAACGCATCGCACGATCCTTCTCCAGCTACCGGCGAGAGCCAGCCCGCTCCTTCTTGAGCTACCGGCGCGAGCCAGCCCGGTCCTACACCTCCGTGATCACGGTAAGTTTCTCTAGTGTTTTGCTTAACAAATGCATAAAGACCTAGACTTAGCTTTATTTCCTCCAATATGCTTACCATAATGACCTAGAGTTAGCTTCTTTTCCTCGAAAATGACTTAATAAGCTTACTGACCTCATAAACCATCCATTCTATCTAAGTTAGCTCTAAAACGATATGTACTTAGCTTACTTATGTCAAAAATTGCATAATTAACTTAGTTAGCTCATAAACGATCCATTTTACCTAGGTTAGCTCCAAAATGACCCATCTTACCTAGGTTAGCTTATAAATGATCCAGTCTATCCAAGTTAGCTCTAAAATGACCCAATTTACCTACAGTAGCTCCTAAATGATCCATTTCACCTAAGTTAGCTAAAAACGATCCATTTCACCTAAATTAGATCCTAAATGATCCATTTCACCTAAGTTTGCTCAAAAAAGATCCATTTCACCTTAGTTAGCTCAAAAACACCTTAGTTAGCTCATAAATGATCCATTTCACCTAAGTTAGCTCATAAATGATCCATTTCACCTAAGTTAGCTCAAAAACAATCCATTTCACCTTAGTTAGCTCAAAAAGATCCATTTCACCTTAGTTAGCTCATAAATGATCCATTTCAACTAAGTTAGCTCATAAATGATCCATTTCACCTAAGTTAGCTCAAAAACAATCCATTTCACCTTAGTTAGCTCAAAAAGATCCATTTCACCTTAGTTAGCTCATAAACGACCCATTTCAAGTAAGTTAGCTCATAAATGATCCATTTCACCTAAGTTAGCTCATAAATGATCCATTTCACCTTAGTTAGCTCAAAAACCATTCATTTGACCTTAGTTAGCTCAAAAACGATCCATTTCACCTTAGTTAGCTCATAAATGATCCATTTCAACTAAGTTAGCTCATAAATGATCCATTTCACCTAAGTTAGCTCAAAAACAATCCATTTCACCTTAGTTAGCTCAAAAAGATCCATTTCACCTTAGTTAGCTCATAAACGACCCATTTCAAGTAAGTTAGCTCATAAATGATCCATTTCACCTAAGTTAGCTCATAAATGATCCATTTCACCTTAGTTAGCTCAAAAACTATTCATTTCACCTTAGTTAGCTCAAAAACGATGCCCTTCACCTTAGTTAGCTCATAAATGACCCATTTCAACTAAGTTAGCTCATAAATGATCCATTTCAACTAAGTTAGCTCATAAACAACCCATTTTAACTTAGTTAGCTCATATATGATCCATTTCAACTAAGTTAGCTCATAAATGACATATACTTCTTGTTCTAGTCTTCTTCTTGTTCTAGTCACCTATTTCTAACTTTCTTATTTACCATTTTGCAGATGTCATTCACTTCATGGAACCTAGCTTGCTATGATGGAGTGCTTGCTTTTCCTTTCATGAAACTTTGCATTGTATCTAGCTTGCTATGATGGAACTTCCTATTGTAATATGTATATGGATGGAACTTGCTTAGGTATGAACAATGTGTATGGATGAAACTTATGTGATATGTGATATGAAACTTATGTGCTGGATATCTGATATGGAAATATATCTATATATATGTCATATATATTTGCTCTGAAAATTAGTGGATTCAAAAAAACAGAAAAAAAGAGCCAATATGCAGGCTCTTTGCCGTCTGCCACCGACGGCAAAGAGCGCTTTGCCATCAGCAGCGGACGGCAAAGAGGCCACGTGGCAGGCAGCTGTGCTTCCTGGGAGGCTGACCAATTTTGTCAGTTTGCCTACAGTGGCTGACGGCAAAGGCTTTGCCGTCCGCGGCGGACAGCAAAGAGCAAAAACTTTGCCTACAGCGGCGGACGGCAAAGGCCTGCCGTGTAGTGACGTCGGCTGACATCACACGGCGGACGGCAAAGGCCTTACGAAGTTTGCCGTCACCGGCGGATGGCAAAGGCCTGCCGTTAGCCACCTAACGGAGTAACAGCGCACTTATTGCCGTCTACACTCTTTGCCGTCCGTTGCTGATGGCAAAGGCTCCTTTGCCGTCAGCCGCCCGAAGCAGACGGCAAAGTACCTCTTTGCCGAACCTTACTTTGCCGTCACCTTTTGCCGTCCGCGGCGGACGGCAAAGACCTTTGCCGTCAGCCATTCATGCCTTTGCCGTCCGCCATGGCTGACGGCAAAGTAGCTGATTCCTGTAGTGCTTGGGTCGTCCATCAAAAAATATGGGAGGCCGATGAACATACTTGTGCCGGGGATGACCCCCTAGAAGTGTAGGCAATTGAATCACTATATCGACATCATGGTGTCGATGAAAAATTTCACCCTCACAACAAATCAGGCCAACAACAAAAATTTGACACATCAATATAAACTCATCAAACCCGAATAATCGGACCTGCGAGGACATAGAATTCTCTAATCTTATGGCACCACCAAAAAATGAGAGGGGATTTATTCTCACGAAACTATGATGATCACTAGACATTGAGAAGAACATAAAGGTCTTGAACTTCCGAGGTCCCCTCACCTCTCAGCACCAAGATGACAGCCGGAGACGAGGGGACTTAAATTTCTCAGATGTCAACGGCGACGGTGGCTCGAGAAACCTCCTAGAACTACTCTGCTTGCAAGTGTAGTAGATGCCAGCAAACCTGGCCATATGGGTCATGCCACGCGGGCATGGATTTTTGGCCCGGCACAACACGTGAATAAATAGGCCAGGTTGGCCTTCGGCCTGCCACAAAATAAGGTCAATCCTCAAAGTCAGGCCATAAGACCGCATATGATATGGTCCTTTTAAGTTTCCTATATATGTTTCTTTCTATTTTTTAGATTCTTTGTATTTCTTCTTTTTTTACATTTTTTTGTATTTTTCCTTAATTTCTAGCCACAAGGCCAAAATGCAATGTGGGACAACCTTTTTAACTCTCGCGCCATGACAATCCCGTGGCCAAGCCTTCGGCCGGCATGCCACGACCCTTTTTATGAAAGGGCCCACACGGGCCGTGTAGTGTCGGGTCGGCCCATGTGGCTAGGTATGGGTGCTCCCGCAGAGGGGCCCAAAATTTAGGGACCCCACTTCATGTATGTATTTTTATGATACACTCGCTAACTAACGCTCATGATCACTAATGGTAGGGCATCTCCAACGTGATCCATAAAAAATGCCCCTAAATGTTTGATTTGTGTGGTTCGGGCACTTTTTGTCCTCCAACCTCATGCATCAGATGTC
Organism: Triticum aestivum; assembly: GCF_018294505.1. NCBI lineage: Eukaryota > Viridiplantae > Streptophyta > Magnoliopsida > Poales > Poaceae > Triticum > Triticum aestivum. The sequence continues at coordinate 77,011,823 of NC_057809.1, forward strand.
TGTAGACCAGCCGTGATGTCTGGATTCCCATAAGCCCGAACCAAACCTAGGGGAGCTTTGGGGTTGTCCGGACACTCCGCTTGGCCCACTGTCAGTTAGATCACATGTTCTCATAGCCCATATGTTTTTCCTCTAAGTCCGCATTGTTCGGATTTGATGCATATGGTTAGATGACCGACTCCCCTAACGTTGTCTGCGAACACATCTGCACGTGTCTATTACCAAAAAAACTGCACGTGTCCATGGACATTTGGTCTGTCTGTTTTGAGGTACTGGGTTGAAGATGCCCTTAGTAGGTCGGTCCACTGGTAGCAAGAGCAAGCGATTGTCTGGCCAGCATTTTGATACATAGTGTCAAAAGAACTTCTTCAATATCTTTTTTCTCACTGTTTGTATATTTTTATCACTTTTATTTCATTTAAAAATGGTCACAAAATTTAAAAGATTACCAGTTTTAAAAAATCATAAATTTCCTTCTTTTTTAAAAAAAATAATGAACTAAAAAATTATGAATTGACATTAAAATTTAAAATATATTCATGAATTTTTAAAAATGAGAATTTTAAAAAAATCACTGATTAGGAAAATTTTACGAATATTCTCAAATTTGAGGATAATATTAATGAATTTTAAAAATTTCACATATTTTAAAAATGTAAATTTAGAAAATGTTCATGAACTAAAAAAGGAAAAGGAAATAAAAGAAAAAGCAGAAAATAAAAACCCTTCAAAACCGAAAAATCTGGTAGATAAACACTAAAGCCGAATGTTTCCTCAAACCATGTGGAAGCTGCGTAAACCGACACTAAACTGGCCCGGCCGGCTCGCCAACTGATGCACCTAGGCGAGTGATGTAGACCGCTCACAATGAGAGGTGCCTAGTATATGCGCAAACGATTCTTGAAGAAAAGGCATATGTACAAACTTTTCTAGAAATAAATTTGCGCGAACTTTGCGGTAGCCTATGGATCGTCCAGGCCCTCACACTCCTGGTTTTTCTGTATAGAGACACAAATACAGATCTCGTAAGATTCTTTCTCTTGTACTCCCATCCGTAAAAATATATAAGAGCGTTTAGATCACTAATACTCTCACAATGTTAAAAATGGAATACAAAAGTGGAGAGAAATGATTGCGGGAACACAATAAGAGAGACTACACAATAGCCTGCCAAAATCCAAATCAATCCTTGATACGATTAAGAACAGGGTAGGTTGAAGTGATTGAAACGATCGATAGTCCTAAAGGCGCAGACTTAACCAGGGCAAACCAGGTAAGTTTCCCTCTATGATTCAGTATTTATTATTATTATTATTATTATTATTATTATTATTTGAGATTCCCTCTCTGATTCAGTACTGGCCCATGGAACCATGATGCTGATGATGGATCTCACACGCCAAATGTAAGAAATCTTACTCCATTCTTCAGCATGAATCATAACCAAATTCTCCAATTTATTCCTGCAGCAAAAACATATATTTCCGCCATTCTTTTTTAACAGTTCTACAATAGGGGTTTTATCTAGAATTTTCACCACAAAAGCGGTTATTGGCGATCAACTCTTTATGGCGAATCTGCCAGAATTGCTCAAAGGGCCAGTTTCCTTGCGCCTCCGCTGACGACCTAACTATATGATGACACAGAAACTTTAAAATCTGTACTCATGCACGCAAAATAACAAGATCACAACTTGAGCTAAGATTAATATACTCCTCCTTCCCAAAACAAGTGTCGCTGATTTAGTACAAAATTGTACAGTATATGCCAGTAAAACGATTAGTATGTAACAAAATGTTCTACAGCATTTCAATACATGCCACATACAAGTGTGCTACCTTTCATGCTCCACCACCTGCACAACGCTCAGCGTCAGCTGATGCGTGTCATAATGTATCGGCCTTTCTCTAAATCATATATAATCTTTGTCTTGGGCTTCCTCCATCTCAACACCAAATATATTCCACAAGCAAGAAACGCTCCCAGCACGGCGAGCAGTGGTCTGTGCTTAGGTGACCGTGTTGCCACAGCCCTTGATGCCCCTAGAATCCTATGTTTTGTATTTGCAATGAAAGCTCCTAGGGCCCACTCAATATGAGTGTCGCCGACCTGATTTGAATACTCGATCCTGCTCAGAGGAAATTTTAAGTAGCAAGCGCATAAGATTAGTCAAGGGTAAATTTCACTCAAGAAGAATGATGGTGTCCTGATATGATATGCTTGCCTCTTGTCATCCAATGGTACACCAAGGCTGTCGTGCAGTAGAGCTACAATGTATGCCGACGAGAAGCAATACCGAGAGAAATCTTCATCTGAATGATTGAGATACTTTTGTCTTAGTGTGGACAAGTCCTTGTTGCAAAGTTGCTCTCCAGCAACCACAAAATCAGACAGTGATGAAGACCGGTCTAGTCCAAAGAACTGGAAGAGGATGTATAGTCAGAAGTGCCCTAAGAAAAGGATGGTATGTGCCAATGGAAGAAAAAATGAGAACATGCAGTGGACCTTGGACGTAAAATAGAAATTTTCAGTTGCTAGGAAATGCCCAAGCAGCTCAGGGACGAAATTAGATCCTAGGTGACATTGCTGATACTCACACCTTTCTGCATTCAAGACAAAAGTTACGGGTATGCAGGTGGATATGGATATAGAATATAAATGCTGGCAGTGCAAATCTAAATGTCCGATAAAAATGGTACTAAATCTAAGAACATCATGCTCAATTGAGTTTCTTATAAGTCACGATAAAGAGCAAGCTCAACAAGGTATTCGAAGTGCCAAGATTTGCAAAAGATATTAATTAGGTTAGTAGGAGCCAAGATTTACCAAGATGGGTGGTGGGTGTTTTCACTCCCCCTAGGTTTCAGGGTTGGACCATGTAACTCCCTCATATAGAACTGTGTCAGTAGGAGCCTTTCCTACTATCTTGACCGTTCAAACAAAAAAGATGTTAGGTCAATGCAGTCAAGAACCTCCATCTTACTTGACATCAAACAGTTACATCCTTACAGGGATATCCCTCATTATACATTGCAGTTTTGAGTTCATCATGACAGTGCCAAAATTTCTAACTTCAGCTGACGGTACTCTTAAGCATAGGAGCAATAAAGAGAAGGGTATGCCATTGAAAAATTACAGGTATATCCCTCTCATTATGCATTATAGTTCATGACAGTTCCAAATATTATAACTTCATCTGACGGTACTTTAAGCACAGGAATCATGAAGAAAAGGATATGTAGACTAAATAAACATAAATACAGATAAAGAAAAAGGGATCAAACTTCACATGCATTTCTTACCCTTTCCTTCTTGCATCATCATCAGTGAAGAAGATCTACATTCTTTATAGTTTCCGCTTCCATTATCAACATATTGGTTCTCTAAATTTGATCTTGATGCACCGCTTGTTCTCGCCAATACTTTCCGTTTGTGAGAAAATCCTTTAGGGGCACAAGGATCAACAAGTGTACCGTTTTTGAAAGATCCTTCAATTGCACGAATCATGATGAAACACTGGTTGGTACTTGTACTTCCAAAAGAGTACTATATTTGTAATTTAAAGTTAACCAGTGGAATTACAAGAACATCTCTTAAATTCCTAAAAATAATAAAGGATGCAATACCTTCAACAAACTTTTTCTTTGAACTAAAATCCTGGGACATTTGTACTGTGGGAGCAACCATAGCTAAGTATTAGTTGTTGGCATTCTACTATGGACTAAGAAAGGGTTTTGTGATTAATATTAACATTGACATTCCTATTTGCAGGTAGTTTGTGTTCCCTTATCCATCAGATGCTGAATTGCCTCATTGCAGCAGATGGAAAATGGCTGGATTGAATGTTTTAACACACAGTAATACCTCTTGACTTCAGTATTTCACGGTATGAGTCTTGTGCTGCATTCTGTGAAAATAAGTGCGTAAATCAGATTTTCAATCTACACCACAATATCACAAGATCAGAAATACATCATATTCCAGGGGACCCCCCCCCCCCCCCCCCCACACACACACCCTATTAGATCCCTGGGATATGTGTTTAGCATGCGTAACAAATGAACCTCACAACACTTTTGGCAGGTTGATTAATTAAGGTGCAAATAACACATTAAACCACAATGCATGGAAACCATGCAGCTACCAATCTGTTTATATCTCACCAAATGGACAGGCACATAGCGTTATAGATGTTTCTTCTAAAACATTGCCAGACTGCATAAACATTCTTTTGAAAATTAAAAACTTCAGGAAACTTGCTCAAAACTACCTTTTGAAACTTCAAGCTCAATAACAATGTGCTTCAATCATGTTTTTGAAATTTTACTTGTCTGGAACTTTGATTATCAAAATTAAAACTCTCAAGGAACTCTTCAAAATTTGAGTTTTGAGACTTTACTTGTACTCAACACCACCATGTAACTTGAGACAAGAAATCTGAAACTTTATATCCAAGTTCCGGAGGACGTAACTTTAGACATGAAGCATGACTCTCTTTCTTATGAGTTGTGAGCATATTCAATGCATCCGCGGGCCGCAATTTGATGTTTGGGAGCATTTAACAGTGCACAAGATATGAAATGCCTCGTCCAGTGAATTGGTAGTAATCAGTACCAATAATTATAGCTTTCTCTTAGTGAAACAAATTATAGCTTAACGGAATGTGTTTGGTTGCTATTCACACAAATCTCATAGTCACACTGCTATATGGGTGACATTTAGATCCCTTGGAACTATTCAATCTCTGACAAGAACCATGCAACGGAATGTATTTGGTTGCTATTCACACGAATCTCATAGTCACACTGCTATATGGGTGACATTTAGATCCCTTGGAACTATTCAATCTCTGACAAGAACCATGCAACGGAATGTATTTGGTTGCTATTCACACGAATCTCATAGTCACACTGTTATACGGGTGACATTTAGATCCCTTGGAACTATTCAATCTCTGACAAGAACCATGCAACGGAATGTATTTGGTTGCTATTCACACGAATCTCATAGTCACACTGCTATATGGGTGACATTTAGATCCCTTGGAACTATTCAATCTCTGACAAGAACCATGCAACGGAATGTATTTGGTTGCTATTCACACGAATCTCATAGTCACACTGTTATACGGGTGACATTTAGATCCCTGGGAACTATTCAATCTCTGACAAGACCATGCAAATCAGGATTCGACGTATCAAATAACTCACTTGTCCAAAGTTTAGAAAGCTGTTGCTATAGAGAGTGTATGTTGTTCCCCCAAAAGTAAAATTAGTTGATAGTTCCAGAGGAAGTACTTCGTCGGAAACAAACGTCAGCTGAAACAAATAGCAGCAATTACATTAGCAGGAAACTGCAATTTCTTGGAATACAACAGAACAATAACCAATGTGTGTGTGTGTGTGTGTGTGTGTGTGTGTGTGTGTGTGTGTGTGTATTGAATTATGCACGACTATACTGATGTTATTAGCATGCAATGCATCATGGTTAAACAAACAGAGCCAGCACATGAAAGCAGACCGTGTATGTGTTCATGAGAGAACCTGAGCTGAAGCACCCCCGAGTTCAATTATTCCAATTGTTTTGTGAGGATCCCCTCCAAGTGTGCCCAGAGCATAGTTTGCCGCAACCCAAGCATAGACGCCTTCATCAGAACCTATATAAGAAACATACCAGCCAAAGTAAAAAAAAACTCAGACATATTTCAGCTAATGACACGATAACCATCTAGATCCATCATACAATCACCCTCACCCACACAAAAACTAATTTGCAGTCAGTTCCATACCGCCCAATATTATTTGTATCAGTCAAATCAATGTTTTCCATGCCCCATGATTTGCTCAGTTTGTTGATGTTATCTTAGGCCCCTCCAATAATCCATAGCAGAAATTTCTTAGGGGTTCGACACATAATCACTTTGGTCATATGCAGAGGAAAGTGGGGGGACAGAGAGAGCAAATTCATTTCTTGGGGAAGAAATGATCATGCCGGAGGCTTACTTGGTTGCTTTAATAAGTTAAAGGCCAACAATAATAGACATGCAATAATTTACTTTCTTTAGTAAGGTGATGAAGAAATTGGCGGTACCTGGGATCACCTTTGCCCATGAGTCCTCGAACCGGAACCCGGAGGCCCTGAGGGCGTTCCTGCAGGACACCAATATCGCCTCTCGAACGCTCTCCTCGAGCAGCCGCAGGCCAGCGGTTGCCATCAGCCGCACCTCTGTTGCTGCGGCGGCCCCCTCGCTCCCTACCTTCTCCTTGGCAAATTCCAACAGCGGCCGCAGCGACTCCCCTGCGCACGCCGTGTCCGCGGCGAAAGAGGAGAGCCCCGGGGAGACGCGCATCACGGCGGAGCGCGCCAGATCCGGCCGGCCGTCGGGCCCCAAGGAGAACACGTGGGCCCGGGTACCGGTGCTGCCGCCGTCTATGATGATGGAGAAGCTCGGGGAGGGGGCCGGCTGAGGCGGCGGGGAGAGGAGGTGGACGAGGGTGGAGACGACGATGGCGAGGAGGGCGGAGCCGAGGCAGAGGCCGCAGAGGCGGCAGCGGCCGCGGCTTGCGCGGGGGGAGAGGGGCTTGGTGGGCTCCGGCATGGTGGGCCGGGGACGAGGTGTCCGGCCGCCACCGATGCCGCCGCAGTGACTCGTCGACGGCGAGGGAGGCGGCGACGACGACGAGTTTTATTTTTATTAATTTATTTATTTATGGACGCCGCTAGCCAGCGCTTTAAGCGATCGCGAGCAGCCGGTCGAAAAGTCTCAAGCCGTGGTTTCTTCCGCTGTGGTCGTCTGAGCAACTTCGATAGTTTCGAAGATATCGAAGGTTTGCTTGTTTTTTTAGGCTTTATCTCTTTCAATATTGGTTATTCAGAGCCAGCAACTGGCTGCCGGATTTCGGCCCCTCAATAGCGCTTCGGAAGTCACTCTACATCATCGCCTACTCCGACGTTGACTAGGTTGGCTATCCGGACACGCATAACTTCACGTCAGGCTATTGTGTCTACTTCAGGCCCTTTCTGTAAAGACTCCTTAAAATTGGAGGATTCTATAAACGCAGGGATAGAAAAAACACAGGAATAGGATGGGAATGCACGTGCAAAACGGAGCATTTGAAAACATAGGATTTCTGTGAACCTGGGTGTTTGGTTCACATGAATTGGAAAAACACAGGAGTGGAGAAACATGGTCAAATTAAAGTCAGACCACATGAAAATGAAAAAAATAAGAATCTTATTATGCCAGTAATGCAATTAGTCATGTTCTTCATGCATATTAATTTGAAAAGGACATCCAACTGGATATTAAAATTCCTATGTTTTTTTTGAAAGAGACACCAAAGGGAAAAAAATCATCCAGTTTTGTTTTGCTCCACTCCTAACCAAATGCACGAATAGTAGTACCATGGTAGTTCCATAGCAAAGGATCCCTGAGGGATTGACATGAATGCAGAGTAACAAAGTGATGCAACGAGTGTACAACCTCTTTGGCATAACCTTGTCGACCTCAGCATCATTGGGTTGGACATAAAGGATGGTGATGCTGGTGTGTCTGTTTGAGGCGGGGAAGAAGATCTGAGGCCTCGGGAAACGGCGCTCAGGGTACTGCTCCGCTGTGATGGACGGTTCCGTCGTTGGAGCAGCTCCTGTGACGTGTACGGCGGGAGGCTAAAGCGGGACAAAACATACAACATTAATCTGAAGTGGGACTCTAATATCATCTGCAATAGATGATGTAAAATACATCACCAAAAAGTGATAGATGTAAAACGCATCAGCCGCGCCATGGCTGCTCCGACAGATGCTGTAAATACTGTTTAGTCTGAACTTAACTGAAAAAACTGAACTTTAAAGTCGAAACTGAATTTTATTGTCGAAACTGGTTGAACTAGTAGAAGAGCATTGCAATAGATGTTTAGGGCGTTCGAGCACTAGTAGCAGAGAAGCAGTTATCTAAATCAGCAGGCACTCAAGCAGGGAACGCACTAGCAAAGAGCAAGTCGTGCAGCAGCACCATGAGCGAGTGCTAAAGCAGCAACTCCTGTAGCTGCTGGAGGTCGTGCAACAACAGTAGCAGCTCGAGCGAGAGCAAGAGCAGAGCAGCAGCACGAATGAGAGCAAAAGCGGAGCAGCAGCGCGACCGACAGCAATAGTAGAGCAGTAGCAGCATGAACGAACGAAAGCAAGAGTAGTGCAGCAGCGCGACCGACAGCAAGAACAGAGCCGCAGCGCGAGCGAGAGCCAACACAGCAGCAGCAGTAGCGCGAGCAAGAGCAGGAGAAGCTGCAGCTAGTGCCGGTGTGGAAGTCGCCGTCGAGGAAGCAATGACATGGGGGAGAGATGTCGTGGATGAAGTGGCCGACGATGGTGCCGTCGATGGAGACCCGCCTTGGCTACTCGGTATCGAGCCCCGGCAGCCCCGTGAGATCGAATAAAAGATAAAATGCAGCGGTGAGTGCAGAACCTCCTTGGTGGCGCCGAGTTGACCTCGGCTTCATCAAAGGATTTGGTGAGGGTGCTACAGTTCCGGTGGGGTAGGTCAAGACGGTGTTGTGGGGATGGAAGTGGCACGATAGATGAGGCGAACGTCGGGGCAGCACCTTGGAGGTGGAGGACGGGGCGGCTGATCCGGTGGGACGACGAGATCGATGATGAATCCTCATCCGATGCGGTGGATGAGGGACGACAAGCTGTTGCGGTGGACGACATTGTTGGGGAAGAGTCTCTGGCTGGGCGGCGGTCGGGAGGCCGACCGAGGAGCGTGGGAATTCATGGGTTTTGGCGGCCTCGGTGTACGAATGGGGGGGCGAAGGGGAAGGTAGGGGGAACCATGGCTTAGGGACGCGCTTGTCTGAAATGTAGGGTAAGTTACCAGCATACCTGAGGGAGTCCTGGATTAGGGGGTCCTCGGACAGCCGGACTATATACTTTAGCCGGACTGTTGGACTATGAAGATACAAGATTGAAGAATTCGTCCCATGTCCGGATGGGAATCTCCTTGGCGTGGAAGGCAAGCTTGGCAAATACGGATATGTAGATCTCCTCCCTTGTAACCGACTCTGTGTAACCCTAACCCCCTTCGGTGTCTATATAAACCGGAGGGTTTAGTCCGTAGGACAACAACAATCATACCATAGGCTAGCTTCTAGGGTTTAGCCTCTATGATCTCGTGGTAGATCAACTCTTGCAATACTCATATCATCAAGATCAATCAAGCAAGAAGTAGGGTATTACCTCCATCGAGAGGGCCCGAACCTGGGTGAACATCGTGTCCCCCGCCTCTTGTTACCATCCGCCTTAGACATACAATTTGGGACCCCCTACCCGAGATCCGCCGGTTTTGACACCGACATTGGTGCTTTCATTGAGAGTTCCACTGTGCCGTCATCATAAGGCCTGGTGGCTCCTTCGATCATCGGTAACGATGTGATCCAGGGTGTGGTTTTTCTCCCCGGATAGATCTTCCTATTCGGCGGCTTTGCACTGTGGGCCAACTCGCTTGGCCATCTGGAGCAGATCGAAAGCTACGCCCCTGGCCATCAGGTCAGGTTTGGAAGCTTAAACTATACTGCCGACATCCGCGGAGACTTGATCTTCGACGGATTCGAGGTCATGTCAGGTGCGCCGCACAGTCAGGACGAGCATGATTTAACTCTGTCATCGGACAGTGCTCGGGAGATCACACCCGTGACTACTCCGGCCCACAAACCGGAGCAGAATGCGTCATCCGAGGACGGGTGGATGGACCCCGCCTCGGAGGCCACACACTCAGTGGTGATAGAGCCGAATACTGAGTCCACCTCCTACGGGACCCGTGTTGCCGAACCATTGGATTCGTCCCTGGCCGCTGGCCGCGAACCGCTTGTGTCGTTGCCTATCGAATCTGATCGGGCACCGATCATGGAGTTTTCCTCCGCGGATATCTTTCAGCACTCGCCCTTGGGCAATGTGCTAAATTCATTAAGGTCTCTCTCCTTGTCAGGAGGCCCTTGGCCGAACTGTGTCTGGCTTGCGAAATATGAACCTACCTTTGTTAGGGGGATCTTCAGCTTCTTGCCATCATAGTGCCTGGCGATGTGAAGTATGCAAGCCCCAGTTTCATCCCTGATGCGTGATCACCATTTGCATTAAACAGCCAAAGAGGAGTGGGATGAGTTCAAAAGAAAATACTTGATATGTACATAGAATTCGTAAGACGGACGAGCAAGCATGCACACATATCATAGGAATATTTAACAAGTGTACCTATCAAAATTTTCCTCAGCTACGGCAGGGTACTTTGTCGCCCACTGTCCATCTTGCGTTGGCCATCCAGCGTAGTACTCGTTCAAGCAGTGGAAAAGTGCATGATGTAGCTTCCAAGCAACCAATTCGTGGCTATCTTTCTTTGTGTCGCTTGGGCCATCTCCTCTAATAAGTGGGTCGAGCACGTGCAGCTTCCTTGCCATCATGTCCCACATGAGTATTATCCAACCGTCCTCCAATGGGACTGGCAAGAAGAACTGCATACAACACATTGCGAAATTAGATGCGAGATTATTTATTTCAAAAAGGAACTGATGTAATGAAGAACACATGTCCGCGAAACATTAAAAAAAACTATGTTAGTGCTACCCATTTAAAAGGTGTGATAAGACAAGGTTGATGTACCATCTGGGAAGATGTTATGTCGTAGGGGATGCCCTTCCCAACCAGCTGTTTCTGAATCGAAATGTTTGTCACATATTCATGGTCCGCCAAGACAATGGTCTGATGAAGGGATGCATACGAGACAAGATGTTATTCAGAGCCTTTGGAAAAACTGAAAAGGGAAACATAATCCCATAATAGAAGACTGGTGTGAAAGTTTGAATCATCTTAGCCGGAACAATGACTTACCGCAAAGTCAGGTTCCATGTTGTGCCTCCAATTCATGTATGGGCTTTCTGAATTTGCTTCTTGATCAGATTGAGAATATCTTCTCATGATTAAAGACACGAGCTCATGATGTAGATGCTGGGTGCCGATTAGCTGTTCACGCAAAGCCATCCCCGAAACGCGGACAAGCCTAGGATTAGCGTGTATAATATAGTGCCTACATAACAAAACAAGGTAAGTCCAAACATTGGCATGGTGAGCACCATCATCAGTTCATACCATTTTTTATGAAAAAAAACTTTTAGAATAATAATAACTCAGAAAACATGGAGATGTCATTGGGTAATGGGATGGAGATTCGCAAAACACCTCTGCAGGTCTTGCGGTGTCAGCTTTGAGAAATGGGTGACAATGAGATCGGTGGTTGGCGCATGCGGTGGGCGTGGCACAACTCCATTCACCCATAGGTGATGAGGTAGCGTGTGCTGCCAGCGATGTCAGCGAGGGATGGCAAGCGCGCGAGGCCGGCAGGCGAGTGCGTCGACCATGCGTGGAAGAGCGGGGACGGTCTAAGACGACCCTGTTGTTGGCAAAGGTATCAAAAATAGGATATATATATATATATATAAAAGAATGGATACAAACCGTTTGCATCATGGTAACCTTTCATCTTACTTCTCGCTACTAATGAAGCTGTAGTGTAGAAATTTTATCTGGCGAAACAATAGAAGAGTATGACTCGTGGAAACTTTTGGGTTCATACGGTTTGGGGAAGGCATAGGTTCAACCCATCGGGGCATCTTAGAAACAGATACCACGAGCTTCGAGAGTAAGTATTACCAGCTCGAAGGCAAAGCATGGTTGGTCAAATCAAGGAATAGAATTTACCAATGGCATTATGTATCATGGAAAGACTTCCGAAGTGGTTGAATATGAAGGACGTTATCGAATAAATTCCAACAAAGGATCTGGTGGTCCACAAGGGATCTGATGTGAGCATCAGTACTCAACCAGGGGAAGAAAGAACGAAAGGGCGTCGGATTATAGAAACAACTGACTAGTCCAAAGCTCAAATGCAAAGGAATTATCATTTCCAAATCAAGGGATCAGAAGCCAACAGACTGATCAAGAATGGATAAGTTGAATATACTTAGGGCTACAATCGACGACAATTTGATTGGTCGACAACCAGCTCATGTTCAAAATGACATCTGAGCCGAAAAGATTAATTTAAAGGATCAACCTATGATTGCGTGCATTCGCACTCATGTAGAATCAATAGGATCAAAATGACGGTGTCAAAGGAGACTAATGAATATTGCCAGACATATGGGAGGCATCCATAATGCAAGCAGACAAGTATTTGTAGATCAATAAGCTGCTAAGGATTTTCGGAAGATCGAATATTATTTCGAAAATCTTAGTGAAACACATAAAAATTGGATGTGAGCAGATACTCGGTAAGTGTGAGGAATTATCCGTAGGGATGTTCATGTGGTAACAAAGTATTCTCGGGACAATAGAGAGAATTTTGAGGTATCTTGTAATAACAAGATCAATGGGATTGAAATGGCAAGTGTATGTAGTTATCCATAATGATATAACAGTTGTAGGGAATTTGCAAAGGCAGTGGCCACAAGTGTCCCTAGAGAACATCAGAGATTATCTTCGGAATCTTCTGGTGCACCAAGCAATCATCTGGAGTGAGGGGCTCTCTGGGAGAAAGTAGTTATGAGAACCTAGAGTCAGAGTTTAGTAAAATCATTTAACCCGAATAGAAGAGAGATTGGAGTCCCAAAGTAAAGGTGGAGAAATAAAAGATCATAATACCACCCAATGGCGACGTGGGCCGTAAGCCACACAGCCATGTTTGTAAAAGTTTTGCAATGTCTAGACTCGACATCGGCCAAGGAGTGTGGAAGGGGGATTCCTACAGACAGTCGGCTCTGATACCAACTTGTGACGCCCCCGATTCAATCATACACTAATCATACACGTAAACGTGTACGATCAAGATCAGGGATTCACGTTGAGATATGGCAACACAACTCTAAAAATAAGATAAGTCATACAAGTATCATATTACAAGCCAGGGGCCTCGAGGGCTCGAATACAAGTGCTCGATCATAGACGAGTTAACGGAAGCAACAATATCTGAGTACAGACATAAGTTAAACAAGATTGCCTTAAGAAGGCTAGCACAAATAGGGATACAGATCGAAAGAGGCGCATGCCTCCTGCCTGGGATCCTCCTAAACTACTCCCGATCGTCGTCAGCGGCCTGCACATAGTAGTAGGCACCTCCGGTGTAGTAGGAGTCATCGTCGACGGTGGCGTCTGGCTCCTAGGCTCCAGCATCTGGTTACGACAACCAGGAAGAAAGGAAAAGGGGGAAAGAGGGAGAAAAGCAACCGTGAGTACTCATCCAAAGTACTCGCAAGCAAGGATCTACACTACATATGCATGGGTATCTATGTAAAGGGGCAATATCGGTGGAATGAACTGCAGAATGCCAAAATAAGAGGGGGATAGCTAGTCCTGTCGAAGACTACACTTCTAGCAGCCTTCATCTTGCATCGTGTATAAGAGAGTAGATGGTAAGTTCACCAAGTAGCATCGTATAGCATAATCCTACCAGATGAACCTCATCTCGTCGCCCTGTGTGAGAGCGATCACCGGGTTATATCTGGCACTTGGAAGGGTGTGTTTTATTAAGTATTCGGTTCTAGTTGTCATAAGGTCAAGGTACAACTCCGGGTCGCCTGTTATCGTGGACACGGCTATTCGAATAGATCAACTTCCCTGCAGGGGTGCACCACATTACCCGACATGCTCGATCGCTCTAGCCGGGCACACTTTCCTGGGTCATGTCCGGCCTCGGGAGATCAACATGTCGCAGCCCCACCTAGGCTCAACAGAGAGGTCAGCACGCCGGTCTAAATCCTATGCGCGCAGGGGTCTGGGCCCATCGTGCATTGCACACCTGCATGTTGCGTATGCGGCCGGAAGCAGACCTAGTCCCCTTAACACAAGCACGAGCTTACGGTCCAATGCGGCGCGCGTTGCTCAGTCCCTGATGTCAAAAAGAGCTTCAGCTGATACCACGATGCTGGTTGCCCATATCTTGTCCCACGTGGCGGTTAGTGCATATAAGGTCAACCACCCAACTCAGATCAAATAGCAAGATCTCGTTAAGCATGTTATTATGAAGTAACCGCGGACGCCGACCACGGCCAGGCCCACCTCTCTATTAGGTGGTCTCAACCTTCCCCGTCGCTCCGCCACAAAGTAACTGTCGGGGGCCGTCGGGAACTCAGGCCCACCACTACCTGGACGGAGCCACCTGTCCTGTCAGCCCCCACATCGGAATCACATGCGGGTACTCAATGAGCCGACCCGACTTTAGTCACCACCTGTATAGTATGTGTATGTATGTTATATACCCGTGATCACCTCCCGAGTGATCACGACCCGGTAGTATAGCATGGCAGACGGACAAGAATGTAGGGCCACTGATGGATACCAGCATCCTATACTAAGCATTTAGGATTGCAGGTAAGGGTAACAACTGTAGCAACAATGAAAGGCTATGCAGCAGAATAGGATTAACCAAAGCAGTAACATGCTACACTACTCTAATGCAAGCAGTATAGAGAAGGAATATGTGATATCGGATTGCTCAAAGGAGGGGCTTGCCTGGTTGCTCTAGCAAGAAGGAGGGGTCGTCAACAGCGTAGTCAGACGGGGCACCAGCAGCAGCGTCGGTCTCGTAGTCTACGGGCAAGAAGAGGGGAAAGAAACAATGAATACAATGCAAGAAGATGCATAACGATGCATGACAAAGAAAACGGCGGTGTTAGGTGTGCCCTAACGCAGTAAGAGGTGATACCGGCGAAGGGGGAAAACATCCGGGAAAGTATCCCCGGTGTTTCGCATTTTCGGACAAATGAATCGGACGGGGAAAGTTACGTGTTTGCTATGCTAGGGATGTGTGGCGGACAAACGGGCTGCACCAGGATTTGTCTCGTCGTTCTGAGCAACTTTCATGTAGAAATTATTTTCATCTGAGCTACGATTTATTTTATATGGTTTTCTAAAGTTTTAAATCATTTTTAGAATTTATTTAATTAATTTAATTCAACATTATCCAGAACAGTGCATGCTGACGTCATCATGACATCAGCAGTCAATAGAGGTGCTGACTGGGTCAAACTGACGGTGGGTCCCACATGTCATACTCTGTTAACTAATTAACTAATTCAATTAGTTTAATTAGCAGATTAGTTAGCTTAGTTAATTAATTAGGTTAATATAATCAGGATTAATTAAGTTAATTAATTAATTAATTGTTTTTTTAATTCTTCTTCTTTTAAATTCCAGGGTGCTGGGGGTCCGCGTGTAAGTGGCCCAGGGGGAGGTTGCGGGCGCCGGGCGAAACGGGCACCGGGCGCCGCGGGTGTGACCCGAGCAGGCGCACGCCCAGGAGCAGGGCAAGTTGGTGGCCGCGGCGCCGGCCAGGTGGCCGGAGCGGCGAGGAAACGGCACAACAAGGCCACGACGACCAGTGGCGTGCGGGCGGGCGTGGTGGCGCACCCGCGGGAGGAGGAGAGGGCGAAGGCGAGGCGCGGTAGTGGCTGTGGAGGCAGGCTCGGTGGCGGGCGGCACGAGAGGAGCGGCGCGCATCCGGCAGCAGCGACGAAGGCGTAGCTCGGGGGGTCAGGGCGGCAGTAGCAAGGCAGCGCAGGCGCGGGCGGGCACGGGCGGGCGCAGGCCGGGGGCACGAGCGGGGAGGTTCGGCAGGGGTGGACGCGAGCGGCGCAAGGCGGGAGCAGCATACGGGCGCCGAGCGATGACGTGCAGGCAGGAGCAGCAGATAGGGGAGGAGGGCGCGCGTGGGGGAGAGGGCGCGGGCATTCGGGGGCAGGGGACAACAGCGGCAATAGCAAGCGCCGGAGCCAAGCAACACACGAGCGCGCAGCGCGGGGAAGAGGATGGCCAGGGGCGTGAGGCCGCCGTGGGCGCGGCCTGCTGTGCGGGTAGCCGCGGAGGGGGACCTGCACGGGCGAGGTGCGGCGAGCACGAGGCAGCCCCACCACGGGAAGCAGGCTAGGCGCGGTGACACGGAGCTCCGGGCGCGGTGAGCATGATGAGGCGCACAGGCGCGCGAGCAGGGCCGCGGCGAGCGAGAAGCGGGAGGCGGTGGGCGGTTGGGCGTGTGCGCTCGTGCATACGGGGACAGGGGAAGCAAAGAGGCCTGGGGCCTCACCATGTGTCTGTTGGGAATGGGGCAGTGGGGGTCGGGGAGGATATGGAGACGATGGCGACGTGAAGGAGGCAGTCCGACGAGGAGGGTCTCTGGCGTCGGCAGAGCGGTCCGGTGGGGTGGCCTCTGGCGACGGCGTCGGGCGGTTGTTCCCCACCCCGATCCAGATGGGATCGAGAGTGGTGGGGGGAGAGGGAGAGAGCGAGTGGGGAAAAGTGGGGGCGACGGTTTACGGTTTCGGGATCCAGGGGGTTAAGGGAGTGGGTGGGCTGGCCTGGTGGCCCGGTTGGGTTGGTGGGCTGCTGGGCCGAAGCCTAGTGGGGGGGTTCCTTTTTTGTATTTGTTTGTTTTCAGTTTTATTTCTGTTCTTTTTTATTTTCTTTTCTGTTTTATATTAGTTACACATTATTTTTAGTTTATTAAAATGTGACAATAGCTTCAAAAATAGTGTTTCAAAATAACCCACTACCCTAAAAAGTTCTACCTCAAAAATAAATAGTTTATCATTTTATAAAATATCAAAGGCACTTATTTAATCGTTTCAAATACTATTTTAATCATCTTAGAGTATTAAAACATTTTATATAGGTGGGGTTTCTTTACCACAATTAACTTTGCATTTCTTGGCACAACCCGGACATTTTAGTTTTAAAGTTTGAAAACTTTTGTTGTTTACTTTTAATTCAACTTTGAATTTGAATCGGTTTTGAACTATCCCGAGATTAACTACAGTGACAGAGGTGACGTGGCATCATTAACAGGGAATTACTGTAGTCTAATTATTCGGGCGTCACAACACCCCAAGAACCTTAAGGTATAATTTACTTATTCCACATGCATTGCTCTAGCTGCATGTGGGCCTTTTCCGCTTCTGCACTCGAATCTAGGTGTTGGATCAAACAGGAAAGTAGTGGGGAAAGTTGTGTACCATGAATCTAGGACGTGGTTCAAAGAGAAAATGAATGGGGGAAAGTAGTGGGAAAAGTTGTATAGCATGAATATAGGACGTGGTTCAAAAAGGAAAGGAAGGGGGAAAGTTGTATCGCATGAATCTAAGACGTGGTTCAAAGAGGACAGGAATGGGGGAAAGTTGTGGGGAAAGTTGTATAGCATAAATCTAGGACGTGGTTCACAGAAGAAAGGAAGTGGGGAAAGTACTAACTAGCTATCCAGCACTTACGTTGGTCGAAAAGGGAAAACAATGACCAACGCAGTACGCACATCTGACAAAGGCTGTAGAGTTTGAGCAGGACTAGATTTGCTGCGCTCACATAGGGAAAGGTGTCTAAAGATAACAAAACTGGGACCAACACAAATATGCTCCTTTGTTGTTTGTTCTTCGTTGCAACAGACTGTGCATCACCCCAGTACATCGGTAGATGCACATGGTGCTGGTGCGTCCACTGTCCCATGCAACTCTTTAGCTGTTGTTAATCTAAGGCCCTGTTTGGTTAAAAACTCCCTAGTACCTACCTGCTTGGTTCCAGGGACTAAACATGGACTAAAGGTTATTAAATGACATGCTAAAAGACCATGCACTAGTAGAAAACATGGCTCTCGTTCGGGCCTGGCCAGGCCATTATGCCCGGTTCATCCATGAACCAGGACCCATGGGGGCATTCGACCCGGTTCGTGAGCCCAGGGGGCCGGCCGGGGCCTCGTGGGTATTGGTCCCGGTTCATGTTGACCCATTTGTTCCGGTTCTAGGCACGAATAGGGACCAATGGGCATCGCTCCTGGCCCACAACCATTCGTCCCGGTTCTTGGCTTGAACCAGGACATATGGCTGGGCTTTAGTCCCGGTTTCGGCCACGAACTGGGACAGATGAGCTGCCTATATATACCCCATCGCCACAGCAGAGCACTCCACAGTGCTCTGTTTTTTTGGCCGGCGAGGGGAGGGCATTTGGGTGCTCTAGCTCACCTCCTATGCACATGAGGTGTTTGATGAAATGTCTGAGCCACACTAGTTAATCTTTCTCCTCTCGAAACTCGACCTCCGAGCTCCATTTTCCCCGAGATTTGTCCAGGTTTAGCGGTCCATCACGTCTCGTCCCTGTCTTCACCGCCGTTGATCGCCTGCGCCAATCTCGTCGCCGGCACCACCGTGGTGAGCCTCTTGTTCTTATCTTCTTTTTGAAAGAAAAAAAATTCTTACTTCAGATAGATACTTGTCTAATTTTCTTACTTTTATTATTCCTTGTTATTATATAGTGCGATGGTTTTGGTATCCGCCCCCGTCAGCCCTCGTCCTGTCTATGATTCGGATGTGGTATATATTATCTTTTAATAACTATTTGGTTCATTTATTGTTTATGACAATTATGCCGACCAACGTGACATATATTTTATTTATCTAGGAGGTGGTTGAACCGGAAATTCCAACCGACCCTATTGTCGAGAGGTTAAATTTAGTTGAAGAAGAAAACAATTACTTGAAGGAAAAAATAAAAAAATTGAGGAGGAGAAGATGATATTGGAGTTGCATGTTGCGGATGTCGTCGATGATCACAAGATCTAGATGGATGCAATGCGGTTGAAGATTAGAAAGATTAGAAAATATGCCATTCATACCGAGGCTTGGTATCATTATGCAGTTGGATCAATTGTTACCTTGGTTGCGATTATGATCGCATTTCTTGTTGCATTGAAATGTTTTACATAATTTCAATGTATGGTTTAATTAGATGCTCTGGAGAGCTATATGTTGTTCAATGAGAACTATGTATGTACTTTGGTTTTAATGTGATGATGAACTTCTATTAATTTGGTCACTTATCAATTTCAGGGTCTTACAGCTCAAAATAATCAGTAAATGCATGAAAAATAACAAATGAAGTCAGAAAGGGGTGAAAATTGATGATGTGGCTTTGAATGGTGCATTTTGAACACAGAAAAACTTTGGAGTTCAAATAATTTCAAAAAAATGAAATCCCTTTGTAACAGACGAGTTTCCGTATGAAACCCTGATACTTCGAAAGAGATTGTCCGTTTTGTACACGAAGTGCATCTAGTTTTTGCCGTAACCCTCTCTAATTTCTTGCACATGCTATGTGGGTGAAATGATGATACCATGCCAACTTTCAACCTTTTCAGAGTTCATTTGAAATGCTTTTCAATTTCAGGGTCATACAGCTCAAAATAATCAGTAAATGCATTAAATATAACAAATGAAGTCAGAATGGGTTGAAAATTTATGATGTGGATTTGAATGGTGCATTTTGAACACAGAAAAACTATGGACTTCAAATAAGTTCAAAAAAATGAAATCCCTTTGTAACAGACGAGTTTCCGTATGAAACCCTGATACTTCAAAAGAGATTGTCCTTTTTGTACACGAAGTGCATCCAGTTTTTGCCGTAACCCTCTCTACTTTCTTGCACATGCTATTTGGGTGAAATGATGATACCATGCCAACTTTCAACCTTTTTAGAGTTCATTTGAAATGCTTTTAAATTTTAGGGTCTTATAGCTCAAAATAATCAGTAAATGCATGAAAAATAACAAATGAAGTCAGAAAGGGTTGAAAACTGATGATGTGGCTTTGAATGGTGCATTTTGAACACAGAAAAACTATGGACTTCAAATAAGTTCAAAAAATGAAATCCCTTTGTAACAGACGAGTTTCCGTATGAAACCCTGATACTTCGAAAGAGATTGTCTGTTTTGTACATGAAGTGCATCCAGTTTTTGCCGTAACCCTCTCTACTTTCTTTCACATGCTATGTGGGTGAAATGATGATACCATGCGAACTTTCAGCCTTTTCAGAGTTCATTTGAAATGCTTTTCAATTTCAGGGTCTTATAGCTTAAAATAATCAGTAAATGCATGAAAAATAACAAATGAAGTCAGAAAGGATTGAAAATTGATGATGTGGCTTTGACCCACTGCCTATTGATGATAGCTTTCCTGGTGAACAATTAAATGTCATAAATACTTCTCGTACTGCTCCAGTGTATGCTGATTATGCTAATTACATTGTTGCTAAACTCATACCACCTAGTTTCACATACCAACAAAAGAAAAAGTTTTTCCATGATTTGAGACATTACTTCAGGGATGACCCGCATATTTATAAAGAAGGAGTAGATGGTGTTATTAGACATTGTGTGCCTGAGCATGAACAGGAACAGATCCTACGCAAGTGCCACTCCGAGGCTTATGGAGGACACCATGCCGGGGATAGAACTGCACATAAGGTATTGCAATCCAGTTTTTATTGGCCTACTCTCTTCAAGGATGCCTGTAAGTTTGTTTTATCTTGTGATGAATGTCAAAGAATTGGTAATATTAGTAGACATCAAGAAATGCCTATGAATTATTCACATGTTATTGAACAATTTGATGTTTGGGGCTTTGATTATATGGGACCTTTTCCCGCCTCCAATGGATACACACATATTTTAGTTGTTGTTGATTATGTTACTAAGTGGGTAGAATCTATTCCAACTAGTAGTGCTGATCATAACACTTCTATTAAGATGCTTAAAGAAGTTATTTTTCTGAATTTTGGAGTCCGGAGATATTTAATGACTGATGGTGGTTCACATTTTATTCATAGTGCCTTTCGTAAAATGCTTGCTAAGTATGATGTTAATCATATAATTGCATCTCCTTATCACCCACAGTCTAGTGGTCAAGTAGAATTGATTAATAGAGAACTCAAATTAATTTTGCAAAAGACTGGTAATAGATCTAGAAAGAATTGGTCCAAGAAACTTGATGATGCATTATGGGCTTATAGAACTGCATATAAAAATCCTATGGGAATCTCTCCGTATAAAATGGTTTATGGAAAAGCATGTCACTTACCTCTCGAACTAGAACATAAGGCATATTGGGCCATTAAAGAGCTCAACTACGATTTCAAACTTGCCGGTGAGAAGAGGTTATTTGACATTAGCTCACTTGATGAATGGAGAACCCAAGCCTATGAGAATGCCAAGTTGTTTAAAGAAAAAGTTAAAAGATGGCATGACAAAAGAATACAAAAGCAGGTGATTATGTATTGCTATACAACTCTCGTTTAAGATTTTTTGCAGGAAAACTTCTCTCTAAATGGGAAGGCCCCTATGTTATCGAGGAGGTCTATCGTTCCGGTGCCATAAAAATCAACAACTTCGAAGGCACAAATCCGAAGGTGGTGAACAGTCAAAGAATCAAACATTATATCTCAGGTAATTCCATAAATGTTGAAACCAATGTTATTGAAACCGTAACCCCGAAGGAATACATAAGGGACACTTTCTAGAACGTCTCAGACTCCAAAAAGGAATAGGTATGTGGTACTGAGGGAGTCCTGGATTAGGGGGTGTTCGGATAGCCGGACTATACCTTCAGCCGGACTCTAGGACTATGAAGATACAAGATTGAAGACTTCGTCCCGTGTCCGGATGGGACTTTCCTTGGCGTGGAAGGCAAGCTTGGCGATGCGGATATTCAAGATCTCCTACCATTGTAACCGACTCTATGTAACCCTAACCCTATCCGGTGTCTATATAAACCGGAGGGTTCTAGTCCGTAGGACAACATCATCATACAACAATCATACCATAGGCTAGCTTCTAGGGTTTAGCCTCCTTGATCTCGTGGTAGATCTACTCTTGTACTACCCATATCATCAATATTAATCAAGCAGGAGTAGGGTTTTACCTCCATCGAGAGGGCCCGAACCTGGGTAAAAACATCGTGTCCCTTGTCTCCTGTTACTATCCAGCCTTGACGCACAGTTCGGGACCCCTTACCCGAGATCCGCCGGTTTTGACACTGATATTGGTGCTTTCATTGAGAGTTCCTCTGTGTCGTCACTTTCAGGCTCGATGGCTCCTTCGATCATCAACGGCGATGCGGTCCAGGGTGAGACTTTTCTCCCCGGACAGATCTTCGTCTTCGGCGGCTTCGCACTGCGGGCCAATTCACTTGGCCACCTGGAGTAGATCGAAAGCTACGCCCCTGGCCATCAGGTCAGGTTTGGAAGCCTAAACTACACGGCGGACATCCGCGGAGATTTGATCTTCGACGGATTCGAGCCACAGCCAAGCGCGCCGCACTGTTTCGAGAGGCATGATCTAGCTCTGCCGCCGAACAATACCCTGGAGGCCGCACAAGCGCCGGTTCCGACCCTTAATTCGGAGTCTGTTGCGCCAATCGAGGATGAGTGGTTGGACGTCACCTCGGGGGCTACAATGTCAAAGGCAATCGAGCCGAACGTCAGCCCCGCGCTCCGCACGGCCCGTGACTCTGAGGAGCCGGATTCTTCTCCGAACTTCGAGCCTCCCGCGCCCCTGCCGATCGAATCCGATTGGGCGCCTATAATGGAGTTCATTGCCGCGGACATCTTTCAGCACTCGCCTTTTGGCGATATCCTGAACTCTTTAAAGTCTCTCTCTCTGTCAGGAGAGCCCTGGCCGGACTACTGTTAGCAAGGATGGGATGCGGACAATGAAGAAATTCAAAACCCACCCACCACCCACTTTGTAGCCGCTGTCGACGATTTAACCGACATGCTTGACTTCGACTCCGAAGACATCAACGGTATGGACGACGATGCAGGAGACGAACAGGAACCAGCACCTGTAGGGCGCTGGAAGGCCACCTCGTCATATGACATATACATGGTGGATACTCCAAAAGATGGAGATGGCGACAGAACAGTGGGGGATGATACCTCCAAGAAGCAGCCAAAGCGCCGGCGTCAGCGGCGCCGCTCTAAATCCCGCCAAAGCAAAAATGGTGATTCCGGCATGGGAGATAATACTACCCCGGATAGCGCTGAAGAACACCCCTCCAGCAAGATTCGGCATAGGAAGATGGAGAAGCCAGCCCTCATGAGAGAGCGGCGGACCGAGAGGTTGAGGATGATAACTATATGCCTCCCTCTGAAGACGAGGCAAAGATGTGCCAAGGAAACCGCCTCGCTAAACGCGCTGAGATGGAAAAGTGAAAACAATCTGTATAAAGAGCTTGGCCACAGTGTTATGACGCACTACGGAATACGTCAGCAGATTTGATTTGTGTTAATGTTATTCTCTCTATGGCAATATGTGGAAACTTGTTTTGTAGAGCCGGACACTATTTTTGGGTTTTACAATCTTCTATGAAGGACTTGGAGGAGGAACCCGCCTTGCAATGCCGAAGACAATCTGCAAGCCGGACTCGTCGTCATTGAAGCCTGGTTTAGGGGCTACTGAGGGAGTCCTGGATTAGGGGGTGTTCGGGTAGCCGGACTATACCTTCGCCGGACTCCAGGACCATGAAGATACAAGATTGAAGACTTCGTCCCGTGTCCGGAAGGAACTTTCCTTGGCGTGGAAGGCAAGCTAGGCGATGCGGATGCTCAAGATCTCCTACCATTGTAACCGACTCTGTGTAACCCTAACCCTATCCGGTGTCTATATAAACTGGAGGGTTGTAGTCCGTAGGACAGAATCATCATCATACACAATCATACCATAGGCTAGCTTCTAGGGTTTAGCCTCCTTGATCTCGTGGTAGATCTACTCTTGTACTACCCAAATCATCAATATTAATCAAGCAGGAGTAGGGTTTTACCTCCATCGAGAGGGCCCGAACCTGGGTAAACATCGTGTCCCTTGTCTCCTATTACCATCCGTCCTTGATGCACAGTTCGGGACCCCTACCCGAGATCCGCCGGTTTTGACACCAACACTTGGCGCCACGGCGAGCGCAACAACTCAAAGGACAACGGAGAGGGCCTCGCGGGCCCTACGGATGGTCTGATACAGCGCCCGCTACTCATTCAGGAAGCTAGGATCATCGGACACCTATGAGCACCTTCGAGAAAATGAGACGGCATGAAACGGTAAGGCCGCGCTTGGGAGCTCTGGTTTATTTCAAACCTGTATTAACATACAAGTGTAATTTACTCGTCATCGAAAACAACGCATAAAATATAGGCGTAATGAAACCAAGGGCCCGAGGTCTGTAAGTAAAACCGGCGGGTTACGGGTGTAATTTGAGAGACCAGTGTATATTTTACGAGCACTGTTATATGGACGACATTACCAGACGATACATGCACGACGTGCGTATCATGCCATCCATGGGCAAGGCTGAAACAACAGCTAACGGCTGGATTAGCAATCGTCCGAGTGTCGTTCAGCGTTTTTATTGTGTGTCAAGTACTTCCAATATTTTACTAGTCGAAATCGACCAACCAAGCGCCTTCGCCCGAGACCATATGCTTTAATTTACAAGCGTCAGTTTTACAAGCGGTTTTGGTTGGAAAACGACGACTCGATCACGGCCTAATATCATGAGTTGGTCGGAAGATCATATGGTTTCATGTCTAACCTACCCGACTTGTCGTATAGGCTATGAATGAAACATCAGACGATGAACTTCTTAAGCACAGAAACAACAGAAGAGGATGATCTTCTTAACAAGAAAATCACTGGCATTAGATCGACATGCAAAACAATACGAAGCATTATTCTCAGGAGGCACGGTGAACAGCTCGTGATGCCGCATGCCACAACATTCCAAGCTCAAAACACAAGGCCTGGCATTACATAGACAATATTCAGAATAAACTCTTAACACAGGAATATCTCAGCAGAGTAACTATTTACTTCTAAACTAAACACAGGAATAGGAAAAAACACTCGACGCTGCTCACAGCAAGGGCGTCCCACTCAAAAATATCAAAAGCATGTCTTCTGGCTAACATCAATGAGCAAATTTTGACAAGGTTTTCCAATTCCAATATATTAAACTAACGTCTTCTTGCTAACATCAATGATTAAACTTTGACAAGCTTTTCCCATTCAAAATATGTAATGCCTATGATCGTGGAGTCCTGTCGCTTCTTGCTAACATCAATGATTAAACTTTGACAAGCTTTTCGCATTCAAAATATGTAATGCCTATGATCGTGGAGTCCTGTCGCTTCTTGCTAACATCAATGATTAAACTTTGACAAGCTTTTCCCATTCAAAATATGTAATGCCTATGATCGTGGAGTCCTGTCGCTTCTTGTACTTGTTTGGGCACTTCTTGCCCAGGGCACTCCACGTGTTGTTAAATTGCCAATGGTCTCTGTAGACTAGTCATGTCACCGGTGTCTAATATTTATAGCACCGGCTGTAGCAATGGAGGGATTCGGTGCCAAACTAAGAAAAGGTGAAATTGGCACCTCTTTTGGCCTACATAGTGGAAGGCCTAATACTCTGTAAAGCTTCTCGGTCATTCCTTATGTAATGTAGCGCAAACAATGACTGCTTCTTTCTGCAAAGTGGAACGACCAACTGGACCCAGTAATGCAGCAGTTTGCCTTGGACACATTGGCTCCTTTTGTGCAGTTGAACTAAAATCGAAGTAGGAATAAAACCGAGCTTTAATTTTGATATCCCTGTAAGCAACAAAAGGTATAAGTGAAACAATTACTGAGAAATAATGGTTGATGACTTGTACTCCCAGAAGAAAAACATCTACTGATCTACCTTATCTTAATGGGAAACAAAGCAGGAGAGTAGCAATTCTCAATCAGTGTGATTCATTCATATTAACTGAGACATTATCTTAACAATGCCTTGTTTCAAGATGTATAAAGAACGAAAAAGCAGATAAGTATCATTCCTAAAACAATGCGACTGATTCATTTTAACAGAGACATTATCTTAACAATACCTTGGTTAAACATGTAGAAAGAACTACAAAGCAGGATAGTACCATTTGTAAAACACTATAAGTCTGTAACTGATATATAATAACAGAGACATTATCTGAACAATACATTTCTTAAACATGTACTCCGGCCGATCCCTAACAGAAATGGTACTCCTGCCGATCCCTAACAAGTGTTTGCAGTTTTGAACTAAGATTCAGTAGTTAATTCTGAGGAAGGTCGGTACTGACCATTCAAGACCAAGATTTGAAACAACTCGTGAGGAAGATCTCAGAGAGATCTCAACACATATATGGAAATCCGGTCTCATTTTGTGCAGTTCCACCAAAATTAAGCGAAGCAAAATGTTGCAATAGCAACAAGTTGAATAGATATCCCTGTTTTAGCAGAGGCAAAAAAGGAATCAATTACTGGCCAATAAATGAGGATGAAACATGCGGCCACAAAAATGGTAATCCCGCCAATCCCTAACAAGTGCTGCAGTTTTGAACTAAGATTCAGTAGTTAATTAATTCTGAGAGTGGCATTGCTTAAATTTACCAGCGGCATTAGATTAACAAAAAGCATAAACAATTCCAGGGGAGAGTGGGCGCAACAACAGTATGTGCTTCCATCTACTTATAAAGGGGGTGATGCAGAGTTTCTAGTAACAAAGCAACAAGCATCATGTCTGGGTTGGTCCCATTTTTGTTCACTACTTAATGGGAAAAGTCAGCAATACAATAGCTTCAATTCAAAATTTATTTAAAACAGTACCAATACAAGTAGCACAACATCTCAAAGCACACTGCACAATCATGTGGATGAAGGCCTGTACTGACCTTTCATGAGACACACAAGATAAAATACGAATCTGCCAACACGAATAGGAAATCCAATCTCATTTTGTGCAGTTGCACTGAAATCAAGCAAAGTGTATCACGAAGCGAAGCAAAATGTCGCAATAGTAACAAGTTGAATAGATATCCCTGTTTAAACAGAGGCAAAAAGGAATCAATTACTGGCTAATAAAGGAGGATGAAACATGCGGCCACAAAAATGGTAATCCCGCCAATCCCTAACAAGTGTTGCAGTTTTGAAATAAGATTCAGTAGTTAATTCTGAGAGTGGCATCAATTACTGGCTTATAAAGGGGGTGATGCTGAATTTGTTGTAACAAAGCAACAAGCATCATGTCTGGGTTGGTCCCATTTTTGTTCACTACTTAATGGGAAAAGACAACAATACAATAGCTTCAATTCATCATTTATTTAAAACAGTACCAATACAAGTAGCATAGCATCTCAAAACACACTGCACGATCATGTGGATGAAGGCAAGTACCAACCTGTCAGGACGCACACAAGATCACCTACGAATCTGCCAACACGAATAGGAAATCCAATCTCGTTTTGTGCAGTTGCACTGAAATCAAGCAAAGTGTTTCGCGTAGCGAAGCAAAATGTCACAATAGCAACAAGTTGAATAGATATCCCTGTATAAACAGAGGCAAAAAAGGAATCAATTGCTGGCTAATAAAGGAGGATGAAACATGCGGCCACAAAAATGGTAATCCCGCCAATCCCTAACAAGTGTTGCAGTTTTGAAATAAGATTCAGTAGTTAATTCTGAGAGTGGCATCAATTACTGGCTTATAAAGGGGGTGATGCTGAATTTGTTGTAACAAAGCAACAAGCATCATGTCTGGGTTGGTCCCATTTTTGTTCACTACTTAATGGGAAAAGACATCAATACAATAGCTTCAATTCATCATTTATTTAAAACGGTTGCATTGATTCATATTAACAGAGACATTCTCTTGAAACAACATTCGTTAAAAAATGTAATTTACTTTTAACAGTGGCATTGCTTCAATTTTACGGCGGCATTCTTAGATTAACAACAGCAAAATAGCTGCATGGGACATGCCAGCACCATGTGCGTCCACACGTATAAATGGGTGATGTAGAGTATGTAGCCAAGCAGCATATATGCGCTGGTCCCATATTTGTTCTCTTTGAACCTTCTTCCTATGTGAGGGCAGCAAATCTAGTCGTGCACAAACTACCCGACCCCCCAGTTTCTTTCCCTTTTCAACAAAGAGATCGGTTCCTTACAGATGTGTGTACTGGGTTACCCCCTTTTTCCCTTTTCGACCTACAAAGCGGCTGGATAGCCAGTCTATACTACTTTCCGCCCCTCCTTTCCTCATTGAACCACGTCCTAGATTCTTGCTCCAGCCCACCGCACCCTTCTTTCCTCTTTGAACCAAGACCTAGATTCGACTACAGATCAAAAAAGATCCACATGCGGCTAGAGCAATGACGGTTTCAAAGAAACTTATACCTTAGGGTCGTCGGGATGTGGCAAGGCGTGCGGCGGGAGGCCGGATCTGCCCACACTACGTATGGCAGCGAGGAAGAAGGGGTCGATGGCCCTCCCGCACAGGCGCTGGGTGAAAGAGAACATCGCAGCCGGCAGTGGATTGCCTCCCTCGCCGAAGGCGATAGAGTGAACGCTGCACCTCCTCCCCTTCCTGGTGCGACGAGATACAGACGCCTCCTTCACCAGCTGTGAGGGGGGAGAGAGAAACAAGAGGCCAACGCAGTCTTGTTTAGATCTGGTGAAGAGAGGGTGAGATAATGTGAATATAGAAAACCCTAGCAAATGAACGCTGAGCCTCCAGTGTGTAACATATATGTAGTGCGGCAAGCGTGTGGAGAGTGCAAACCCTAGCGAACAAGCGCTGAGGCTCCCGCTTATATATATATACTACTGTAGTACGGATTGAGCTCCGGTGCCTTCACTGCACCTGCTTTTGGCTGTATGACAGGTGAGCCAGCCACTTTTTGGGCCCACCTGTCGTAAATCCAAAGGCAGGTGCACTAGCAGTAAAAAAAAGAGGAAGCCATATTTAAATACAGGGAACACAAGAAAAAGTTATCATGGCAGAAGAAACAAGCTACCAGAAACTGAGTGCTAAAGTTACCATGCAAAACAATCTAAGTTAACATACCATGGAAACTTAATTAAACAACACTAGTAGAAAAAGGGTCAAATATCAAGCACATTAGTGCCGGTTTTCTTTTGAGCCGGCACTAATGTGTGCATTAGTGTCGGTTCCAACAGCTAGCTGGCCGCTTTCATTAGTACCGGTTCGTGGCCGACCTTTAGCACCGGTTCATGCCACGGACCGGTACTAAAGTGAGTGGTGGCAGGATGTTGTCAGTCCGGGGCCCCTCCAGCACCTTTAGTACCGGCTTGTGGCATGAACCGGTGCTAAAGGTCGTCCTACATAAACCCTTCGTCCACCTGAGCTCGCTCTGTTCTTCCCCTTTCCCCTCTCCTCTCTGTTCTTCCCCTCTACCTCTCGAGCTCATCACACATTTTGCCCAAATTTTGTCAAGATTTGAAGGCCCCCATCGATTCAAATGATCAAAAAGGTTAGCAAATTTGTCCTTTCATCTCTCATTGCTAGATTATCTCTTGCAATGCTTTGTATAGTGATTAATTTATGAGTTTAGTAATTTGGGAGGAAATATATGTGCTAGTATTTGATTTATATGCAATTTGAGGTCAAAAATAACACTTAGTTTGCATATGTAGGGCATTATTTGCGTGGGGGCTGAAGCCGACGGCTGCCATCTTTCAGATTTTATATATTTTAAACGTCCGCACAGGAGGTGTTACAATACTTGCAGGCACAAGTATAAAAAGTTCCTACAATTTATCAAAATATCGTTTTACAATCGCATATGCTATTCGAACATAGCATCCTTCGAGCACTGCGTCTCTATTACACGAGCGCCTTGCAGAACTTCCTGAAAATAGTGCTCGGCAGGTACTCGGCTTCTGTCCGAATCTCGGGATGCAATAGCGGTGGTCTCCATTTCCGCCCAGTATGTCTTGACACGGGCAAGAGCCATGCGCGCACCCTCTATGCATGCTGACCTCTTAATTGCATTAATACGCGGCACCACACCAAGGAACTGCTGCACCAAGCCGAAATAACTTTTTGGCTCCGATCTCTCCGGCCACAGGTGACTCATGACGCACTTCATGGCGAGTCCGGACAACCTATTCAGTTCGGCCCATTCGGCCAGACGATCGGCCACTGACAGTGGACGCTCTGGATTGTGGAACTGCGACCAGAAAAGCTTTTCCACTTCGCGATCTTCTTGATCTCGAAAGTGTTCGGTCGCATCAGCAGCACTCGCTGCCAAATCCAGATAGGTGTCCGCCGTACTCCACAACCGGTCTAACGGAGCATGCTTAGGATCACAAAACTTCCTCCGCAGCATAAAGGGCTTTCCAGCTGCGATCTCTCCAGCCTGACGCAGCTCCTCCTTCGCAGCTCTCATCGCAGAGCGAGCATCCTTAGCATCGGCAACGGCCTTCTCCAAGTCCGTCTGTCCCGCTCGGTCTTCTTTTTCAAGAAGCTTGCAACGGTCAGCAGCGCTCTTTAGCTTCACGGCCATCTCGGCCATCTCTTTCTTGCTTCGGTAGTGAGCAGCCTATTCGTCTCTCAGCTCTTCAAGGGCCTTCTCAGCAGCCGCATCACTTTTTCTGGCTTGTTCCTTGGCTCGGGCAAGTTCCGCCCAAAGACTCTCCACGGCGGCCGCACCATCTGCATCAAGCACACACATGGTAAGATACTGGCATAAAGCTCCCCTTACCAGGTGCCGCCCGAGGAATTACATACCTTGTGCCTCGTCAAGCCGCTTCTTAACAAGCACGATGTCGGCATCTGCCACGTCAAGTTGTCGCTTTAGCTCGACAAATTCATCAGTCCGGCTGGATTCCGGACACTTCGCCACCTACATAATAAGGCGGCATTTTAGACCTAGGATTATGATCCTCTGCATGCCGTCACTTTTGACAACGCACAGAGTCTCAGGGGCTACTATCTACACAGGGCGCATCTTATTTATGCGCAACTGTCAAAAGGGTGCGTTATTCCGCATAGCTCAAAACCCGTCAGTAAACTTCTGACGACCTCGTGCAATCCGCTTTCCACGGACGAAATCCTCTCAATCACTATGCCCATCAATGCACGGTGCTCCTCTGAGATAGATGCTCGCCCTAGCAGATTCTTCAGCTCCTCCGACCGAGCACCGGACGGTGCCGGACTCGTCCTATGGCCTCTTTCGAAGGCCGGACGCGGAGAACCTTGGGGAGCCATATGGCTACCTTCCGCCCCTGCCGGATTCGGAGAAACCCTCCGCGACAATACCTTAGGGTCGCCCGCCTCGCTAGGCGGTACTGCAGGGGGAGGCGTTCCGCTCTCCATCATCTCCGGAAGAAGATCCCCCGAAGACGAGCTCTGCTGAGAAGGGCTGAGGTCCGAGCTACAAGGTAAAATTTCGGTTAATCTTCTCAGATATAAAGCAAGGATTTCTCTCATCTCTTAGAGTGAAAATCTTTCTCTACTAACGGCTTGCTGGAGGGCTGATCCCCTTGAGGGCATAATTCAGCCGAGGTACCCCTCGGCGTAGGACCCTCTGACGAGGATTTTTTGCCCCGCTTTGAGGCCATGGTCTCCGGGTCTTCAGAGGCGGTCCTCTTCTTCCCATGAGGAGAGGAATTTTCGGTTCCTCCCTTCTGAACAACCTCCTTCGAGGAGGCCGTAGCTTCCTTGTCCCCTTCCTTGCTTTCCTCTAAAGGCACAATCTTCAACATCCTGACTAACACGGGATCCGGCCTGGTCTCGGGGAGGGGAGCCGGACACCTGATCAGCTTTGCTTTCGCTATCCACTCCTGTTTAAAAGGACGGCTCTTTTAGGGGCAAGTTTATGACAAATATACGGATAGTGAGTCCGGGCACAAGGTTACTTACTTGAGTATCTGGGCGATTGCAGCTCAGACCTGCGTCCTCGGTCAAATCCGGACACATTGCCTATGATCCGAAGAACAGTTTATACATCTCCGCGGGCGTTGCGCCCATAAAATGCTAGAGAGCTCGCGGTCCCTCCGGATTAAACTCCCACAGGCGAAGGGAGCGACGTTTGCCGGGCAGGGTTCGGCGGATCAGCATGACTTGCGTCACTTTGACCAAGCTGAGGTCTATTTCTAAGAGATCCCTGATGCGGCCCTGCAACAAGGGCACATCCTCGGATGGCCCCCAGTCTAGGCCTTTATTGACCCATGACCCTAGCTGCTGTGGGGGACCCGAGCGAAAGGCAGGCGACGCCACCCACTTGGTGCCCCTGGGAGCGGTGATATAGAACCACTCTCGTTGCCATAAGCCGAGCTCCTCTTGAAAAGAGCCTTCGGGCCATGGAGCATCAGCATTCTTGCTTATAACAGCGCCTCCGCACTCTGCGTGCCGTCCCTCAATCATCTTCGGCTCTACTTTAAAGGACTTGAGCCATAATCCGAAGTGAGGAGTAACACGGAGGGATGCTTCACACACGACGATGAATGAGGAAACATGGAGGATGGACTCCGGAGCTAAGTCGTGAAATTCTAGCCCATAATAGAACATTAGCCCCCTCACGAAGGGATCCATCGGGAAGCCTAACCCCCGAAGGAAGTGAGACATGAACACCATGCTCTCACCAGGCTTAGGACTGGGAATAGCCTGCCCTTGAGCAGGCAGCCTATGCGAAATTTCGCCGGTCAGGAACTTGGCCTCTCTCAACTTTAGCACGTCCTCCTCCGTGACGGAGGAGGGCATCCATCGGCCTTGAAGGTCGGAACCGGACATTGTCGAAGGTCTGAAGCGCCTGAAATCTAGAGCCTAGGGTGTTGGAACTCGAGGCAACGGGCGAACACGTTTGAGATTGAAAGAAAGGAGTAAGGCCTTGGTCTCTTTATAAGAGGTTGAATACCAAGAGCCCTCCCCGTAACCATTTGGGACTCGCCTTTAATCGAGAAAACATGCTAACGGGCACGATTGGGTTACCCACGTCTGTATTGATGAGAATCCCGTAAATAAAGGGGACACGATCTCTGCTTTGACAAGACGTGCCAAGGAAACCGCCTCGCAAAATGCGCTGAGGTGGGGAAGTAAAAACGATTCGAATAAAGGCTTGGCCGTGGTGTGATGACACGCTGCAGAATACGTTAGTAGATTAGATTGGTGTAAATATTATTCTCTCTACGGCAATATGCGGAAACTTATTTTGCAGAGATGGACACTATCCTTAGTGTTAAAAATCTTCTATGAAGTACTTGGAGGAGGAACCCGCCTTGCAATGCCGAAGACAATCTGCGCGCCGGACTCGTCGTCATTGAAGCCTGGTTCAGGGGCTACTGAGGGAGTCCTGGATTGGGGGGTGTCCGAATGGCCGGACTATACCAACAGCCGGACTCCTGGACTATGAAGATACAAGATTGAAGACTTCATCCCGTGTCCGGAAGGGACTTTCCTTGGCGTGGAAGGCAAGATTGGCGATGCAGATATTTAGATCTCCTACCATTGTAACTGACTTTGTGTAACCCTAACCCTCTCTGATGTCTATATAAACCGAGGGGTTTTAGTCCGTAGGACAAGATACAACAATCATACCATAGGCTAGCTTCTAGGGTTTAGCCTCCTTGATCTCGTGGTAGATCTACTCTTGTACTACCCATATCATCAATATTAATCAAGCAGGACGTAGGGTTTTACCTCCATCAAGAGGGCCCGAACCTGGGTAAATCATTGTGTCCCTTGTCTCCTGTTACCATCCGCCTAGATGCACAGTTCGGGACCCCCTACCCGAGATCCGCCGGTTTTGACACCGACAACCACAATCTCCTTCATGAATATCTCATAGAATCTCACAGCCTTCCTCAGGAGAAACACAACATTGAAACGCCCTGTGACACTGCGATGATGCAACTCTCCATTGACAATAGTCATTGACTTAGACCGCTGGGTTATCTATCTGGCCAAAGTTTCATCCTCAGGAAACTCGCCCCGGGTCATATAAGCCAAATATGGAAGTTTCCAATCAGGGATAGCATGAAGAGCCGCCACCAATTGTGCTTCCGGGTCACCAGGTGATCTGCTGGAAGCGCTACGAGGCACTTCCATTATGGATGAGCACCATGTTCTTATGGGCATGGTGATTGAAAGGGTTCAGTCCGCCAAGAGTGGACTAACCGAAGCCTGCAACAGCTTGCTGCTACCTCTTGAGCACTGCGTTGGTTTTCCCTTGAAGAGGAAAGGGTGATGCAGTAAAGTAGCGTAAGTATTTCCCTCAGTTTTTGAGAACCAAGGTATCAATCCAGTAGGAGGCCACACACGAGTCCCTCGCACCTACACAAACAAATAAAATCCTCGCAACCAACACAATAAAGGGGTTGTCAATCCCTTCACGGCCACTTACGAAAGTGAGATCTGATAGATATGATAAGATAATATTTTTGGTATTTTTATGATAAAGATGCAACGTAAAGAAAGCAAAATAAAAACGGCAATAGAAATAGCTAAGTGTTGGAAGATTAATATGATGGAAAATAGACCCGGGGGCCATAGGTTTCACTAGTGGCTTCTCTCGAGAGCATAAGTATTACGGTGGGTAAACAAATTACTGTTGAGCAATTGACAGAATTGAGCATAGTTATGAGAATATCTAGGTATGATCATGTATATAGGCATCATGTCCGTGACAAGTAGACCGACTCCTGCCTGCATCTACTACTATTACTCCACACATCGACCGCTATCCAGCATGCATCTAGAGTATTAAGTTCAAAAGAATAGAGTAACACTTTAAGTAAGATGACATGATGTAGAGGGATAAACTCATGCAATATGATATAAACCCCATCTTGTTATCCTCGATGGCAACAATACAATACGTGCCTTGCTGCCCCTGCTGTCACTGGGAAAGGACACCGCAAGAATGAACACAAAGCTAAGCACTTCTCCTATTGCAAGAAAGATCAATCTAGTAGGCCAAACCAAACTGATAATTCGAAGAGACTTGCAAAGATAACCAATCATACATAAAAGAATTCAGAGAAGATTCAAATATTGTTCATAGATAAACTTGATCATAAACCCACAATTCCTCGGTCTCAACAAACACACCGCAAAAGAAGATTACATCAAATAGATCTCCACAAGAAT
The DNA here is from genome assembly GCF_018294505.1 of Triticum aestivum. Lineage (NCBI taxonomy): Eukaryota > Viridiplantae > Streptophyta > Magnoliopsida > Poales > Poaceae > Triticum > Triticum aestivum. The sequence continues at coordinate 77,046,630 of NC_057809.1, forward strand.
CGTGGAGAACTTTGTATTGAGAACCAAAGAGAGAGAAGAAGCCATCTAGCTAATAACTATGGACCCGAAGGTCTGAGGTAAACTACTCACACATCATCGGAGAGGCTATGGTGTTGATGTAGAAGCCCTCCATGATCGATGCCCCCTCCAGCGAAGCTCTGGAAAAGGCCCCAAGATGGGATCTCACGGATACAGAAGGTTGCGGCGGTGGAATTAGGTTTTTGGCTCCGTATCTGGTAGTTTGGGGGTACGTAGGTATATATAGGAGGAAGAAGTACGTCGTTGGAGCAACATGGGCCCCACGAGGGTGGAGGGCACGCCCAAGGGGGGTAGGCGCACCCCCTACCTCGTGCCTTCCTGGTTGATGTCTTGACGTAGGGTCCAAGTCCTCTGGATCACGTTCGTTCCGAAAATCACGTTCCAGAAGGTTTCATTCCGTTTGGACTCCGTTTGATATTTTTTCTGCGAAACTCTGAAATAGGCAAAACAACAATTCTGGGTTGGGCCTCCGGTTAATAGGTTAGTCCCAAAATAATATAAAAGTGTATAATAAAGCCCATTAAACATCCAAAACAGAATATAATATAGCATGGAACAATAAAAAATTATAGATACGTTGGAGACGTATCACTTGCTGACAGGTTTTGAGGTAAGCAACGCAAAAAAGAGAAAATCCCAATATAGACAGTAGCCCCTGAGACGCTGTCCGGTGCTTCGGAAAGAAAAAGCCGGACAGAGGATCAATCCTTTATTGCAGGAAACTAACTAAAGTTGTCTGGAATGAATATGTAGGCGTCGCTGCTGGCCACCACCTCACATTCTGCTGAAGTCTCCAAACTGAAGCGGAGCCTGGAGCAGGCCAAGGAGGGGCTCGGCCAGGTGAAGAGGCAGCTCCAGGAGAATCAAGGTATGTAATAACCCGTGAAATATTCAAAAAAAGGTAAGATTATATATATTGACCGAAGTGTCATGATATGTATAGGAGCAACGACCGAGGTCGAGGCCCTGCAGGAGGCCCTGGCCAAAGCCAAGGAGAAGGCTATCAAGGAGCAGGCTGCCTGTAAGAAGCTCAAGGCCTGGGTTAACGAGGTTCAACAAGAGCTCCAGGACGCGGTGAGGCGGCGCGAGACCTTGGAGCACGACGCGTTGGTTCGAGAGACCAAACTCGCCAAGGCTCGTCAGAGTGCGGAGATGGCCCGGAATGAGGCCCAGGGTGCCCTCCAAGTGATCTAGGAGGCCAGGAAGATCGCGACGGGTAAGGCATTTAGTATGCAAAGCAAGCATACAAAGAAGAAGTATTTCTTACTAACCTGGATTCAGAGTTCTCCAAGAGCCTACGCAGATCTGCCGCGCAGTGTGTTCGATGCCGCGGAATTCTTTCGAGCCGAAGAGGGGAGCTCCATGGACAAATTGTTCTGGTCGCAGTATCTTGTGCCAGAGCATCCCGTGCCCTTCACCGATCAGCTGAAACAGCTGGTGGAACTACATAGGATGGCCGAACTAGCCATGAAGGATTTGATAATCCGACTATGGCCAGCCGAAGCTATGCCTGATAGCTACTTCAGACTCGTGAAGCGGCTGGTGAACGCCTGTCCTAGGCAGGACGTCGTCAAGCGATCGGCCTGTATTGAAGGTGCGCGCATGGCCTTCGCCCGTTGCAAGATGTGGTGGGCGAAGATGGACGTCGTCGAGCTGACCAGGGGGCCGCCAGAGGGCATGGAGCACCGCACACCGCAACGCTATTTTGTGGATGTCCTAGAGGGTCTCGCATTGTGGCAACGCAGTGTGGGCGAGACATTATTTTCGAATGAATACATTCGTGTTATCTATGCCTTGTATGATGAAACAAATTCGATTTGTAATATAATGCTTGTTATGTTTTATTTTTTTCCTCCTGCGCGGCTGTGTTGTATGAGATCTGAGGGTTGGCCAGTCGTCGGCTTCTGCCCCCACGTAGGTAGTACGGAGGTGTTCGGGATGGAACCTAAACAATCTTGATCCAATTATATGGTCCTTGAAGGAGTTGTTTAGCGCAACGAACCAGGCAATCAGACTATGCGGCTTGAACGCCCTCACTTAGCCATAGGAGTTTTACAATAAAACATGGGCGCAACCCCTAGTATCCGAACCAGAGTGCTATTTTGCGTTTGATTGGGAAGTATCGATCCTTTGCGTAATGCGAAAAAAATCTCCAACGATTTGCAACCTCCGAACAGAACTAGCAGCAATGTACTCAGCTTCAGCAGTAGACAGTGATACGCAGTTCTGTTTCTTCGAGGACCAACAAACCAAAGATCATCTGAGGAAATGACATGTACCAGATGTTGACTTGCGGTCCACACGATCACCAGCATAATCAGAGTCAGAATATCCAATGAGATCAAAAGCCGAGCCCTTGGGGTACCATAATCCAAGTGTTGGTGTGTGAGCTAGATATCGAAGAATATGCTTCACAACCTTATGGTGTGATTCCTTCGGTGTAGCTTGAAATCGGGCACATATGCAAACACTAAGCATAATATATGGCCTAGATGCACATAAGTACAATAAAGAACCAATCATGGAGCGGTATACCTTATGATCGAAGTCAATACCATTTTCATCAGTGCACAGATGGCCATTTGTGGGCATAGGAATTTTGACGCCTTTGGAGTCTTGCATGCCGAATTTCCTTAGTACATCCTTGAGGTATTTCTCCTAAGATATGAATATGCCATTGCGTTGTTGACGAATTTGAAGACCTAAGAAGAATTTAAATTCTCCCATCATAGACATTTGATATTCTTCACTCATCATATAGGCAAATTCATCACTATAACGTTGGTCAGTACAACCAAAGATAATATCATCAACATATATTTGGCACACAAACAGTTCACCATCATAAGATTTAGTGAAAAGAGTAGGGCCGAGTGAACCGGGTTTGAACCCTTTCTTCATGAGGAATTCCTTCAAAGTATCATACCACGCCCGAGGGGCCTACTTGAGGCCATAGATGGCCTTATTGTGTCTGAAGACTTTGTCAGGATGCTTTGGATCTTCAAAACCTGGGGGTTGAGCAACATATACTTCTTCCACAAGCTTACCATTAAGGAATGCACTTTTCACATCCATTTGATATAAAGTGATATCATGATGGCTAGCATAAGCAAGTAATATGCGAATAGCCTCAAGTCTAGCAACATGTGCAAAAGTTTCAATGAAATCAATTCCTTCAACCTGTGTGTAGCCTTGAGCTACTAGCCGTGCCTTATTCCTCACCACAAGGCCATTTTCATCTTGCTTGTTGTGGTAGATCCACTTTGTGCCAATGATATTGTGCTTGCGAGGATCTGGACGTTTGACCAGTTCCCAGACGTTGTTGAGCTTGAACTGATGTAATCTTCTTGCATGGCCTGAATCCACTCAGGCTCCAGAAATGCTTCATCTACCTTAGTGGGCTCTGTGATAGAGACAAAAGCATAGTGCCCACAAAAGTTAGATAAATGTGAAGCTCTTGAGCGTGTGAGAGGACGTGGTGCTTCAATGTCATCGATGATCTTTTCAACTTGCACTTCTTTTGCAACGCGAGGATGAGCTGGTTGTCGTCGAGGAATTTGATCAACATTTTCTTCAGCACCATTTTCTTCAATATTTTCTTCAGGTGCATTAGCTCGACGTTCTTCATGTTCTGGAATGAATTCTTCAGCAGATTCTTCGGTAGGAATGACATCCTCAATAGCCTTGAACTTGATAGTTTCCTCAGGTGCTGGTTCATCTATCACAGAAGGTAGGTGCTCTCTTTGCGAGCCATTAGTTTCATCAAACCGCACATCTAAAGTTTCAACAACCTTGTGAAGAACGTTGTTGAAGACTATGTAGGTGTGCGAGTCCTTTCCGTAACCAAGCATAAAACCTTCATGTGCTTTTGGTGAAAATTTAAGTTGTGATGAGGATCTCTAATCCAACATTTAGTACCGAAGACATTGAAATAACTCACATTGGGTTTCTTGTTAGTGAGGAGTTCATAGGCAGTCTTCTTGAAGAATTTGTGAAGATATACTCTGTTGATGATGTGGCACGCAGTATCAATTGCATCAATCCAGAAACGATGAGGCGTTTTGTATTCATCAAGCATAGTGCGAGCCATCTCAGCAAGAGTCCTGTTCTTGCGCTCCACGACGCCATTCTGCTGAGGAGTATAAGGAGCAGATAACTCATGAGTAATACCAAGTTCATCAAGATAGTCATCGAGACCAGAGTTCTTGAACTTAGTTCCATTGTCACTTCTGATGTGCTTGATCTTCACACCAAAGTTGGTTGAAGCCCTAGAGGAAAATCGTTTGAAGACTTCCTACACTTCATGTTTGTAAGTAACAATGTGTACCCATGTGTATCAAGAGTAATCATCAACAATAACAAAGCCATATTGAGATGCATCATTTGAAACTGCAGAATAATGGTTAGGACCGAAGAGATCCATATGAAGCAATTCAAATGGACGAGTAGTAGTCATGATAGTCTTTGCTGGATGCTTAGCCTTGGTCATCTTTCTAGCTTCACAGGCTCCGCATAAGTGATCCTTGAGGAATTTGACATTCTCAGTGCCAATGACATGCTTCTTCTTCACAAGCATGTTTAAATTCCTCATGCCTGCATGACCAAGTCGTCGATGCCATAGCCAGCCTTCTGAAGCTTTTGCAAGTAGGCACACGGCTGGTTGTGGTCCTGTAGAGAAATCAACAATATACAAGTCTCCCCTCCTAAAGCCTTCGAAGACTTTGGAATTGTCAGCTTCCATAACCACAACACAACGATACTTGCCAAAGACAACAACCATATCAAGATCACAAAGCATTGAGACAGACATGAGGTTGTATCCTAAGGACTCGACAAGCATGACTTTGTCCACGTGCCGATCCTTTGTGATCGCAACCTTACCTAGACCCAATACCTGACTTTTGCCTTTGTCAGTGAAGATGATATGCTTCAGATGCGATGATGATAAGGGAGCACCCATCAATAGATTCTTGTCACCAGTCATGTGATTTGTACATCCACTATCGAGGACCCACTCAGTGGCTTTGGGTTGATCATCCTGCAGATGAATTAGTGCAACTTACGAACTTCATATACTTCATAAGTGAAGAATATGACACCAATTCATCAGACCAATTTTATCAAGTAATAGAACAGATAAAGCAGTATGAGGACGTGAGAAATGAAAAGTCATTTCTTCATGATTAGCCTACGTCCTATCACGCACTTTTCAGGTCTCCAGCAAATTCTTCAAACGTTCACGCATGTCTGGAGACCTGACCCTGCAGAAGAGATTGTTGGAAATATGCCCTGCAATAATAAAATGGTTATTATTGTATTTCCTTGTTCATCATAATCGTCTATTGTTCATGCTATAATTGTATTGACTGGAAACCGTAATACATGTGTGAATACATAGACCACAACATGTCCCTAGTGAGCCTCTAGTTGACTAGCTCGTTGATCAATAGATGGTTATGGTTTCCTAACCATGGACATTGGATGTCATTGATAACGGGATCACATCATTAGGAGAATGATGTGATGGACAAGATCCAATCCTAAGCATAGCACAAGATCGTGTAGTTCGTCTGCTAGAGGTTTTCTAATGTCAAGTATCATTTCCTTAGACCATGAGATTGTGCAACTCCCGGATACCTTAGGAGTGCTTTGGGTGTGCCAAACGTCACAAGGTAACTGGGTGGCTATAAAGGTGCACTACGGGTATCTCCGAAAGTGTCTGTTGGGTTGGCACGAATCGAGACTAGGATTTGTCACTCCGTATGACGGAGAGGTATCTCTGGGCCCACTCGGTAATGCATCATCATAATGAGCTCAATGTGACCAAGTGGTTGATCACGGGATCATGCATTACGGTACGAGTAAAGTGACTTGCCGGTAACGAGATTGAACGAGGTATTGGGATACCGACGATCGAATCTCGGGCAAGTAACGTACCGATTGACAAAGGGAATTGTATACGGGATTGCTTGAATCCTCGACATCGTGGTTCATCCGATGAGATCATCGTGGAACATGTGGGAGCCAACATGGGTATCCAGATCCCGCTGTTGGTTATTGGCCGAAGAGTTGTCTCGGTCATGTCTGCATGTTTCCCGAAACCCGTAGGGTCTACACACTTAAGGTTCGATGACGCTAGGGTTATTAGGAAGACTTGTATGTGATTACTGAATGTTGTTCGGAGTCCCGGATGAGATCCCAGACGTCACGAGGAGTTCCGGAATGGTCCGGAGGCAAAGATTTATATATGGGAAGTCCTATTTTGACCACCGGAAAATGTTCGGGATTTTTCGGTATTGTACCGGGAAGATTCTAGAAGGTTTCATAGTGGGGCCCACCTGCATGTGGGGACCCACATGAACGTGGGTAGTGGGGGCAAGGTGTTGGGTTTCATAGTAATTTCAAAAAATTTCCTACGCACACGCAAGATCATGTGATGCATAGCAACGAGATGGGAGAGTGTTGTCTACGTACCCACGCAGACCGACTGCGGAAGCGTTGACACAACGTAGAGGAAGTAGTCGTACGTCTTCATGATCCAACCGATGAAGCACCGAAACTACGGCACCTCCGAGTTCGAGCACACGTTCAGCTCGATGACGATCCCCGGACTCCGATCCAGCAAATTGTCGGGGAAGAGTTCCGTCAGCACGACGGCGTGGTGACGATCTTGATGTACTACAGCAGCAGGGCTTCGCCTAAACTCCGCTACAGTATTATCGAGGATTATGGTGGCTGGGGGCACCGCACACGGCTAAGGAATAGATCATGTGGATCAACTTGTTGTGTCTTTGGTGCTAGCCCTGCCCCTCTATTTATATGTTGAGCCCCGGGGTCGAAACTTGGAGCACAAACCTCCTCAAAGTCGGTTTTGCCCGAAAGGCAAGAGTCCCACTCGGACTCCAGGACCAAACGCCACAATCCTTGGCGTTTGTCCCAGACGCCATGGGCCTCGGCGTCTGGCCCAGGGCCAGACGTCAGGGTCTCCGGCGTTTGGCCCCCTGGCCTCCGCAAAACTCCTTTTGCACCGACCTAAAGCCTCATGGGCTTGACCCCTTGGCCTGACCATATCATCCAATATATGAATCTTTACGTCTCGACCATTTCGAGACTCCTCGTCATGTCCCCGATCTCATCCGGGACTCCGAACTCCTTCGGTACATCAAAACATGTAAACTCATAATATAACTGTCATCGTAACCTTAAGCGTGCGGACCCTACGGGTTCGAGAACAATGTAGACATGACCGAGACACGTCTCCGGTCAATAACCAATAGCGGGACCTGGATGCCCATATTGGCTCCTACATATTCTACGAAGATCTTTATCGGTCAGACTGCATAACAACATACGTTGTTCCCTTTGTCATCGGTATGTTACTTGCCCGAGATTCGATCGTCGGTATCCAATACCTAGTTCAATCTCGTTACCGGCAAGTCTCTTTACTTGTTCCATAATACATCATCTCGCAACTAACATATTAGTTACAATGCTTGCAAGGCTTATGTGATGTGCATTACCGAGAGGGCCCAGAGATACCTCTCCGACAATCGGAGTGACAAATCCTAATCTCGAAATACGCCAACCCAACATCTACCTTTGGAGACACCTTTAATGCTCCTTTATAATCACCCAGTTACGTTGTGACGTTTGGGAGCACCCAAAGTGTTCCTCCGGAAAACGGGAGTTGCATAATCTCATAGTCATAGGAACATGTATAAGTCATGAAGAAAGCAATAGCAACATACTAAACGATCGGGTGCTAAGCTAATGGAATGGGTCATGTCAATCAGATCATTCAACTAATGATGTGATCCCGTTAATCAAATAACAACTCCTTTGTCTATGGTTAGGAAACATAACCATCTTTGATTAACGAGCTAGTCAAGTAGAGGCATACTAGTGACACTCTGTTTGTCTATGTATTCACACATGTATTATGTTTCCGGTTAATACAATTCTAGCATGAATAATAAACATTTATCATGAAATAAGGAAATAAATAATAACTTTATTATTGCCTCTAGGGCATATTTCCTTCAGTCTCCCACTTGCACTAGAGTCAATAATCTAGATCACATCACTATGTGATTAACATCGATAGTTCACATCATCATGTGATTAACACCCATAGTTCACATCTCCATGTGACCAACACCCAAAGGGTTTACTAGATTCGGTAATCTAGTTCACATCGCTATGCGATTAACACCCAAAGAGTACTAAGGTGTGATCATGTTTTGCTTGTGAGAGAATCTTAGTCAACGGTCTTTCACATTCAGATCCGTTATGTATTTTGCAATTTTCTATGTCTACAATGCTCTGCACGGAGCTACTCTAGCTAACTGCTCCCACTTTCAATATGTATCTAGATCGAGACTTAGAGTCATCCAGATCAGTGTCAAAACTTGCATCGACGTAACCCTTTACGGTGAACCTTTTTGTCACGTCCATAATCGAGAAACATATCCTTATTTCACTAAGGATAATTTTGACCGCTGTCCAGTGATCTACTCCTAGATCACTATTGTACTCCCTTGCCAAATCAGTGCAGGGTACACAATAGATCTGGTATACAGCATGACATACTTTATAGAACCTATGGCCAAGGCATAGGGAATGACTTTCATTCTCTTTCTATTTTCTGCCGTGGTCGGGCTTTGAGTCTTACTCAACTTCACACCTTGTAATACAGGCAAGAACTCTTTCTTTGACTGCTCCATTTTGAACTACTTCAAAATCTTGTCAAGGTATGTACTCATTGAAAAAACTTATCAAGCGTCTTGATCTATCTCTATAGATCTTGAAGCTCAATATGTAAGCAGCTTTACCGAAGTCTTTCTTTCTCCTTTCAAACACTCCTTTATGCTTTACAGAATAATTCTACATTATTTCTGATCAACAATATGTCATTCACATATACTTATCAGAAATGTTGTAGTGCTCCCACTCACTTTCTTGTAAATACAGGCTTCACCGCAAGTCTGTATAAAACTATATGCTTTGATCAACTCATCAAAGCGTATATTCCAACTCTGAGATGCCTGCACCAGTCCACAGATGGATCGCTGGAGCTTGCACAATTTGTTAGCACCTTTCGGATTGACAAAACCTTCTGGTTGCATCATATACAACTCTTCTTTAATAAATCCATTAAGGAATGCAGTTTTGTTTATCTATTTGCCAGATTTCATAAAATGCGGCAGTTACTAACATGATTCGCACAGACTCAAGCATAGATACGAGTGAGAAACTCTCATCGTAGTCAACACCTTGAACTTGTCGAAAACCTTTTTGCGACAATTCTAGCTTTGTTAGATAGTAACACTACTATCAGCGTCCGTCTTCCTCTTGAAGATCCATTTATTTTCTATGGCTTGCCGATCATCGGGCAAGTCAACCAAAGTCCATACTTTGTTCTCATACATGGATCCCATCTCAGATTTCATGGCTTCAAGCCACTTTGCAGAATCTGGGCTCACCATCGCTTCTTCATAGTTCGTAGGTTCACCATGATCTAGCATCATGACTTCCAGAATGGGATTACTGTACCACTCTGGTGCGGATCTTAATCTGGTCGATCTATGAGGTTCAGTAGTATCTTGTTCTGAAGTTTCATGATCATCATCATTAGCTTCCTCACTAACTGGTGTAGGTGTCACAGAAACAGTTTTCTGTGATGTACTACTTTCCAATAAGGGAGCAGGTACATTTATCTCGTCAAGTTCTACTTTCCTCCCACTCACTTCTTTCGAGAGAAACTCCTTCTCTAGAAAGTTTCCGAATTTAGCAACAAAAGTCTTGCCTTCGGATCTGTGATAGAAGGTGTATCCAATAGTTTCCTTTGGATATCCTATGAAGACACATTTCTCTGATTTGGGTTTGAGCTTATCAGGTTGAAACTTTTTCACATAAGCATCACAACCCCAAACTTTAAGAAACGACAACTTTGGTTTCTTGCCAAACCATAGTTCATAAGGCGTCGTCTCAACGGATTTTGATGGTGCCCTATTTAACGTGAATGCAGCTGTCTCTAATGCATAACCCCAAAACGATAGTGGTAGATCGGTAAGATACATCATAGATTGCACTATATCCAATAAAGTACGGTTATGACGTTCGGACACACCATTACATTGTGGTGTTCCAGGTGGCATGAGTAGTGAAACTATTTCACATTGTTTTTTAACTGAAGGCCAAACTCGTAACTCAAATATTCTTCTCTACGATCAGATCGTAGAAACTTTATTTTCTTGTTACGATGATTTTTCACTTCACTCTGAAATTCTTTGAACTTTTCAAATGTTTCAGACTTATGTTTCATCAAGTAGATATACTCATATCTGCTCAAATCATCTATGAAGATCAGAAAATAATGATACTTGTCGCGAGCCTTAATATTCATCGGACCACATACATCAGTATGTATGATTTCCAACAAATCTGTTGCTCACTCCATTGTTCCGAAGAACAGAGTCTTAGTCATCTTGCCCATGAGGCATGGTTCGCAAGCATCAACTGATTCATAATCAAGTGATTCCAAAAGCCCATCAGCATGGAGTTTCTTCATGCGCTTTACACCAATAGGACCTAAACGGCAGTGCTACAAATAAGTTGCACTATCATTATTAACTTTGCATCTTTTGGTTTCAATATTATGATTATGTGTATCACTACGATCGAGATCCAACGAACTATTTTCATTGGGTGTGTAACCATATAAGGTTTTATTCATATAAACAGAACAACAATTTATTCTCTTACTTAAATGAATAACCATATTACAATAAACATGATCAAATCATATTCATGCTCAACGCAAACAGTAAATAACACTTATTTAGGTTCAACACTAATCTCGAAATTATAGGGAGTGTGCGATGATGATCATATCAATCTTGGAACCACTTCCAACACACATCGTCACTTCACCCTTAACTAGTCTCTGTTTATTCTGCAACTCCCGTTTCGAGTTACTAATCTTAGCAACTGAACTAGTATCAAATACTGAGGGTTTGCTATAAACACTAGTAAAGTACACATCAATAACATGTATATCAAATATACTTATGTTCATTTTGCCATCCTTCTTATCCGCCAATCACTTGGGGTAGTTCCGCTTCTAGTGACCAGTCCCTTTGCAGTAGAAGCACTTAGTCTCAGGCTTAGGACCAGACTTGGGCTTCTTCACTTGAGCAACAACTTGCTTACTGTTCTTCTTGAAGTTCCCCTTGTTCCCTTTGCCCTTTTCTTGAAACTAGTGGTCTTGTTAACCATCAACACTTGATGTTTTTCTTGATTTCTACCTTCGTCGATTTCAGCATCACGAAGAGCTTGGGAATTACTTTTGTCATCCCTTGCATATTATAGTTCATCACGAAGTTCTACTAACTTGGTGATGGTGACTAGAGAATTCTGGCAATCACTATTTTATCTGGAAGATTAACTCCCACTTGATTCAAGCGATTGTAGTACCCAGACAATCTGAGCACATGCTCACTAGTTGAGCGATTCTCCTCCATCTTTTAGCTATAGAACTTGTTGGAGACTTCATATCTCTCAACTCGGGTATTTGCTTGAAATATTAACTTCAACTCCTGGAACATCTCATATGGTCCATGACGTTCAAAACGTCTTTGAATTCCCGATTCTAAGCTGTTAAGCATGGTGCACTAAACTATCAAGTAGTCATCATATTGAGCTAGCCAAATGTTCATAACATCTGCATCTGCTCCTGCAATAGGCCCGTCACCTAACGGTGCATCAAGGACATAATTCTTCTGTGCAGCAATGAGGATAAACCTCAGATCACGGATCCAATCCGCATCATTGCTACTAACATCTTTCAACACAATTTTCTCTAGGAACATATCAAAATAAACATATGAAAGCAACAATGCGAGCTATTGATCCACAACATAGATATGCTAATACTACCAGGACTAAGTTCATGATAAATTAAAGTTTAATTAATCATATTACTTAAGAACTCCCACTTAGATAGACATCCCTCTAATCCTCTAAGTGATCACGTGATCCAAATCAACTAAACCATGTCCGATCATCACGTGATGTCTCAGCACGAAGAACTTTCGCAATGGTGCATACTCAGGGAGAACACTTCTTGATAATTTAGTGAGAGATCATCTTATAATGCTACCGTCAATCAAAGCAAGATAAGATAAAAGGATAAACATCACGTGCAATCAATATAAGTGATATGATATGGCCATCATCATCTTGTGCTTGTGATCTCCATCTCCGAAGCACCGTCATGATCACCATCGTCACCGGCGTGACACCTTGATATCCATCGTAGCATCGTTGTCGTTTCACCAAGCTTATGCTTCTACGACTATCACTACCGCTTAGTAATAAAGTAAAGCATTACATCGCGATTGCATTGCATACAATAAAGCGACAACCATATGGCTCCTGCCAGTTGCCGATAACTTGATTACAAAACATGATCATCTCATACAATAAAATTTATCATCATGCCTTGACCATATCACATCACAACATGCCCTGCAAAAACAAGTTAGACGTCCTCTACTTTGTTGTTGCAAGTTTTACGTGGCTGCTACGGGCTTAAGAAAGAACCCATCTCACCTACGCATCAAAACCACAACGATAGTTTGTCAAATAGACTCCGTTTTAACCTTCGCAAGGACCGGGCGTAGCCATACTCGGTTCAACTAAAGTTGGAGAGACAGTCGCCCGCAAGCCACCTATGTGCAAAGCACGTCGGGGGAACCGGTCTAAGCGTACGCGTATGTTGGTCCGGGTCATCTCGTCCAACAATGCCGGCGAACCAAAGTATGACATGCTGGTAGGCAGTATGACTTATATCGCCCACAACTCACTTGTGTTCTACTCGTGCATATAACATCAACATAAATAACCTAGGCTCGGATGCCACTGTTGGGTTTCGTAGTAATTTCAAAAAATTTCCTACGCACACGCAAGATCATGTGATGCATAGCAACGAGATGGGAGAGTGTTGTCTACGTACCCACTCAGACCGACTGCGGAAGCGTTGACACAACATAGAGGAAGTAGTCGTACGTCTTCACGATCCAACCGATCAAGCACCGAAACTATGGCACCTCTGAGTTCGAGCACACGTTCAGCTCGATGACGATCCCCAGACTCCGATCCAGCAAAGTGCCGGGGAAGAGTTCCGTTAGCACGACGGCGTGGTGACGATCTTGATGTACTACAGCAGCAGGGCTTCGCCTAAACTCCGCTACAGTATTATCGAGGATTATGGTGGCTGGGGGCACCGCACACGGCTAAGGAATAGATCACGTGGATCAACTTGTTTGTGTCTTTGGTGCTAGCCCTGCCCCTCTATTTATATGTTGAGCCCCGGGGTCGAAACTTGGAGCACAAACCTCCTCAAAGTCGGTTTTGCCCGAAAGGCAAGAGTCCCACTCAGACTCCAGGACCAAACGCCACAATCCTTGGCGTTTGGCCCAGACGCCATGGGCCTCGGCGTCTGGCCCAGGGCCAGATGTCAGGGTCTCCGGCGTTTGGCCCCCTGGCCTCCGCAAAACTCCTTTTGCACCGACCTAAAGCCTCATGGGCTTGACCCCTTGGCCTAACCATATCATCCAATATATGAATCTTTACGTCTCGACCATTTCGAGACTCCTCGTCATGTCCCCGATCTCATCCGGGACTCCGAACTCCTTCGGTACATCAAAACATGTAAACTCATAATATAACTGTCATCGTAACCTTAAGCGTGCGGACCCTACGGGTTCGAGAACAATGTAGACATGACCGAGACATGTCTCCGGTCAATAACCAATAGCGGGACCTGGATGCCCATATTGGCTCCTACATATTCTACGAAGATCTTTATCGGTCAGACGCATAACAACATATGTTGTTCCCTTTGTCATCGGTATGTTACTTGCCCGAGATTCGATCGTCGATATCCAATACCTAGTTCAATCTCATTACCGGCAAGTCTCTTTACTCGTTCCGTAATACATCATCTCACAACTAACATATTAGTTACAATGCTTGCAAGGCTTATGTGATGTGCATTACCGAGAGGGCCCAGAGATACCTCTCCGACAATCGGAGTGACAAATCCTAATCTCGAAATACGCCAACCCAACATCTACCTTTGGAGACACCTGTAATGCTCCTTTATAATCACCCAGTTACGTTGTGACATTTGGTAGCACCCAAAGTGTTCCTCCGGCAAACAGGAGTTGCATAATGTCAAAGTCATAGGAACATGTATAAGTCATGAAGAAAGCAATAGCAACATACTAAACGATCGGGTGCTAAGCTAATGGAATGGGTCATGTCAATCGGATCATTCAACTAATGATGTGATCCCATTAATCAAATAACAACTCCTTTGTCAATGGTTAGGAAACATAACCATCTTTGATTAACGAGCTAGTCAAGTAGAGGCATACTAGTGACACTCTGTTTGTCTATGTATTCACACATGTATTATGTTTCCGGTTAATACAATTCTAGCATGAATAATAAACATTTATCATGAAATAAGGAAATAAATAATAACTTTATTATTGCCTCTAGGGCATATTTCCTTCACAAGGCCCCACACCCCTGGTCAAGGCGCACCAAGATTCCCCCTTAGAAGGAATAAGATCATATCCCAAAGGGATAAGATCAAGATCCCTAAAAAGGGGGGATAACAATCGGTGGGGAAAGGAAATGATGGGATTTCTTTCCCCCCACCTTTGCCAACGCCCCAATGGACTTGGAGGGCAAGAAACCAGCCCCCTCCACCCCTATATATAGTGGGGAGGCACATGGGAGCCGCACCCTTCCCAAGGCGCAGCCCCTCCCCTCCCCAACACCTCTCCTCCTCCGTTAAGAGCTTGGCGAAGCCCTGCCAGAGTACTGCTGCTCCAACACCACCATGCCGTTGTGCTGCTGTTGGAGATTTCTTCCTCAACCTCTCCCTCCTCCTTGCTGGATCAAGGCGCGGGAGACGTCCTCGCTCTGTACGTGTGTTGAACGCGGAGGTGCCGTCCGTTCGGCGCTAGGATCATCGGTGATTTGGATCACGACGAGTACGACTCCATCAACCCCGTTCTCTTGAACGCTTCCGCTCGCGATCTACAAGGGTATGTAGATGCACTCCTCTCCCTCTCGTTGCTAGAAGACTCCATAGATTGATCTTGGTGACACGTAGGAAAATTTTGAATTATTGCTATGTTCCCCAATAGTGGCATCATGAGCCAGGTTTATGCGTAGTTTCTATGCATGAGTAGATCACAAGTTGTTGTGGGCGTCGATTTTTTCAATTTACTTGCCGTTACTAGTCTTATCTTGATTCGGCGGCATCGTGGGATGAAGCGGCCCGGACCGACCTTACACATACTCTTACGTGAGACAGGTTCCACCGACTGACATGCACTAGTTGCATAAGGTGGCTAGCGGGTGTCTGTCTCTCCCACTTTAGTCGGATCGGATTCGATGAAAAGGGTCCTTATGAAGGGTAAATAGAAATTGGCATATCACGTTGTGGTTTTGGCATAGGTAAGAAATGTTCTTGCTAAGAAACCTATAGCAGCCACGTAAAAACTTGCAACAACAATTAGAGGACGTCTAACTTGTTTTTGCAGCATATGACGTGTGATGTGATATGGCCAAAAAGGATGTGATGAATGATATATGTGATGTATGAGATTGATCATGTTCTTGTAATAGGAATCACGACTTGCATGTCGATGAGTATGACAACCGGCAGGAGCCATAGGAGTTGTCTTAATTTATTTATGACCTGCGTGTCAACATAAACGTCATGTAATTACTTTACTTTATTGCTAAACCGTTAGCCATAGTAGTAGAAGTAATAGTTGACGAGACAACTACATGAAGACACGATGATGGAGATCATGGTGTCATGCCGGTGACAATGATGATCATGGCGCCCCGAAGATGGAGATCAAAAGGAGCAAAATGATATTGGCCATATCATGTCACTATTTGATTGCATGTGATGTTTATCATGTTTTACATCTTATTTGCTTAGAACGACGGTAGCTTAAATAAGATGATCCCTCGCAAAAATTTCAAGAAAGTGTTCCCCCTAACTGTGCACCGTTGCGAAGGTTCGTTGTTTCGAAGCACCACGTGATGATCGGGTGTGATAGATTCTAACGTTCGCATACAACGGGTGTAAGCTAGATTTACACATGCGAAACACTTAGGTTGACTTGATGAGCCTAGCATGTACAGACATGGCCTCGGAACACAGAAGACCGAAAGGTCGAACATGAGTCGTATAGTGGATACGATCAACATGAAGATGTTCACCGATGATGACTAGTCCATCTCACGTGATGATCGGACACGGCCTAGTTGACTCGGATCATGTATCACTTAGATGACTAGAGGGATGTCTATCTAAGTGGGAGTTCATTGAATAATTTGATTAGATGAACTTAATTATCATGAACATAGTCAAAAGGTCTTTGCAAATTATGGCGTAGCTCACGCTTTGGTTCTACTGTTTTAGATATGTTCCTAGAGAAAATTTAGTTGAGAGTTGACAGTAGCAATTATGCGGACTGGGTCCATGAACTGAGGATTGTCCTCATTGCTGCACAGAAGGGCTATGTCCTTAATGCACCGCTCAGTGTGCTAAACCTCGAGCGTCGTATGTAGATGTTGGGAAACATCTGACATACACGTTTTGATGACTACGTGATAGTTCAGTGCGTAATACTAATGGTTTAGAATTGTGGCACCAAAGACGTTTTTGAAACGTCGCAGAACATATGAGATGTTCCAAAGACTGAAATTGGAATTTCAGACTAGTGCCACCGTCAAGAGGTATGAGACCTCTGACAAGCTTCTTAAGCCTACAAACTAAGGGAAAAAAGCTTAATCGTTGAGCATGTGCTCAGATTGTCTGAGTACTACAATCGCTTGAATCGAGTGGGAGTTAATCTTCCAGATGAGATAGTGATGGTTCTCCATAGTCACTGCCACCAAGCTATTGGAGCTTCGTGATGAATTATAGCATATCAGGGATATACATGATGATCCTTGAGCAACTCGCGATGTTTGACACCGCGAAAGTAGAAATCAAGAAGGAGCATCAATTGTTGATGGTTAAACCACTAGTTGCAAGAAGGGCAAGGGAAAGAAGGGATACCTCATGAAACAGCAAATCAGTTACTGCTCTAGTGAAGAAACCCAAGGTTGAACCCAAACCCGAGACTAAGTGCTTCTATAATGAGGCGAACAGTCACTGAATCAGAAATACCCTAGATACTCGGTAGATGAGAAGGCTGGCAAGGTCGATAGAAGTATATTGGATATACATTATAATGTGTACTTTACTAGTTCTCCTAGTAGCACCAGGGTATTAAAATACTGGTTCAGTTGCTAAGTGTTAGTAACTCGAAATAAAAGGCTACAGAATAAACGGAGACTAGCTGAAGGTGAGATGACGATATGTGTTGGAAGTGTTTCCAAGGTTGATGTGATCAAGCATCGCATGCTCCCTCTACCATCAATATTGGTGTTAAACCTAAATAATTGTTATTTGGTGTTTGCATAGACATGATTGAATTATGTTTATCGCAATACGGTTATTCATTTAAGGAGAATAATGGTTACTCTGTTTATTTGAATAATACTATCAATGGTATTGCACCTAAAATGAATGGTTCATTGAATCTCGATCGTAGTGATACACATGTTCATGCCAAAATATATAAGATAGTAATGATAGTACCACATACTTGTGACACTGCCATTTGAGTCATGTTGGTATAAAACGCATGAAGAAGCTCCATGTTGATGGATCTTTGGACTCACTCGTTTTTGAAAAGATTGAGACATGCGAACCATGTCTATTGGTAGATATGCATGAAGAAACTACATATAGATGGATCGTTTGTTCTTACTTGATTTTGAATCACCTGAGACATGCAAATCATACCACATGGGCAAGATGACTGAAAGGCCTCATTTTCAGTGAGATGGAACAAGAAAGCAACTTGTTGGAAGTAATACATTTTGATGTGTGCAGTCCAATGAGTGCTGAGGCACGCAGTGGATATCGTTATGTTCTTACTTCGCAGATGATTTGAGTAGATGCTAAGTATATTTACTTGCTGAAACACAAGTCTGAATTATTGAAAGGTTCAAGTAATTTTAGAGTGAAGTTGAAGATCGTCGTGACAAGAGGATAAAATATCTATGATATGATCATAGAGATGAATATCTGAGTTACGAGTTTGGCACACAATTGAGACATTGTGGAAATTGTTTCACGACTAATACCGCCTGGAACACCATAGTGTGATGGTGTGTCCGAACATCATAGCTGCACCCTATTGGATGTGGTGCATACCATGATGCCTCTTATCGAATTACCACTATCGTTTATGGGTTAAGCATTAGAGACAACCGCATTCACTTTAAATAGGGCACCACGTAATTCCGTTGAGATGACACCGCATGAACTATGGTTTAGAGAAACCTAAGCTGTCATTTCTTAAAAGTTTGGGGCTACGGCGCTTATGTGAAAAGGTTTCAGGCTGATAAGCTCGAACCCAAAGCGGATGAATGCATCTTCATAGAATACCCAAAAATAGTAGGGTATACCTCCTATCTCAGATCCGTAAGCAAAAGTGATTGTTTCTAGAAACGGGTCCTTTCTCGAGGAAAGGTTTCTCTCAAAAGAATTGAGTGGGAGGATGGTAGAGACTTGATGAGGTTATTGAACCGTCACTTCAACTAGTGTGTAGCAGGGCACAGGAAGTTGTTCCTGTGGCACCTACACCAATTGAAGTGGAAGCTTATGATAGTGATCATGAAAATTCGGATCAAGTCACTACCAAACCTCATAGGTCGACAAGGATGTGTACTACTTCAGAGTGGTACGTAATCCTGCCTTGGAAGTCATGTTGCTAGATAACAATGAACCTACGAGCTATGGAGAAGTGATGGCGGGCCCGGATTCCGACGAATGGCTCGAGGCCATAAAATCCGAGAGAGGATCCATGTATAAAACAAAGTATATACTTTGAAAGAACTACTTGATGGTCGTAAGGGTGTTGGGTGCAGATGGATTTTAAAAGGAAGACGGACAATGATGGTAAGTGTCACCATTAAGAAAGCTCGACTTGTCGTTAAGATGTTTCCCAACAAGTTCAAGGAGTTGACTACGATGGGACTTTCTCACTCGTAGCGATGTTAAGAGTCTGTTGGAATTATATTAGCAGTTACTACATTATTTATGAAATCTTGCAGATAGGATGTCAAAACATTGTTTCCTCAACGATTTTCTTGAGGAAAGGTTGTATGTGATACAACCAGAAAGTTTTTGTCAATCCTGAAAGATACTAACAAGTATGCAAAGCTCCAGCAATCCTTCTAAGGAATGGAGTAAGCATCTCGGAATTGGAATGTACGCTTTGATGAGATGATCAAAGATTTTGGGTTTATACAAAGTATATGAGAAACTTGTATTTCCAAAGAAGTGAGTGGGAGCACTATAGAATTTCTGATGAGTATATGTTGTTGACATATTGTTGATCAGAAATGATGTAGAATTTCTGGAAAGCATGCAGGGTTATTTGGAAAGTGCTTTTCAATGGAGAACCTGGATTAAGCTACTTGAACATTGAGCATCAAGATCTATAAGGATAGATAAAAAACGCTTAATAGTACTTTCAAATGAATACATACCGTGACAAGATTTTGAAGGAGTTCAAAATAGATCAGCAAAGAAGGAGTTCTTGGCTGTGTTACAAGGTGTGAGTATTGAGTAAGACTCAAGACCTGACCACGCCAGAAGAGAGAGAAAGGACGAAGGTCGTCCCCTATGCTTTAGACGTAGGCTCTACAGTATGCTATGCTGTGTACCGCACCTGAAGTGTGCCTTGCCATGAGTCAGCCAAGGGGTACAAGAGTGATCCAGGAATGGATCACAGGACAGCGGTCAAAGTTATCCTTGGTAACTAGTGGACTGAGGAATTTTCTCGATTATGGAGGTGGTAAAAGAGTTCGTCGTAAAGGGTTACGCCGATGCAAACTTTGACACTAATCTAGATTATTCTGAGTAGTAAACTGGATTCGTATAGTAGAACAGTTATTTGGAATAGCTGCAAATAAAGTGTGGTAGCTGCATCTAGGAGATGACATAGAGATTTTTAAATCACACACAGATCTGAAAGATTCAGACCCGCTGACTAATAACCTCTCTCACAAGCGAGATATGATCAAACCCCATGGGTGTTGAATTCATTACAATCACATAGTGATGCGAACTAGATTATTGACTCTAGTGCAAGTGGGAGACTGTTGGAAATATGCCATATAGGCAATAATAAAATGGTTATTATTGTATTTCCTTGTTCATGATAATCGTCTATTGTTCATGCTATAATTGTATTGACTAGAAACCGTAATACATGTGTGAATACATAGACCACAACATGTCCCTAGTGAGCCTCTAGTTGACTAGCTCGTTGATCAATAGATGGTTATGGTTTCCTAACCATGGACATTGGATGTCGTTGATAACGGGATCACATCATTAGGAGAATGATATGATGGACAAGACCCAATCCTAAGCATAGCACAAGATCGTGTAGTTCGTCTGCTAGAGCTTTTCTAATGTCAAGTATCATTTCGTTAGACCATGAGATTGTGCAACTCCCGAATACCGTAGGAGTGCTTTGGGTGTGCCAAACGTCACAACGTAACTGGGTGGCTATAAAGGTGCACTACGGGTATCTCCGAAAGTGTCTGTTGGGTTGGCACGAATCGAGACTGGGATTTGTCACTCTGTATGACGGAGAGGTATCTCTGGGCCCACTCGGTAATGCATCATCATAATGAGCTCAATGTGACCAAGTGGTTGATCACGGGATCATGCATTACGGTACGAGTAAAGTGACTTGCCGGTAACGAGATTGAACGAGGTATTGGGATACCGACGATCGAATCTCGGGCAAGTAACGTACCGATTGACAAATGGAATTGTATACGGGATTGTTTGAATCCTCGACATCGTGGTTCATCTGATGAGATCATCGTGGAACATGTGGGAGCCAACATGGGTATCCAGATCCCGCTGTTGGTTATTGGCCGAAGAGTTGTCTCGGTCATGTCTGCATGTTTCTCGAACCCGTAGGGTCTACACACTTAAGGTTCGATGACGCTAGGGTTATTAGGAAGACTTGTATGTGATTACCAAATGTTGTTCGGAGTCCCGGTTGAGATCCCAGACGTCACGAGGAGTTCCGGAATGGTCCGGAGGTAAAGATTTATATATGGGAAGTCCTATTTTGGCCACCGGAAAATGTTCGGGATTTTTCGGTATTGTACCGGGAAGATTCTAGAAGGTTCCATAGTGGGGCCCACCTACATGTGGGGACCCACATGAACGTGGGTAATGGGGGCAAGGCCCCACACCCCTGTTTAAGGCGCACCACGATTCCCCCTTAGAAGGATTAAGATCATATCCCAAAGGGATAAGATCAAGATCCCTAAAAAGGGGGATAACAATCGGTGGAGAAAGGAAATGATGGGATTTCTTTTCCCCCACCTTTGCCAACGCCCCAATGGACTTCGAGGGCAAGAAACCAGCCCCCTCCACCCCTATATATAGTGGGGAGGCACATGGGAGCCGCACCCTTCCCAAGGCGCAGCCCCTCCCCTCCCCAACACCTCTCCTCCTCCGTTAAGAGATTGGCGAAGCCCTGCCGGAGTACTGCTGCTCCACCACCACCACGCCGTCGTGCTGCTGTTGGAGCTTTCTTCCTCAACCTCTCCCTCCTCCTTGCTGGATCAAGGCGCGGGAGACGTCCTCGCTCCGTACGTGTGTTGAACGCGAAGGTGCCGCCCGTTCAGTGCTAGGATCATTAGTGATTTGGATCAAGACGAGTACGACTCCATCAACCCCGTTCTCTTGAACGCTTCCGCTCGCGTTCTACAAGGGTATGTAGATGCACTCCTCTCCCTCTCGTTGCTAGAAGACTCCATAGATTGATCTTGGTGACACGTAGGAAAATTTTGAATTATTGCTACGTTCCCCAACAGTGGCATCATGAGCCAGGTTTATGCGTAGTTTCTATGCACGAGTAGAACACAAGTTGTTGTGGGCGTCGATTTTGTCAATTTATTTGCCGTTACTAGTATTATCTTGATTCGCGACATCGTGGGATGAAGCGGCCCGGACCGACCTTACACGTACTCTTACGTGAGACAGGTTCCACCGACTGAGATGCACTAGTTGCATAAGGTGGCTAGCGGGTGTCTGTCTCTCCCACTTTAGTCGGATCGGATTCGATGAAAAGGGTCCTTATGAAGGGTAAATAGAAATTGACATATCACATTGTGGTTTTGGCGTAGGTAAGAAATGTTCTTGCTAAGAAACCTATAGCAGCCACGTAAAAACTTACAACAACAATTAGAGGACGTCTAACTTGTTTTTGCAGCATATGCCGTGTGATGTGATATGGCCAAAAAGGATGTGATGAATGATATATGTGATGTATGAGATTGATCATGTTCTTGTAATAGGAATCACGACTTGCATTTCGATGAGTATGACAACCGGCAGGAGCCATAGGAGTTGTCTTAATTTATTTATGACCTGCGTGTCAACATAAACGTCATGTAATTACTTTACTTTATTGATAAACCGTTAGCCATAGTAGTAGAAGTAATAGTTGACGAGACAACTACATGAAGACACGATGATGGAGATCATGATGATGGAGATCATGGTGTCATGCCGGTGACAATGATGATCATGGCGCCCCGAAGATGGAGATCAAAATGAGCAAAATGATATTGGCCATATCATGTCACTATTTGATTGCATGTGATGTTTATCATGTTTTACATCTTATTTGCTTAGAACGACGGTAGCTTAAATAAGATGATCCCTCGCAATAATTTCAAGAAAGTGTTCCCCCTAACATGACTAAGTGTTTTTCTTCACCACCCACATCTGAAGGGGTGACAAAGAGTTCATCACTCTATGAGCTCCATACGAGAAAGGTGGCATAGAAGCCAATCCATTTCGTTTCACATAAGAGGAGTTAGGATAAGCATATGAATAAGCAGAGAAATTCTTCAAGGACTTATGAACATAATGGTTTGAAGAATAATGCACATATTCATAGCCCTTAGCCTTCCCTGCGAAACAGAGTTGTTAGCACAATGATATTCATATGAGGACTTTGATCCTTTTGAGGAATTTGATCCATGTGAGGAATTTGGTCCATATGAGGACTTGGATCCATATGAAGAATTTGATCTGGGGAACCCAGATTTTCTTCATAGGGGAACCATTCCAGCAGTTAGTGCCAACATATCTAGCAAATACTTCACCATTCTGATTTCTGAACAGTTTATAGTTGGAGTCAAATGACTCATCAGAATAATGAGAAGATTCACATGTAAAGCCAGATAGATTAGATGGACCAACTGGAGGTCCCTTTGCAGCAACCCATGAGGTTTTGGGGTACTCCTCAGGCTTCCAATATGTACCATCAGCATTGAGTTTCCTCTCAAAGGCAATACCCTCTTTCCTAGGGTTCATTATGAGGATCTGCTTTTTAAGCACATCACAAAGAGTCTGATGCCCTTTGAGGCTTTTGTACATGCCTATCATGTACGATTCCTTCAGCCCTGCATCATCAGTGATACTAGCAATGTCCTCAGATGAGGAATTAGTGATAGCAGAGACAGTTGAAGAATTTGTAGCATTAGAAGCATTTGAACATTCAGGTGAAGAATTAGTAGATTCACGTTCAATGCATTTCAAACATGGAGGAACAACTTCTTCCTGAGCAGCGCTGATTTGTTGAGCAAGTAATGAATCACGCTCCTTCTGAAGATCTTCATAACTCACTCTTAGCTTCTCAAGATCTTGCTTTCTTTGAAGAAATTCATAAGAAAGCTTCTCATGATCAGATAAGAGAGTGTTATGATGACCTTGAAGGTTGTCAAACCTAGTCTGAAGTCTCTGAAGATTTTCAGTTAAGGTTTTAGTGCGATCCATTTCTTCACCCAACATATCATCACTTTTTTCTAGCATGTTTTTCACCTTTGTTATTTCACAGAAATCTTAGCAAGTTTAGAATAGCTGGGCTTGGGGTTTTCCTCAGATTCATTCTCACTAGATTCGGAGGAGGTATATTTGAGTACCTTGGCACCCTTTGCCATGAAGCAATAGGTGGGAGCGTAGTCATCATTGCCTTCATCAGCCTTGTTGGTGAGGTCATTCTCTTCAGTGTTGAAGATAGAGTTTGCTGACGAATGCAGTAGCGAGGGCTAGGCTCGCCACACCGGACTCGGACTCCTCAGAAGCCTCCTCTTCCTCATTTTCTTCAGATTCAGCCTCAGAGTCCATTTCCTTAACAATGAATGCCCGAGCCTTCTTGGAGCTTCTCTTCTTGTGAGATGAAGACTTTGAGGATTTTGATGATGAAGATTTTGAGGATTTCTTCTTTTTCCTCGCATCATCAGAACTGTAATCCTTGTATTTCTTCTTCTTTGATTCCTTTTACCACTAAGGACAATCTTGAATGTAGTGTCCAGGTTTCTTGCACTTGTGACAAAGCCTCTTCTTGTAGTCACTGGATGAGAAATCATTGCTCCTTGAGGGTCTTCCAAAGCGACCACGTCTTGAGAACTTCTGGAATTTCTTCACGAGCAGTGCTAGTTCATGGCTCAGTTCTTCAGGATCACCAAGGCTGCTGCCAGAGTCTTCATGTTGAGACTCAGAAACTGCCTTGGCCTTCAATGCACGTGATCTGCCATAGCTCGAACCATAGAGATCTCTCTTTTCAGCAAGCTGGAACTCATGAGTATTTAGCCTCTCGAGGATATCAGCGGGATCAAGTGACTTGTAATCAGCAAGTTCTTGTATCATCAATGCCAGAGTATCAAATGAGGAATCAAGCGATCTCAACAATTTCTTCACCACCTCATGGTCGGTGATGTCAGTGGCACCAAGCGCTTGAAGGTCATTTGAGATGTCAGTGAGGCGATCGAAGGTTTGTTGAACATTTTCATTGTTGAGTCTTTTGAAGTGGTTGAAGAGATTGCGAAGAACATCAACTCGAGAGTCACGCTGTGTTGAGACTCCTTCATTGACTTTGGACAGACTATCCCAGATAAGCTTAGCAGTTTCCAAAGCACTCACTCTTCCATACTGTCCTTTGCTCAGATGGCCACAAATGATATTCTTCACTTGAGAATCGAGTTGCTTGAATCTCTTCACATCAGCAACATTCAGAGAAGGTGTGATTGAGGGAAACACCATTTTCCACAACATACCAGAGATCGTTGTCCATTGCCTCAAGATGCATTCGCATCTTATTCTTCCAGTAGGGGTAGTCCGTCCCATCGAAGGTAGGACACCCAACAGAGACTTTGATCATACCTGCGGTCGACATAACAAAAACTCCAAGTGGTTAAACCAAAATCACACAGAACAAGAGAGTACCTTGCTCTGATACCAATTGAAAGTGCGTTATATCGACTAGAGGGGGGGTGAATAGGCACTTTTTATGAATTCTTCACTGAGTAATTTGCCGGTGAGGAAATTCCTTAGCGAAGAACTACTTGCAGCGGAATAAGCACTCAGAAGTAAACACAACAGAATACAAGCATAGTCATCATAATGAAATGAAGACAAGCACAAAGTACAAAAAGTGTAATCACAGGATAACACAGGATGAAGACAATCAGACTAAAGAAATTGAACTGAGGAAAT
Organism: Triticum aestivum; assembly: GCF_018294505.1. Taxonomy (NCBI): domain Eukaryota; kingdom Viridiplantae; phylum Streptophyta; class Magnoliopsida; order Poales; family Poaceae; genus Triticum; species Triticum aestivum. Next base: position 77,072,425 of record NC_057809.1, read on the forward strand.
TGGGAAAGTCTTCAGTCAAAGTCTTCAAACACAGATATGACAAGCACACAACACAGTAATGAGGAAATGAAAGAGTTAAGGAATTAGAACTAGTAGGCTTGGTGAAGACAATGATTTGGTAGACCAGTTCCAACTGTTCTCTTAGTTGTACATCTGGTTGGAGCGACTAGGTATTTAAACCCGAGGACACACAGTCCTCACCGTATTCTCCTTGAGCTAGGGTCACACAGACCTCGCCCAATCACTCGTGGTAAGTCTTCAGGTGACTTCCGAACCTTCACAAACTCGGTCACTCGGCGATCCACAATTCCTCTTGGATGCCCTAAACCATGATGCCTAACCGTTTGGAAGAAGCATAATCTTCACAGGTAACAAGCATGGGATCCACGCAGGATCAATCTCTTCAGTGATGCTCAATCACTTTGGGTTTGTAGGTGTTTGGGTTTGGGTTTTCCTCACTTGATGATTTTCGCTCAAAGTCCTCGGAGGATGGGATGCTCTCAAATGACAAGTGTCAGTTTCTCTCGGAGCAGCCAACCAACTAGTGGTTGTAGGGGGCGGCTATTTATAGCCTAGGGAGCTGCCCGACATGATAAAACATAAATGCCCTTCAATGATATGACCGTTAGGTGGATAATATATTTTGGGACAACTGGCGCATAGCACAACAACGGTCGGAAATTTGAGTATCAAATTCCTCAGGGCTATCATGTTCCTCACTGTGTAGGCAATCCACACTGGCGAATTCCTAACTCCTCAGTCAGAACAAATTCCTCAGAGACCAGAAGAACTTGGTCTCTGTCACTGAAGAATATGACTGAACAGTATGAGATTTCCAATGGCTTCACTTGAAGGGATTGGTAGGTGTAGGATTTTGAGTTGAGCATCACATGGAAAATTTTCCATAGTATTTCCTCGACCCTCTTTAACAGTACAGTGTTTCCTATGACTCAAGAAAGAGAAAATGAAACTACGAAAACAAAAGTCTTCACGCTTCATGTTCCTCAAATGAATACCAAGTCTTCAAGGTCACACCAATTTCTTTACTTTCAAAGTCTTCAGAAAATCTTCAGAAATCCAAAGTCTTCAGTCGAAGAACTTCAGTTTTAGGGGTCGACTTTATCTACAAATATCAAACTCCTCATAGACTTATAGACCTGTGTACACTCATAAACTCATTAGTCTCTTAACCTATAAGTCTTCAATACACCAAAATCACTAAGGGGCACTAGATGCACTTACACCTATGCAGAGTTCTCATACAACAACAATTATCAAGCTAGTTTGAAGATGGCACCTTTCGAAGCTTTGTACGAGAGAAGATGCAGGACACCGTTGATGTGGGATGAAGTTGGAGACCATCAGTTGTTTGGACCAGATTTGATCAAGGAGTCTGAAGAAAAGGTTAAGTTGATTCGAGACAGACTGAAGGTTGCCCAGTCCAGGCAGAAGAGTTATGCAGACACCAAACGCAAGGAGGTAGTCTATGAAATCGGAGACAGAGCATATCTACGTGTACCACCGCTCCGAGGAGTTAAACGATTTGGAGTTAAGGGAAAGTTAGCCCTGAGATTTGTAGGACCATACCGAGTTTTGGAGCTTATGGGAGAAGTAGCCTACAAGTTGGAGTTACCCGAAATATTGTCAGGAGTTCATGATGTGTTTCATGTTTCCTAGTTGAAGAAGTCCCATGCAGAGATGGCCGATATTCCTCTGAGAGATACAGTGCCCCTGGAAGAATTCAGTTGGACAGTGACCTAACCTACGAGGAGAAGCCTATCAAGATTCCCGAGTTTGCCAGCCGAGTTACACGCAGCAAGGTTATCAAGTTTTGCATAGTTCAGTGGAGCCACCATACCGAGGATGAATCCACCTAGGAACGAGAAGAAGACCTACGGAAGGACCACCCACACCTTTTTTCTAGCCAACCGGAATCTCGAGGGCGAGATTCATATTAAGGGGGGTAGGTTTGTAACATCCCAATTTTTCAATTTGGATGTTATACATAGGTCATCATATGCATATCATATTTTATTTGCATTTTGGTTGTGATCCTAGAAATTATAAGAAACTCAAGGACCCTCGGAGAGAGTTGGGGATTTCATTTATTTTCACATTTGAATTTTTCTCAAATTTGAAAAGAGGATCAATTTGGTTTTAATAATTTTTCCATCCGAATATTTCCAATATTAAAAATAAAAGAGGGAAGATAATATTACTTCTTCAAAATGAAAGGAATATTGGAGAAGAAATTTTAAAATCAAATAAATATTTCATTTGGATTTTATTTGATATTTTATTTGAACTAAAAAATATGCATTATTTTAAAGTTTGAATTTTAGGACAGAAAAATGTTCACTTTGTTCTAAATATTTTATTTAGAGGGTGAAAATAGTTTTTGGCATTTTAGATTTTTTATATATTTTATTAGGATTTTACTTTGGGCGAAAATTTTGTTTTTTTAAACCTTCTTCGCCCGACTGGGCCGAAGGCCTAGCCTAGCAGCCCAGCAGCCCACCGCAGCCGCCGCCCCCTCCTCTCCACCCCGTCCCGCCGCAGCCGCCGCTGCTGTGCGTCGCAAGCCGCCTCACAGTAGCCTCGCCTCACCGCCTCACCGGAGCCCCGCCCCGCCGCCGGATCTCGCCATCATCGTGAACCGGTAGAAAACCGTCCGGTTCGTCGGTTTATTTCGTTTTTTCCGGTTTTTGATCTAGATCGGTTTTAATTTTTTAGGGTTTCTATTTAGCAAGCGTTCACCCGTTAGTTCTTTTTAATGAACGTTTTCGTTTGTTTGTCTCTAGTAACGAACGTTCATTAATCTTTTATTTTTATTTTTCTTTTTGGTCAGGGACCTATCCGCGATTATTTTTATCGCAGATTAGCCCCTAATCTTCAAACCCTCGCAACTTTTTAATCATTTATCCAAATCCAGTGAAACCAACGCCAAAATCTTCGTCTCGAACCCCTCTTTCCAGTTAATAAACTTGAATAAGGTTTTGACAAATTAAAATTTGGTTTCAAGCAGATTTGTTTTCGAACTTCTTTTGATCGTAGTTTGAGTTTCGTAACTCCGATTTGAATGATTCTTTTCGCAAATCGAAGCACTTTAGTTGAACTTTCTGTTTGAATCTTTTTATTTGACTTTTACCCTTGAATCTATGCTTGAGTGATTATGTATGTTATTGTTTGTTTGTGATAGAGTTTCTGGAGTGCGAAGCGTGCTACTATGAGTCATTAGGGTTTGCAGATCGTCAGCAAGGCAAGTAACACTTTGATCATACCCCTCTTATACCCAGTTTTTATGCATTAGTTTCAACCCTCAAACATTGCATGATTAGGATTTTTTAAAATGTGGGTATTGGGAAGTATATGATGAGGTAGAACCTATTGTCCTTTATTTCAAACCATGGGAATTACTTCTACGTATGCTATTACTGCTATGCTATGCTCGGAGATGTGGTTTGGTTTGAGTGATTCATGACAGATGTGAGATATTATTGTTAACTAAGGGTTTATTTAAGGTGGCTACTCTAATACACATCTGGTGGATTGTTTGTGGGCACCTGGGGAATCCAGTGTTGTCCAAGGAGATCCTGGGGAATCTGTGTGATCATCCTATGGTTCGCCACCCAGGCTCAAAGGGATCATAAGATTATTCATGCTAGAAACTTCCATGTGCAGCCACAAGCCATTATGGGCTCTGGCATAGTTGAGTATGTTGTGTGACCTCTTTTAGTGGTAAACAAGCAGATGTAGGGGATGTAGGTGGTACGGTTTACCCGTCGAAAGAGTTAATGCTTCTAAAAGATTCTTTTTCGGTCATCTGTTTCTCAAACATCATGTAGTGCGAGAAATTCAATGGAGGAGATCTAGTCTTGTGGGGAAAAGTGTGCAAACCTCTATAGAGTGTACAAACTAATCATGGTTAGTCGTGTCCCCGGTTATGGACATCTTGAGTATGTGGTACTTGAATTATTGATATTGATCTCATCACTCTTAATTAATTTTGCTGGGATTGTTAATTACTGTTTAATTGGGATTGAGATGGGGTTTCCATTCTCAATGTTTATCAACCAACTTTGTAGTTAAATTAATTATATTCCTTTGCAGTAGGAAAAAATTGGCTTTACACAAAAATATGTTAACCATAGAGCCTCCACCAGCCATATATGCATGTAGTGTTAGCATTTATCTTGTTCATTGTTCTACTATGTTATTTTGCTAGCATATTCCATGTGCTGACCCATTCCGGGCTGCAACATATCATGTTGCAGACTTTTCAGATGTTATAAACCCTTTAAGTACTGTGTGTGTCAGCATTACCGATCCAGGGATGACACTTATGCACAGAGATTTGACCGTCCGAGGTCGGATCGCTACACCCCAACAGGGAAACCGCGACCACACTATCCACTCCCAGCCTGCACGAACCGTAGCCAACCATCACCTTTGGCCAGGTCGATGATTGCCCGCAGCGGTCATCGCCCACTCCAAGGGATGGCCTTGTGACGATCAGACCCACCTCTCCAAAGAAAAAAACTAAGCCTAGCACCATCAGGAGAGCACCGCCGCTCACCATGCCGCACAGAGGTGACCGGCCGCTTGCTGCTCGCAAGACTCCATCTTGGCCGAGCCATCACATTGCCGCCACCAACCTGCCCATGGAAACCTGCCGCTGCCTCCAGCCAGCTCTGCCGCTACCAGAACAAGCAACTGAAGGAAATATGCCCTAGAGGCAATAATAAAGTTGTTATTTATATTTCCTTATATCATGATATTTCCTTATATCGGAGAGGTATCTCTGGGCCCTCTCGGTAATGCACATCACTATAAGCCTTGCAAGCAATGTAACTAATGAGTTTGTTGCGGGATGATGCATTACGGAACGAGTAAAGAGACTTGCCAGTAACGAGATTGAACTAGGTAGTGAGATACCGACGATCGAATCTTGGGCAAGTAACATACAAATGACAAAGGGAACAACGTATACTGTTATGCGGTTTGACCGATAAAGATCTTCGTAGAATATGTGGTAGCCAATACGAACATCCAGGTTCCGCTATTGGTTATTGACCGGAGACGTGTCTCGGTCATGTCTACATAGTTCTAGAACCCGTAGGGTCCGCACGCTTAACGTTCGGTGACGATCAGTATTATGAGTTTATGTATTTTGATGTACCTAAGATAGTTTGGAGTCCCCGATGTGATCACGGACATGATGAGGAATCTCAAAATGGTCAAGACATAAAGATTGATATATTGGACGACTATATTCGGACACTGGATGAGTTCCGGGTGTCACCGGATAATTATCGGAGTGTCGGGGGGTTATCGGAGCCCCCGGGGGAACTAAATGGGCCTACATGGGCCTTGTGTGAGAGAGAGGAGGGGCCATAGGGCTGGCCGCGCCCCCCCTTGGGAGTCCAAATTGGACAAGTAGGGGCGGCACCCCCTCTTTCCTCCCTCTCTCCCTCTCCTTCCTTCCCCCTTCCTCCTTCCTAGTTGGACTAGGAAAGGGGGAGTCCTACTCCTACTAGGAGGAGGACTCCTCCCCCTCCTTGCCGCGCCCCAAGGCCGGCCGGCCTCCCCCTTGCTCCTTTATATACGGGGGCAGGGGGCACCCTAGAACACACAAGTTGACATTGTTCTTAGCCGTGTGCGGTGCCCCCCTCCACCATAATCCACCTCGGTCATATCGTCGTAGTGCTTAGGCGAAGCCCTGCACCAGTAACTTCATCATCACCATCATCACGCCATAGTGCTAACGAAACTCTCCCTAGACACTCTGCTGGATCGAGAGTTCGTGGGACGTCACCGAGCTGAACGTGTGCAGATCGCGGAGGTGCCGTCCTTTCGGTACTAGGATCGGTCGGGCCGTGAAGACGTATGACTACATCAACCGCATTATCATAACGCTTCCGCTTACGGTCTACGAGGGTATGTAGACAACACTCTCCCTTCTCGTTGCTATGCATCACCATGATCTTGCGTGTGCGTAGGAATTTTTTTGAAATTGCTACGTTCCCCAACAGCAACATCTTCACTGTCAAACCATGCTAGACCCACCGCACCACCAACGCACCTACCATGTGTCGGCTAAAAGCCCTCTCATCCGGCCACAATCCCCCTCCTCCATGCTTTGAAAGAGTTTAGCGTAATGGTTTCTTTCTTATCATTTGGTTTGACGTTATATCTGAAGTAGTTGCTTGCTCCCGCAGAATTCTACCTATACTAGTAAGATGCCCGTGCATTGCACGGAATAACAAGATACATTTATTTTACAAAAAATCTGTTGCGATTGACCCATGTGGGAGTAATCACATGATATGACCGTGCATAATTTAACTACAGTAGTCGATACTGTTATGACCACGACAAATGAAGAAAAGCCAGTTGCCGAAACTTGTATCCATCAGGACCAGCTAAAGAGGTTGTGTTCGTATCAGTACAAAGAAAAATATAAGGACATGTTTGGGGGCAAGACATACACGTAGATATATTTTGGATGCCTTGGTCTGGATGTTTTAGCTGCACGTGCATGCTGGGGTAATTACTCTAATGGATGTCCTTGTGTCACGTTAGAGAAAGAAAAGGAGACCTACGATGATTCTTTTTTTAACACAGTACAGACACCAGCACTCATATACACGCGCATACACTCACCCCTATGACCACAGATACGCACACACACTACCCCTATGAGCACCTCCGAAAGACTGAGACGGTATATCATTTTAAAATTTACGAAGTCACCGTAGGCACCTCGTCGTCGACGGGAACCCTGGTGGGCTGGGGATACCACAGTCCTTCTAACCATCCAACCACAGGTTGGTTCGCGAGACCTACGATGATTCGAGGACTCAAGCAGACTCTGATTTAACTGGTTCGGTCCAGTAGATAAAAAATAAAGATTTATTTATTTTTCTACCACACAAAGAGAAGACACGTGAAGATGCCTTGAGGACTTTTGACGTGTTTGAGTTGCCATCATTGTCTTCTATTGGCTGGGGCCCACCTCATGACGAGATCAAGAGGATACTCATCATCAAGTTCAGATTGTGTTCAGGAAATTATCAAGTCAGTTTCTATTTTTACTAGATTCCCTTTGTAATTTAGGAATAGATATGAAAGAGTTTTCTTGCGGCCAGTATATTGGACACGCTAGGGTTGGCTATAAAGCATAGTCGTTTTTCTCATGTAAAAGGGAGGTTATTTTATAAAATAGACATGATGTGTTTTCAAGGGTAGACACCCGTATCAAGTTTTAGAAGGATCTTTAGAAAACCTCTGTGTTGGGATTTCTTTGAAGAAATTGTTTTTGCGCATGAGTACCATCATCGAGAATGGTTTTCTTGTGCTGAGCCGCATGGTTCAAACCCTCTATTTCATGTACATCGTGTGAGCGGGCGGGAGGCTACTACTGCTGAAGGTGGAGTGTCGTGAATGGTCAGGCCGCAACAACCAATCGGATCTCACCACGAGGTTCGGTCTACATCATCTCATGTGTAAAAACTAACGACATCTACAGGTTTACATAACTCGGCACGTACACTATTGATGCAGACCCTCTCCGACACTGACCTCCGTAAGCATGTCGACGGCGCCATCTGTGTCCCAACAGCTCATACTGAGCGGGTGGGGGAGACGAGAAATAGGAGAGATACGGTGAGGAGGAGTGGGGCATGGTGGTGGTAGGTAGTCGAAATAAGCAGAGGCATGGGGATGGACGACTCCGCAACGGCCACCATGCCAGATTATTCCAGAGGCTTCCTTTTTTAATTGCTCAACAATGAGATTGTGGGAGATAAGGATGAACGAGGGAAGGCCTTATATGACAATGTGGAGAGAGGTGCGGGTATCTTTTTGTAAAATTGCCATAGTTTTCTTTCTATCCGTTAGATATAGATCAGACGGTTTACATTGTAGGATGACAGGCACACCATCATCATCAACTCGGTTTTTTTATAAGAGTAGAGAAAAGGAAGCCCACTTGTCTTCTCGGTCTGTGTCAAGTCCACTTGTATGGGTCAGAAAATGGTCCAAAGCAAACGAACAATGGGTAGTGAATCTTGACCGAGCGGGCGTAGTGATGCACGCGGTTGCATGCTTGTCCACGCCTCGAGAACCGCGAGTTACCTTGGATCGTTTATGGGTTTCAGCACACACTACAAAAAAACACTTCCGTTATGATACATGTTTGTCACAATAGGTCATGTATTTTGTCGGATGTACATCCATGACGATTTTATGACAGAATCAAGATAGTCATACTTGTGCTCTCGTAGAAGTGTTCGATGACGATAAATGATGCGTCATGGAAGTGCTTTCGTCAAGGGTAACCGACGCATGGCATCCACCGTAATGGGTCACGCTTAAGCTATCGGGTTCGGTTTTGGATCCAATAACCCGTTAACAGCAACGACCAATGGCAATTTTCCACTGTAAAATTCTCATTGGCCAGAGGAAACACGTGTTGGCTCCATGATTGGCCAGATGTCATCCATCCAATGGAGGAAATGTGCCTATGATACATTGACACATGTCACGACCCAACAAAGGCCCATATAGGTTAAAAAGGCCAGCCCATTCGAAGGCCTGTATGATTTACTTAGGTACTAGTGGGCTGGCCCACTAACGGCATGCTTAAACATTGCCCATTTATGGCCCACCGCCAGATCTGGCCCGTTAATTGTTCTCTCAGTCTTTGGGCCCAATTGCGGCCTAGTGAGTTTTCGGCATGTTAGTGGCCCGATGTAGACATGGGCCCATTTTAGCCTGGGTGTCTTTCGGCCTGGTAATGGCACGTGGTACCAATGGGCCGTATATGCTCCGATGCGACATCCGGCCCACTAACGGCCCGTGATCACGGTGGCAACCGTTCAACCCAACCTAACTTTGGGCCTGTTAAGGGCCTCTCATATAATTCGGCCAGTTGATGCCTATACTAAGCTTTTGGCCTCTTAAAGGCCCATGATATCAATGGGCTAACCAAACCCCAAGATATGTTTTGGCCTAGTAATGACCCGTCATATAACTAGGCCAATAATGGCCCGGTGTACATTTTAGCCTGCTAAAGGCCCATGGACGACTATCGGAAATTGAGGCCCAACATGCATTTTGGCCTGCTAAAGGCCCACAGTATCTTCTTGTTGGGAAATGTTGCATAGAAAACAAAAAAATTCTATGCACATGCAAGATCTATCAATGGAGATGCATAGTAATGAGAGGGCAGAGTGTGTCTACGTACCCTCGTAGACCGTAAGCGGAAGCGTTGTTAACGCGGTTGATGTAGTCGAACTTCTTCGCGATCCAACTGATCGAGTACCGAACGTACGACACCTCCATGTTCATCACACGTTCAACTCGGTGACGTTCTCGCCTTCCTGATCCAGCAAGATGACAAAGTAGTGGATGAGTTCCGGCAGCACGACGGCGTGGTGATGGTGGTGGTGATGCTATCTCCGTAGGGCTTCGCCTAAGCACTACGAAAATATGACCGAGGGACAAAACTATGGAGGGGGGGGGTGCCACACACAGCTAAGAGATTGTCGTGGTTACGTGTGGCGTCCCCTCCCACATATATATATAGGTGGGGGAGAGGGGAGGCTTCCAGGAGGCGCCTCGAGTAGGTCAAATCCTACTTGGGGTCCTCCCCAAGCCGCGCCCCCTTTCCTTATTAGGTGAGCTGGGAAAGGCAGGGGAGGGTGGCGCCCCCCTTTTCCTTTCTCCCATGAGAAGGGGAAGGAAGGAGCACTACAAAAAAAAGACACATCCATGACATTTTGGGCCGAACGAAATTTTTTTCTGTCACACATATGACACTTCTATGACGATAATTGTGACAAAACCCGGTATCATCATAGATGTGGTGGGCTCCTACTTCTATGACAAAAAATCATGACATAAAATGGGCTTTTCGTCCTAGGCAGGCCGGAGACGCAGCTGCATGACATTCTTTGGGCCATCCATGATGGAAAAAACCGTGGCAGAAGCGAGGGGGAGGAAAATTTCGGAGAGTTCCCGGTTACGGTGGGAGGTCGGGGGCCGAGCGATGCGCGTTTCTCTCGTACACGTACGCGCGTGTGTGTGAGGCGTTGGCTCTAACTGAACCCGAGCGAGGCATTGGGCTCTAACTGAACCCGAGCGATTGCACTGCAGGCTACGCGTTACTGAAACCGAGCGATCGATCGATGGCTGTTAACTGAACCCGATCGAGCGATTCTGTCGCTACTGCTGCTAACTGAAGCCGATCGGTGGGATGAACAGTGAGTGTTGCGGGGAGATTTGGATGAACAGTGAGCGGTGGCGTTGCCTCTGGATGAACAGGACCCTGTGGTGTGGTGGAGGGCTAGATGAACAGTAGATTGTGGAGGGGTGCCCGTGGAGGGGTGGATGAACAGGACCCCGTGGTGTGGAGGGCTGGATGAATAGTAGACGGTGGAGGGGTGCCCGTGGAGGGGTGGTTGAATAGGACCCCGTGGTGTGGAGGGCTGGATGAACAGTAGACGGTGGAGGGGTGGTTGAACAGTAGCCGGTGGAGTAGCGCGCAGTGGAGGCTGGATGAACAGGAGCCCGTGGAGGCTGGATGAACAGGAGCCCGTGGAGGCTGGATGAACAGGAGCCCCGTGGAGGCTGGATGAACAGGAGCCCGTGGAGGCTGGAGGAGGTCGATGATGGAGATGAACAGTATCCCGTGGAGTCTCGTTTTGTGGTACGCCACACCCCTTCCGATGAACAGGACCCCCGTTTCGACCGTAGCGCTCCAACATAAGTCCGTGTCCTCCATTTTGCGGTATGCCACACCCCTCCCGATCAACAGGACCCCCGTTTCAACCGTAGAGGTCCGTTTCCTCCGTTTTGCGGTACGCCACACCCCTCCCGATCAACAGGACCCCCGTTTCGATCGTAGGAGGTTCGTTTCCTCCGTTTTGCGGTACGCCAGACCCCTCCCGATGAACAGGATCCCGTTTCGAACGTGGCCGGTCGAACACAAGGTCGTTTCCTCCGTTCTGCGGTACGCCAGGCCTCGTTTCCATCGCCTGTTCCGTCCAAGCCCTCCCGATGAACACGACGCATTCCGTTGCCTCCCCATGAACACGACGCATTCTGTTGCCTCCCCATGAACACGACGCATTCCGTTGCCTCCCCATGAACACGACGACGACGCTGTTTCTCCGTTCCGACCCATCCATGTACACGAGCCCTGGCCGTACGTATGCGCGAGTAGGCGTTCGAGACCCCGCCCGTATGTACACATACGTGGCCGTATTTTCTTTCTTGCACCCTGGCCGCTGTACGTACGTGTACATGTTACGTGCGCGCCTCTACTACGACACGTGTGTGCCTCTACATCGACCAGTATGTACGTACATGTTCGCGACCAGAGTGACAACGCTACGTACGCTTCGACCAGGTGGGTCCCGACTGTCAGGCACTTCCTCGCCTATGAAGATTTAGCTGGTCGGTCCCAGCAGTCAGGGGGCTAATCGTTTTTTTTTGCACGGACGCACTTCCTTGCGTGCGAAGATGTAGCTGGTGGGTCCCAGCAATCAGGGGGGAACATTTTTTTCGTGAAATACAGTGGCCCGTCCGGTGGGTCCCAGCTGTCAGGTGGAGGAATCATTATTTTTCGCGTAATAAGGAGGCACTTCCTTGTTGCGACCGTGGACCCAGCTGTCAGCCTCTCCACGTACAGTCCACGTCCGATGGAAGTCGTTCCTTGACCATGTTGACCACGCCACGCTGAGAGCACTAGGGCGGTGGACGACGGCGAGGCCTAGGAAGGGGACGACACGGAGGCAGCGAAGACTCGGCAGTTGTCTCCCATGCGGAGGGGAGTACAACTGTACGAGGATTTACTGGTTCGTCTGCCGTCGCCGGAGAATAACAACATGTGTGGGTGAGTAGAGGGATGGCTAGGCCAGCGATGGGATTATGCTCGGGCGGTGAGGCCTGCGCGGCAGCCCAGGCGGCCGCGAGGAGGAGGGAGCAGGCAGTCCCGCCGGCGCTTGTTTGAGCGGCTGGAGCAGGAAGAGCAGAGATTGAAGAAGCACGACGGCCGTTGGATGGACATCCAACAGTTAGTGCTTGTGCGTCAACCTTTTTTTAGGAAAGCCTCAAATCTGTGGAAAACAACATACAACCCATCTGCCATTATTTCTAATAATTTACAGCCCATTTGCTAATTCTTAAGGTTTTTTTTGGAGCCCATATTCTTTTTGTTAGCATTACAGCCCATATTGTGGCAACGGTTAAAAAATTATATGAAAATTTGCATATTACGGTGCGGTCTGAACTGTTTTTAATACCGAAATTTCGACTCACATTCAAACTGATTTTAAAAATAAATGTATATCAATATAAAATTCAACAAATTCTCCACACATAAAAAATAATGTAATTTAAAATCTTGAAATGAAAAAAAAGATATTTGAAACTAATTGTCGGTTTGATGTGTTTTAAAAATGTACAACCCATTTCTCATTACTGATGGGCCATTTTCTCGGCCAGCCGAATGAAAGCTCTCCTCGTCTTGGAAGATTTGCAGCCCAACAGGCCTGACAAAGCGACTTACTTGGCAAATCACAAAAAAACTGGGCTGTGGCCGTGGACCCAGCTGTCAGCCTCTCCACGTACAGTACTCTTCCGATGAAAGTCGTTCCTTGACCACGTTGACCACGCCGCGTGGAGAGCACCACGGCGGTGGACGACGGCGAGGCCTAGGAAGGGGATGACGCGGCAGTGGAAGCCCGTGCGAAGAGGACTACAAGGGTTCACTAGTTCGGCTGTGGTGTGAGGCTGCCGTCGCCGCAGGGCCTGGCCAGCGGTGGGAATAGTAGGGGGTGGTGAGGCCTCTGCGGCAGCACAGCCGGCCACGGGAGGCAGGAGCATGCGGCACGACCGGCACTGCTTTGGGCGGCTGGAGCAAGAAGACCAGAGGTTGAAGAAGCACTATGGCCGTTGGATGGACATCGTACAGTCACTGGAGTTAGAATCGTTCAGATTGACTAAGTTGACAAAGCCCTTCGTCCTCGTCAACTTAGTAGGCCCACAAGTCAGCCTCCCAGCAAGGTGGGTCCCAGCTAGCTTGGGGAGTATTCATTTTTTTGTGCGTAATAAGGAGGCACTTCCGGTGGGTCCGAGATGACAATGGGGGGAACGCTTTTTTCGTGAAATACGGTGGCCCGTCCGATGGGTCCCAGCAGTCAGGGGGAAACGATTTTTTTTCCAAAATACTGGTGGCCCGTCCGGTGGGTCCCCGCTGTCAGGTGGAGGAATAATTATTTTCCGCTTAATAAGGAGGCACTTCCTTGCGGCTACCGTGGACCAAGCTGTCAGCCTCTCCATGTACAGTACTCTTCCGATGGAAGTCGGTCGTTGACCACGTTGACCACGCCGCGCCGAGAGCACCAGGGCGGTGGACGACGGCGAGGACTAGGAAGGGGACGGCTCGGAGTCGGGGAAGACGCAGCAGTGGATGCCCACGCGAAGAGGAGTACGAGGGTTCACTGGTTCGGCTGCGGTGTGAGGCTGCTGTCGCCGCAGAATAACAGGGGGTGTGGGTGAGTAGAGGGATGGCCTGGCCAGCGGTGGGAGTAGTAGGGGATGGTGAGGCCTCCGCGGCATCACAGCCGACCACGAGAGGCGGGAGCACGCGGCACGACCGGCGCTGGTTTGGGCGGCTGGAGCAAGAAAATCAGAGGTTGAAGAAGCACTACGACCGTTGGATGAACATCGTACGGTAACAGGAGCTAGAATCATTCATATTGACTAAGTTGACAAAGCCCTCCGTCCCCGTCAACTTGGTAGGCTCACAAGTCAGCCTCCCACTATGCTGGGTTCCAGCTGGCAGGGGGAATATCCATTTTTTTGTGCGTAATAAGAAGGCACTTCCTTGCGTGCGAAGATAGTTGGTGGGTCCGACATGTCAGCGGGGGGCACTTTATTTCGCGAAATACAGAGGCCCTTCCGGTGGGTCCCAGATGTCAGGTGCAGTAATCATTATTTTGCGCGTAATAAGGAGGCATTTCCTTGTGTGCGGCCGTGGACCCAGCTGTCAGCCTCTTCGCACACAGTCTACTTCTGATGGTGTCGTTCGTTGACCATGTTGACCACGCCGCGCCAAGCGCATCCAAGGTGGTGGACGACGGCGAGGCCCCGGACAACAACGAGCCGGAGATGGGAAGACGCGAGAGTAGAGTCACAGACAGAGAGGTGTACGAGGGTTAACTGGTTCCAGTGCGGTGTGGTTCGGCAGTCGGTGGAGAAGAACAGGAGGTGTGGAGGGGTGGAGGGATGGCCTGGCGAACGGTGGAGTAGCGCTTCATAGCGAAGCGTGCTAAGCAGAGCTGCTAGCAGCAGGAGGCGGGAGGTGGTCCCGGCGGCGCTAGAGGAAGAAGACGAGAGATTGAAGATGGATACCGGTCGTTGGATATAAATCCAACGGCTAACATATCAGAATCATTTATTGACTAAATTGACAATGACTTACATTGGCTTCGACCTATTGGCCCACATTTCAGCCTCCAAAAATGTGGCACGTATTCAACCCATTTTTTAGAATTTACAGTCTTTTTTTTGCGCGGTAGAATTTACAGTCAATTTGATCTTTTTTTTAATTACAGCCATTAGGTGGTCTGGGTGAACAAATAATGTAGCGTCCATGCGGCCCGTTTATTTTATTTCCTAAAATAATACAGGCCATTTGCACTTTCTCGAAATACACGATTTTGCTGGGCTGATTCTAATTATAATGTTGGGTTGGGCCAGCAATGTTATCAAAAAATAAAAGGGCTGAGCATTTTGTTATAAATATATTTAAATAATAAGTGATATTATTACATTCATCCTTAAATCTTACCAAGCTTTTGTACACAATCACTAGGATTTTCGTGCCAAAACAATCCAGGATTTTATTTGTTAAGAAATTATTTTTATAAGTTAATAAGATGTGAGATATTGTTTTCTTACATATGTAAGTATCTGTTAAATATATGATGACAATAAAAATAATATATAATAACATATAAATATATTTTTAGAAAAATAGGGAGCATCTCCCCGGTTCCATTGCTGAGAATGAAACCACAACATATTCTGATACAGCAGCTCAAAGAGCAGTTCGAAAGCAAAGGTAGAAAAGTTACAAACTAGGGGGGTGGATGAACAAGTTCTCTGAATAACACAAATCACCCGAGCGGTGCCAAAGGCAGAGCAGATAGAGCACTCAAATGACACAAGGAGGGTCCAGCGAAGCCTTCATGGTCTTCAGCCGAGGGGCCGTGTCAGCCTGCGGCGACCAGTAAGCAAGCGGAGACACCGGGCTGGAAGGCGTAGCATGGTGGATGTCCCTCTTTTTCGGCGCCAGGTGCCCATCATCTTCATCAGAGATCTTGAGACGAGCCCACGGGTCCAGCCCCAGAGCAGGTCGAGCCTTGTTCAGCCACAAGTGATCGCCAATGGTTTCTAGAGGGATCTTGTTAGGGTTTCCATGAAGCTCATCAACTTGTTCTTGTCCGACCCGGAGGAGAGAATCGCCCAGTTCCTCACCATGTTCCTGATCAACCTCAAGACCTGCGGAATGGAAATCCAGGAGGTGTTACTGAAAATCATAGCATTTCTATATTTCCAGAGGCACCAAAGGACAGCTGAGCTAACAATGTTTAAAACTGAGCACTTTTTGGTAGCAATCCAGAATCTGGCGACAGATTCGAAGGATGAGCCAATCTGACTAGAGAAATATTCCTCAATGTGGGCCCAGAAATGTTTAGCAACTATACATTCAAAAAATAGGTGAGAACAAGACTCTTGTTCCAAGCAGTAAACACAATCAAGGGGTTTGATGATGTGTCTCTTCCTAAGGTTATCCCTAGTCATCAATTTGTTTTTGGAGAGAAGCCATAGAAATACATGAATTTTAGGGGGAACTCTCAATTTCCAGATAGCAGGAATAAACACGGGTTGAACCCCTCTAAAGTTGATAACATGATAGTGGGAGCTAGAGGAATACTTCCCCTTATTGTCCAGCTTCCAAATTAGGGCATCCGGCTCGGAGTAAAGGTAATGCTTTTGGCAATTTCTTCCAACTGGAACCACTGTTCCATGAGACTATCACTAAAGTTCCTTCTAAAAGAGAGTTTTAGGCGTTGACCGTCCCAAACTTCATTGATACTTTTGTTAAGCTCATTGCGGACAGAGTAAATAGGCCAAAATTGGACTGCTAGGGGGGATGTGCCAAACCAAGTATCTTCCCAGAACCTGGTTTTGCTCCCATCCCATATGTTCCATCTGTAGCCAAATTTCACAGCATGCATAATAGATTTTAATCCTTTCAAGAATCTAGAGGTCTTAGGGTTGGAGGAAGGGACAAAAATATTAGGTTTATTTCCTAGGTATTTATGGGCAATAAGAAGCTTCCAGGGTTTCAGGTCTTCCTCATAGAATCTTTTAATCCAAGACCCTAGAAGACAAATGTTAATTTGTTGCAGGTTAGGTGTGCCTAGGCCTCCAAAATCTTTTTTCATAAAGACTAGGGCCCAATTAGCAAGGTGTAGCTTCCTATTTCCCTTAAAATCATTCCACAATAAATGAGACATCTGAGAATTGATGAGGATCACTGCCCATTTAGGGAACTTGAAGAAAGAGAGTAGATACACTGGAATGCTAGCCAAACAAGCTTGTATGAGGATCAATCTACCTCTGTAAGAGAGAAGTTTGCCCCTCCACCCAGCAATCCTTTTAATGATTATATCCAGAAGGGGTTGGATATCCTCTCTCCTCAGTTTATCATAATGGAGAGGGATACCTAGGTACTTAATGGGAAGTTACCTTTATTATAGACTAGAATAGAGAGGAAGTCAGCTAACTCCTGATCATCCATGTTGATAGGGATGAGTTCACTTTATAGTAGTTGATTCTCATGCCTGAGACTTGTTGAAACCAAGTTAGAACAGTTTTCAGATTGCTAGCATGTGTGGAGTCATTGTCTAAGAAAAGGATGGTATCATTTGCATATTGAAGGCAGATGATGCCACCAGGGCGGACCTCAGGACAGAGCCCTGCAATCAGACTATGATCAGCAGCTTTGCTCAGCATTTTAGTAAGAACGTCCACTACTAAATTAAACAAAAGTGGGGAGATGGGGTCACCTTGCCTAAGGCCTTTACTAGCAAGGAAAAAATCACTTTCACAGTTATTTAACTTGACCCCAACAGACCCCCCATGAGTAAGTTGCTGGATCGAACTCTCCTCTATGAAAAGCTTGGAAAAGGTCTAAGAGATCATTTTTCAGCAAGTCCCAAAAATGCTGGTAAAACAAGAAGGGAATCCCATCAGGACCAGGAGCCCCATCAGGATAAGAGCTAAAAATGGCTTCCTTCACCTCTGTCTCTGAAAAAGGGGCTTCTAGCAGCTCATTTTCAGCAGGAGATACTTTTTCAGAAGCAGAGAAAAAATTGTTTTGTAGAGAGAACCCATAAGGGTTTTCTTTCTTAAACAAGTCTTTGTGGAAGTCACTAGCCACTTTCAGCATCTCATCTACCTCAGTAACAGGGCCATTAGGGCCATCAAGGGAGTGAATGAGGGTTTTCCTCCTCCTCTGGTTAGCTACTGCATGGAAGTAAGCAGTATTTCTATCACCCTCCTTAATGTTCCTATCTCTAGACCTTTGCTTGGCTTTGATTTCTTCTTGAAACCAAATTTTCTTGAGCTCTCCATGGACAAAGTTTAATCTATTAGTCTCAGCCTCAGAGAGGTCAGTGGTTTCTGCCTTAATATCTAGAGAATCAAACTCAAGGAGGAGAAGCCTTGTGTATCTTCTAAGATTAGCTTACTCATTGGAGTTCCACCCTTTGGTAGTTCTTCTAAATCTCCTGATTTTGATCTGCCAATTTTTTAGGGGGCAGCTGCTTCCAATAGGCTCATTCCAGATTTTCCTGACTAGCTCAGTAAAATCTTCTCTAAGCAACCACCACTTTTCAAATTTAAAACTATTACTCTTTGGATTTTGGTTAAGATCAGAGTCCCAGAGCAAAGGAGTGTGGTCACTACCACATCTGGGCAGAGCTCTACAACTAGAAAAGGGAAAGAAACTATCTAATTTTGTGTCACAGAAAATTCTGTCAATGGTGGACATAATCCTGAAGTAGCACTTCCAACATATCTAGCAGAACTGTGGGTTTTCCTTCTGACAGCGCAATTCTCAACTTTATGGATAACCATTTTGTAGATAAAACAACTCTTGGGCTTGACACATTTATCCAAATGATGCCCTGGTTCCTCACAGTTGTAGCAGATCACCTCAGAGTATGCCATAAGGCCCGAAGCAGGGGTAGGAGCAGTTTTTTGGATGTCCTATCTCTTCTTTTGCTGATTCTTGCCTTGAGATTTCCCACTGATCTGAGAGTCAGAACCACTAGCAGATTGATCTTGGGCAATTATAGGAGCCTGCCCAGATTGTGCCCCCATTTGGGGCAGAGGTGGGCTGTACCATTGCCCAACCGGCGCTCCCCCCCATTATGATAGGGGAAATTCATCGGAGTTCCTGGTTCCTTCTCATCCTTCAGCCAGATGTTGTCTCTCAGGAAGCAGAAATAACCACCAGACAGCTCAATTGAAGTAGATTGCAAGCCTAATTTCAATCTTCTATAGGTTTGGGGGAGAGGTAAGGTAGGGGATCCACCTGGTCCCGCTCCGGTGGCGTGCTGGTGCGTAGGAGTCCAGTCAAGCATTCCCATCTCGCAGCACAGCATGGATCTCCTGAATTCACTTCTCCTTTCACCCATCGAACGAACGCAGTCGGCGGCTCACTGGGGTGGGGCATCCTGTGCTTCTCCGAGAAATCTCCTTCGAAGTAGATCCGCAGGGCTAGATTCAGCAGCTCCCAATCCACATGATCCTTGCACATCCCCATCTGTGATCACAGATGTCAGATGCTTCTTTGCCATGCAATCAGAAAAGGTCCGCAACATCCACTCGTATGCCTGGCTTGTTTCATGAGAAATTATACCACAGCCAAATATAACAGTGCTACGGTGGTGATTCAACCCGACAAACGGCACAAATGGCAGATTGTATTTGTTGGTTCTGTATGTGCTATCGAAAACAATGACGTCTCCGAAAGCCTCATAGTCAAGTCGCGATTGACTATCAGCCCAGAACAGTCCCTTCAGATGGCCATGCTCGTCTACCAAGTACTTGAAGAAAAAATCCACATCTCGCTCTCGCCTCGCCATCATGTGCATGATCACCGTATTAGCATCACCGGCACTGATTGTCTCCTGCTTATTAGCATGGCAGAAATTATAAATGGCCCTCTTTATGCATCCAACCTTATCAAATCCACCATATTGAAAGCACAAAATATCCATAATACGGTATTTGCGGATCCCGCATTTTTTCATGTCCGCAATGTCCGCTTTCTGCTCATCGCTAATTCGTCTATGCGAACGCAGCAGACAAGAAAGATCCCGTGGGGCTAGAGGATGGTTGTGCTCATCGATGAAATCCTTGACAAACCACCAACCGGTTTCCTCCTGTCTCGTAATGACCAATTTAGCATTACACCCAACACGAGTTAAACTTCGTGGCCTCCTCTTTCTATCTTCCATCTTTCTTTTCATGTGCTTCTCTTCGCGAAACCCTTGACAACTACACACAATTTTCCTTAAAATTATGTATTTGTTGGATCCATCCCACTCAACGTAGCTTTTCCTCACACTAAAACCTTTTTCAAGAGCATATTTGTTGTAGAATTCATAGCCTTCAGCCTTACTATCAAACATCTTGCTGACAACATTTAGATACTCGAACATACTCTCATCACTTGCATATGACATGTGAGGGAAACCAATCATCAACATCTTTCTGTTTATCAATGTTGCAGGTGTAAAATAGCTCATAGGCAAAGACAAGTGCATGGAAAAGACTTTGCTGGTTTGACATGTGAGGGAAACCAATCATCAACGTCCAACAAGTAGTATCTCATCTTCCTTTAAACTATATTTCATGCGCTATGCAAACCTAAAGTGATGATGACTTTAATAAACTAAATTAAGTGAACTATGGAACCAGTATCTCATCTTCCCTTAGTATATCTCATCTCAAACGTCAAGGAAGTAAGCAATGCCCTCAACATCTTACTTAAACAAACATGATGCGATTAGCTCAAGAGAAACTATGCCAGGATGAAGCTTTCCATTCGTTGTTCTAGTCCGTACCCGGATCTTGTGGGGTTGAGGTTGTACTGCATGCACGGTGGAGGGGCGCAACGGCCAAGAGAACGAGCAGAACGCCAAGCCGAATTCATACCTTAAGGATGGTACGCGCGAAGAGATGGGATCGCCCGCCGCGGTCGCCGCCGATTCAGCCAGCGCAGATCCGGCCTTCTTCTTCTTCGGTGACGGCGTGGGGGGCTGGGGTTGGTTGGGTGGAGGACGAGGACGATGAATTTATTCCTCTCGCCGGGCAGGTCGAGGACGGAGAAGGTCAGGAGCGCCGAGCGGCGACGAATAGATCGGAGGAGGATTCTGAACTGGATCGAGTAGACATGGATCTGGTCCTCAGGTGATCGGTTCAAGAAAAGATATTTCCCCTTGGACCATTATGCCCTTATCGCAATTAACATATTAAATTTAATCAATTAAAATTCCCCGCAAGATCTGACGGCTAATAAAAATCAGACGTGATCAGACATGTAAGTACTGCTAAGTACTCCGAGTACTAACCCAATCACCGTAAAACAGCTCATAATATATACTCCTCTCTAATACTAGAATTATTATTTATTCTCCAGATTTATGGATCGCCAATGCGTTCCGTGACGGACAACACCATCCTTGATTCACTTGAAGAGATAGAGATTGATTATATGAAAGGGTCAGAAGATGTATTGGTGGAATTCCTAAAGCAGCTGATATCCAACAATATATGGAGCATGCCAAAGCTGAAAAGTGTGGAAATCAACATGTTGCACTCCCCTTCTTCCGTGAACGACGTGGTACACGAGCGGATCCACGCCATGTTCCCTCGGAATATCAGCATCAGATCAAATGCGTTTCCGGATGCAAGTCCGCGCCAGATTATTTGAAGCTATTATTTCTACATGACCTGCGTTTTCATACTTTTTGTTGTTGAGAAACCACCTGATATATATGCATGTGAGATTGGACCAAATCGACGGATGAGAACATAATTCTTGTGCGTAGTACTCCCTCCGTTCTTAAATATAAGTCTTTGTAGACATTCCACTATGAATTATATACGGAGCAAAATGAGTAAATCTACACTCTGAAATGCATCTATATACATCCGTGTGTGGTCCATGATAATGTCTACAAAGACTTATACTCTCTCTGCCCCATAATGTAAGACCTTTTTTATACTACATTACTATAAAAAAACGTCTTATATTATGGAACGGAGGGAGTAGAAGTCATGCTGCTGTCTAGCATGAGCCGCTTACTGTGGCAGGCACACTGATGTGTTTTATTATTACAGCCGTTCATCCATTCACTTGGACTTACATTCATAGATGCATTACACAGGCAGAGCACAACAAAGCACCGGTGGCTCGAGAATTGATAGATGCAGATAGTACTACGTACTAATGTACGTAGTTGTTTCAGATTGCTGCAGCAGATTCAGGTGTTGGTGGCGGCGTGGGGACTGCTACTGTCACTGGGAGTCCGTTGTGCAGCCATGCAGCGTAGCCTCCTCCCACGTTCTTCACATTCATGAATCCCTGCATACCATATGCATAATATGACCCCGTATGTTTTTTTATACGGCTAGGAAAGATAAATTGATCGTCAAAACAATTTCATTTTACTTGTACTTACAGCTGCTAGAAGATCGATGCAGGCAAGCTCGGACCTCTTGCCGCTCTGACACCCCTGCTCCTCCATCCATGGATGATTAGTGGTAGTAGTATAGTAGTACAACTAAAGGAAATTCAGACAAAATATATTACCATCGTCCTGAAAAATTTGTCTCAAATTTATCTAGATGCGGGTGTATTTAACACCAATATATGTTTAAATTCATCTGTATCTAGATAAATAGACGAGCTTTCCGGGATGGGCGGAGTATGTACAGCTACCTTCCCATCTAAACCTGCTGATGTTCTATTCAAATCATGTATATTCTTGCAGCAGTGGAGATCATTGACTAAGGAGCCTGATCGGGATGCCCTGGACCTGCTCATCAACAAAATTCGGGCTTCGATTTCTCAGATATCCGGGACGAACCCTGCCGTATAATTTGGTGCTGTCGTTTGCGGACATTTGGTCTTTCTCCTCCCCGGCCTGCGCGCTGTGCATGGCAGTTGCCTGTATCATGCTTGCTTAGGTTTTTCTTAAACTCCTCTGTGTGGTTATGTTTTCCTGTGAACCTATGGTATCCGTGATGCTGCCTGGTGGCTTTATCTATAAAGTCGGGCCTTGCCCTTTTCTCTAAAAAATGTACAGCTACATGGAAGGACGTACGACGAGTATGTGTTGGTCTGTGCTGAAGAGCGAGGCGACCTGCTCCACGAACCGTGGGTTCTTCTCCCGGGTCCCTGCTCACAGACAGCCACCCACCAAATCAGTTCATCTAATTAAACTAATCCATTCATTTTTTTGCAAATAATTAAAGTAACACATTCATCTTTAGCGGCTAGCGAAAGGTTGCACGTGGACGGATAAACGTCCACATACATGCATGGTTTGCATATAGACGGAGGTTAATTGGTGCCTAAGGACAGAGCTGAATCTATGATGGCGGCGGTGTAAGGATCAATAGAAGAGGAGATTAGTTAGCGCGGCATGCCTTGTGGCGTGACGAAGAAGTAGGGGACGTTGAGGGAGCCGCGGATGTGGCCCTTCCCCATCTCCTCCTCCGTCCTCACGTCCAGGTACATCATGCCGTCCTGCTGCTCCTGGAGCTCCCTCGCCGCCGTCTGCACGTCCACCGTCGTCACCGCCACGGCCCGTGCCGCCGCCATTTGCACGTCCACCGTCGTCACCCCCACGTCCGGTGCCACCGTCGTCTGCACGTCCACCGTCGTCGCCCCCACGTCCGGTGTCGCCGCCGTTTGCAGGTCCACCGTCTTCACCACCACGGCCGGTGCTGCCCCCGGCGCCGACTCCGACCTGCACTTCGAAATCCAATCAAACCAAATCGAAGGACCGAGTACGTTAATTCACAATAAGGTGCCGAGGAAGGAACTGATTCATGTCGGATGAACTAATGGCGACGGACCTGCTCATCTCGTTCTCGTGGGAGGAGGTGCCATCGCGCACTTGATAGCAGAGCTGCACAGTCCCTCAGGTGTTTCTTGGGTGTGTTTGTGTGCGCTGCTTCTGGAGAACCAACTCAGTGGGTGCAGCTTTTATGCTCGCTGATGGAGACCAATCACTGCTTCACTCACTACCAGCGATCGATTAGGAGTTGGGCACGTAGACACAATCACATACATTCTGAACGCACTTGATTGTGTGACATGTACACAATGTACACTAGCAAAACAGGAAAAAAAAAAGGCAAGACACGCACTAGTGGCACCAACAAATCGAAGCTTGTCTTCATGCGTTCGCCGCCCGTCACAACGTGTAAAGTGCACGTCTCTTGCTCCATCGACGGACCACGGAAGTTCATCAATCACGTCAATGCCTACATATGCGAGCGAATGGATCAGGCCATCAGGGACGATGTGATGCCTTGTATCATTGCTGCGTGCGTACATACTCCTCTCCCAGAATAATGCCAGACCTAACTGATGGATGGGATGAGACGTGACAACTGGTGCTTGCCTTTTAAAAAAAATCCCATCTAGAAGATAGAGGAAGAGCTGAGTAGAGTATGGGTCATGCTAGCGCTTCAAGACAAGAGATCAGAAGGGCTTTCATCCACGTTCCATTTCCACTGAAATTGGAACCAGCGTTTTTTTTTCCGATACAAAGGGCGCCTTTTTACTAACTCAAAGCATTCCTCAAAAAAAAAAAAAAAAGAGTGAAACATTAAGGAAATACAAAACACAATGAATAAACACCCGCCCTGTGAATAACTAAGATGCATACAACCAGCACCGACACACACACACACACAAAGGATCACACCGGCAAAAAGCAAAGCCAAAGAAGGCTGAAGCTTTGCTGTTAGGATCACACTACTATTCCTCTCGATTCATCATTCATTCACTGATTACAACTTCGAAATACAAAGGAATCTTAAGAGAAAGGGGGGTCAGAGGAAGGAGATGATGAACAACGCCTCAGCCGAAGCCGCCAGTCCGTTCCAAGCCGCCTCGTTCTTGGCATCTCCTCCCATATTTGTTGTTTGGCTGTGTGTATCCTATTTATGCAGAGACCGGGGTGTTCTCATAATATTTTGTATCCGCTTGATGCTACATTTTAAGATAATAAAAGTGCCTTTCATCAAAAAAGTTTACAGAGGGAGTAATATATTATTCATTGTATTTTGTTAAATATTTGTATCGTTCTTTCGTTTAGATGCACGAGTGCAGGAACACACACTTTTATGTTCTAATAAACCATAGGACATGTGTCTAGGGTCCCCTTGACGGATGGTCTACATAGAGTGGTCATGTGTCTAGGATCCCCTTCCTGTGGCCATGATTGTGGTTGTATCCTTCTATTTCCAGTTTTAGGGCTTTCTTGTGTTGTGGCCCAAAAAGACTTTGCTTTTCCTTGTTGTTGAACCTTTGGGTACTTTGTGAATTTTTGCTTTTTGTATAAAGTTTAGTAAAAAATCTAGTTTCCGATAAAACCAATCATAGTGATTATTCTTCCATAACTCATGCGTGCGAGGTTGTATGTCCTCTAAACATTTTGGTTTTGATAAAATATTGGTACCTCTGCAAGCATGTGAGAGGTTTGGAGCATGTTGAGAACACGTGGAAATAGTGAGGAAGTCATACTAGTATGTGATAGATGGGAGCGGCGTTTTGGTGCCTGGGCGTGAATAGTAAAATCATGATAAATAAAAACAAAAAATCAATAAAAATTCCTTTTTTTATGCAAGATGCTTAAATGTGTGATCTTCATGCAGAATTTAGAGGAGCTCGTGCCAAAGAAAATAAAATTCGGGTCTATGAGAAACATTTGAAAACATTACTGTTTATGCCTGATTTTGTCTTTTTACCCCGCGCTCCTTGAATGTCCAAACTTCATCAAATTTTGTTTTAAACTTTTTGACATTTTAAAACGCATTCAATATGCATTTTAAAAAGCAGGTTCATGTGTACCCGGGTCTAGGACGTGTGTGCTATTTGTGTTGTTCTTTATATATATATATATATATATATATATATATATATATATATATATATATATATATTATTGTTAAATACCTGCTTTGCAACAAGAGATACAACAACAACAACAACAACAACAACAACAACAACAAAGCCTTTAGTCCCAAACAAGTTGGAGTAGGCTAGAGGTGAAACCCATAAGATCTCGCAACCAACTCATGACTCTGGCACATGGATAGCAAGGTTCCACGCACCCCTGTCCATAGCTAGCTCTTTGGTGATACTCCAATCCTTCAGGTCTCTCTTAACGGACTCTTCCCATGTCAAATTCGGTCTACCCTACCCTCTCTTGACATTCTCCGCACGCTTTAGCTGTCCGCTATGCACTGGAGCTTCTGGAGGCATGCGCTGAATATGCCCAAACCATCTCAGGCGATGTTGGACAAGCTTCTCCTCAATTGGTGCTACCCCAACTCTATCTCGTATATCATCATTCCAAACTCGATCCTTCCTTGTGTGGCCACACATCCACCTCAACATATGCATCTCCGCCACACATAACTGTTGAACAAGTCGCTTTTTAGTCGGCCAACACTCCACGCCATACAATATTGCGGGTCGAACCGCCGTCCTGTAGAACTTGCCTTTTAGCTTTTGTGGCACTCTCTTGTCACAGAGAATGCCAGAAGCTTGGCGCCACTTCATCCATCTGGCTTTGATTCGATGGTTCACATCTTCATCAATACCCCCATCCTCCTGCAACATTGACCCCAAATATCGAAAGGTGTCCTTCCGAGGTACCACCTGGCCATCAAGGCTAACCTCCTCCTCACACCTAGTAGTACTGAAACCGCACATCATGTACTCGGTTTTAGTTCTACTAAGACTAAACCCTTTCGATTCCAAGGTTTGTCTCCATAACTCTAACTTCCTATTTACCCCTGTCCGACTATCGTCAACTAGCACCACATCATCCGCAAAGAGCATACACCATGGGATATCTCCTTGTATATCCCTTGTGACCTCATCCATCACCAATGCAAAAAGACAAGGGCTCAAAGCTGACCCCTGATGCAGTCCTATTTTAATCGGGAAGTCATCGGTGTCGACATCACTTGTTCGAACACTTGTCACAACATTATCGTACATGTCCTTGATGACCCACAAGTATAGGGGATCTATCGTAGTCCTTTCGATAAGTAAGAGTGTCGAACCCAACGAGGAGCAGAAGGAAATGATAAGCAGTTTTTAGCAAGGTATTCTCTGCAAGTACTGAAATAAGTGGTAACAGATAGTTTTGTGATAAGATAAATTGTAATGAGCAACAAGTAACAAAAGTAAATAAGGTGCAGCAAGGTGGCCCAATCCTTTTTGTAGCAAAGGACAAGCCGAAACAAACTCTTATAATAGGAAAAATGCTCCCGAGGACACATGGGAATATCGTCAAGCTAGTTTTCATCACGCTCATATGATTCGCGTTCGGTACTTTGATAATTTGATATGTGGGTGGACCGGTGCTTGGGTGCTGTTCTTACTTGAACAAGCATCCCACTTATGATTAACCTCTATTGCAAGCATCCGCAACTACAACAAAAGTATTAAGGTAAATCTAACCATAGCATGAAACATATGGATCCAAATCAGTCCCTTACGAAGCAACGCATAAACTAGGGTTTAAGCTTCTGTCACACTAGCAACCCATCATCTACTTATTACTTCCCAATGCCTTCCTCTAGGCCCAATTAATGGTGAAGTGTTATGTAGTCGACGTTCACATAACACCACTAGAGGTTAGATAACATACATCTCATCAAAATATCGAACGAATACCAAATTCACATGACTACTAATAGCAAGACTTCTCCCTTGTCCTCAGGAACAAATGTAACTACTCACAAAGCATATTCATGTTCAAAATCAGAGGGGTAATAATATGCATAAAGGATCTAAACATATGATCTTCCACCAAGTAAACCAACTAGCATCAACTACAAGGAGTAATCAACACTACTAGCAACCTACTAGCACCAATCCCGGACTTAGAGACAAGAATTGGATACAAGAGATGAACTAGGGTTTGGAGATGAGATGGTGCTGGTGAAGATGTTGATGGAGATTGCCCTCTCCCGATGAGAGGAGCGCTGGTGATGATGATGATGGCGATGATTTCCCCCTCCCGGAGGGAAGTGTCCCCGGCAAAGCAGCTCCGCCAGAGCCCTAGATTGGTTCTGCCAAGGTTCCGCCTCGTGGCGGCGGAGTCTCGTCCCGAAAGGTTGCTTATGATTTTTTTCTCATCGAAAGACTTCATATAGGAGAAGATGGGCGTCGGAGAGCCACCAGGGGGCCCACGAGGTAGGAGGGCGCGCCCAGGGGGGAGGGGCGCGCCCCCACCCTCGTGAGCAGGGTGTGGGCCCCCTGGCCTTCATCTTTGGCGACGATTTTTCTTTATTTATTTTAAGATATTCCATGGAGTTTCAGGACTTTTGGAGTTGCGCAGAATAGGTCTTCAATATTTGCTCCTTTTCCAGCCAGAATTCCAGCTGCCGACATTCCCCCTCTTCATGGTAAACCTTGTAAAATAAGAGAGAATAGCCATAAGTATTGTGACATAACGTGAAATAACAACCCATAATGCAATAAATATTAACATAGAAGCATGATGCAAAATGGACGTATCAACTCCCCCAAGCTTAGACCTCGCTTGTCCTCAAGCGAAAAGCCGATAACAATAAATATGTCCTCATGTTTAGAGGTAGAGGCGTCGATAAAAATAAAATACGGACATGAAGGCATCATGATTACTCTCATAACAGCAACATATATAGATTTATCATATGATTACTTATGTTCAAATGATGATCTTTTCACAATGCAAAAGTATGAATCAAAAACCTTATTGGGCACTAACAAATCATAACCTCAGTCATTGGAGCAATTGCAATTTATCATAACATCTGGAAGAGTCTATGTCAGAGCTTAAAAGCAAGTCCACATATTCAACTATCATTTAGTCCTTCATAATTGCTAACACTCACGCAATACTTGTGGCTACGGAGTTTTAACCGGACACAGAGAAAGATAGGGACTTATAGTTTTGCCCCACAACCTTTTACCTCAAGGGTAATGTCAACAATAACAATTCATGCTCCCCTACATCCAATTAGATATATATATATATATATATATATATATATATATATATATATATATATATATCATGTTCTTTCCAACATGCAGGGCTTGCCAAAGGATAAAATGAAAAAGGAAAGGTGAAGATCACCGTGACTCTTGCATAAGATAGAAGATAATAATAAAAGATAGGCCCTTCGCAGAGGGAAGCAGAGGTTGCCATGCACTTTTATGGTTTGATGCACAAAATCTTAATGCAAAAGAACGTCACTTTATATTGCCCCTTGTATGTGAACCTCTATTATGCAGTCCGTCGCTTTTATTGCATCCACAACAAGTTCGTACAAAGCTTATTTCGCTGCACTAATAAGTCATGCATATTTAGAGAGCAATTTTTATTGCTTGCACCGATGACAACTTACTTGAAGGATCTTACTCAATCCATAGGTAGATATGATGGACTCTCATGGCTAAACTGGTTTAGGGGTATTTGGAAGCACAAGTAGTATCTCTACTTGGTGCTGAGAATTTGGCTAGCATGAGGGGGAAAGGCAAGCTCAACATGTTAGGAGATCCATGACAATATAGTTTATCTTAGATACAAGAAAACATAACTCATTATGTTGTCTTCCTTGTCCAATATCAACTCTTTAGCATGTCATATTTGAATGAGTGTTCCCAATCATAAAAGATGTCAATGATAATATATCTATATGTGAAACCTCTCTCTCCTTATTACTTCCTATTAATTGCAACGATGACCAAAGCTATATTTGCCAACTCCCAACAACTTTTTAATCATCATACTCTTTCTATGTGAAGTCATTACTCTCAATAAGACCAATATGAACTCTTTGTTTCTTTTCTTTTATTCACTCAAGATCATGGCAAAGTAATCAAGCCCTTGACTCAACACTAGTCTTTATTATATAAATATAGCTCACGGACTCGATTGCATAGAGGGATCATAAAGCAAAACTTCAAAACTAGATCATGCCATGACTTTATTCTACTAAATCAGGATACTAATAATAGGATCGAACTAAGAAAAACGGTAAAGATAGGAGTTGTGATGATGATACGATACCGGGGCACCTCCCCCAAGCTTGGCAGTTGCCAAGGGGAGTGCTCATACCCATGTGATTATGTCTCCTTCTTTGTTTTTGGCGGTGGAGGTGTTGTTGATGATGCAAGCTTGTCGTCCACCTTCCATGGCATAGGCTCACCCTCATAGAAGGATGATCGAGTCTCCGGAATCCTCAAATCTGCAACGGAAACAGCTCGAAACGAGAACAGAAGATATTTGCGTGATACGGGAGTCAAAACCTTCGGGAGAATATATAATGAATTTTTACCGACCGAAATACGTATCATGCAAGAAAACGGAGTCCGGAGGGCACACGAGATGCTCACGAGGTAGGGGGCGCGCCCAGGGGGTAGGGCGCGCCCTCCACCCTCGTGGAGGCCTCGTGTCCTCCCTGGACTGCTACCTATTTTTCTATTTTTCTAAATATTCCAAAACGGAGAAATATTACCTTAAAAATTATTTTGGAGTCGGTTTACTTACCGTACCACATACCTAGTCCTTTTCGGAGTCTGGAACGTTCTGGAAAGTGTCCCTTATGTATTCCTCCGGGGTTACGGTTTCAATAACATTGGTTTCAACATTTATGGGATTACCTGAGATATAGTGTTTGATTCTTTGACCGTTTACCACCTTTGGATTTGTGCCTTCGAAGTTGTTGATTTTTATGGCACCGGAACGATAGACCTCCTCGATAACGTAGGACCTTCCCATTTAGAGAGAAGTTTTCCTGCAAAAAATCTTAAACGAGAGTTGTATAGCAACACATAATCACCTACATTAAACTCACGCTTTTGTATCCTTTTATCATGCCATCTTTTAACTTTTTCTTTAAACAACTTGGCATTTTCATAGGCTTGGGTTCTCCATTCATCAAGTGAGCTAATATCAAATAACATCTTCTCACCGGCAAGTTTGAAATCATAGTTGAGCTCTTTAATAGCCCAATATGCCTTATGTTCTAGTTCGAGAGGTAAGTGACATGCTTTTCCATAAACCATTTTATACGGAGACATACCCATAGGATTCTTATATGTAGTTCTATAGGCCCATAATGCATCATCAAGTTTCTTGGACCAATTATTTCTAGACCTATTAACAGTCTTTTGCAAAATTAATTTGAGCTCTCTATTGCTCAATTCTACTTGACCACTAGACTGCGGGTGGTATGGAGATGCAATTCTATGATTAACATCATATTTAGCAAGCATTTTACGGAAGGCACCATGAATAAAGTGTGAACCACCATCAGTCATTAAATATCTAGGGACTCCAAACCTCGGAAAAATAACTTCCTTAAGCATTTTAATAGAAGTGTTATGATCAACACTACTAGTTGGAATAGCTTCTACCCACTTAGTAACGTAATCAACAACAACTAAAATATGTGTATATCCATTAGAAGCAGGAAAAGGTCCCATATAATCAAAGCCCCAAACATCAAATGGTTCAATAACAAGTGAATAATTCATAGGCATTTCTTGACGTCTACTAATATTACCAATTCTTTGACATTCATCACAAGACAAAACAAACTTACGGGCATCCTTGAAGAGAGTAGGCCAATAAAAACCAGATTGTAATACATTATGTGTAGTTCTATCTCCAGCGTGGTGTCCTCCATAAGCTTCGGAGTGACACTTGCATAGGATCTGTTCCTGTTCATGCTCAGGTACACAACGTCTAATAACACCATCTACTCCTGTCGTGGTTCTAAGCCTGACAGTAGAGTGGGGGGTAGGTATTGAGAGGCAAGGTCCTAGCTATGGAGAGG
This sequence comes from Triticum aestivum, assembly GCF_018294505.1. NCBI lineage: Eukaryota > Viridiplantae > Streptophyta > Magnoliopsida > Poales > Poaceae > Triticum > Triticum aestivum. The sequence continues at coordinate 77,103,664 of NC_057809.1, forward strand.
TTGTAAGCACAAAGGATGTACGAGTTCAGGCCCTTCTCGGAAGAAGTAACAGCCCTACGTCTCGGAGCCCGGAGGCGGTCGAGTGGATTATGAATGTATGGATTACAAGGTGCCGAACCCTTCTGCCTGTGGAGGGGGGTGGCTTATATAGAGTGCGCCAGGACCCCAGCCAGCCCACGTAGGAGAAGGTTTAAGGTGAGTTAAGTCTGGGGCATTACTGGTAACGCCCCACATAAAGTGCCTTTACTATCATAAAGTCTACTTAATTACAGGCCGTTGCGGTGCAGAGTGCCTCTTGACCTCCTGGTGGTCGAGTGAGTCTTCGTGGTCGAGTCCTTCAGGCCAGTCGAGTGTGTCCTCGTTGGTCGAGTGAGTCCTCGTTGGTCGACTGGAAGGCGACCTCTTCTAGGGATGTCCTAGGGTAAGTTACTTGGGACAGGTCCGTGACCCTACCCTAGGTACATAACCCCATCATTAGCCCCCGAATGGATTGAGGCTTCGAGTGAAGAAGGAGTTGATGTCGTTTCCGATTAACCTTTGCGCTCTAGTTGTGCGCTGTTCTGGATCAAAGAATCTCTTCGTTGACAGGGAGCAATTCGTCTTCGGTCGACTCGATCCATTCTATTTTTGCGTCGAGTGATCTTTCGAGCTTCGTCGATCTCCGAGCGACGGATCGCCGGAATCACCGCGTCTGACAGGCTGATTTGTTGTTCGCGGATTCTGCGGGGTGCGAAATTTGGGGGCGCGCGCGAAGCGGGGCGGACCGCGGCGTTCGGATGGGACGGGGCATAGACGCCTCGATCTCCGCGCCGCCTTTTTCGCCACGTATCCAGTCCTCATAACTGCTCCCAGATATGATTAGATCGACCGGGCCCACATGTCAGCCACTCGGAAGAGACCTTATAAATGCGCCCGGCGGGGATTTCTGTGCTGCGCCTCAGCATTCTCCCTCTCTCCCTCTGCCTCCTTCCTCTCTGCTCAGCGCGCTCGCTCTCGCCTCCGCACCACTTTCCCTTCGCGCATCTCACCGGCGACCATGGCCAAGGAGAAGACGGCGGCGCTGGAGCGTGCCAAGAAGGCGTCGGCATCGGAGAAGGCGAAGGGGAGATCCACCAGCCGCAGAGGGTCCTCGTCCAGATCCCGCCTGCCGAAAGGCTGGGTCCAAGGAGACTGGATCCAGTCGACCATCACAGAGAAGGACCTCCTCGACATGGCCAACGAGGGCTTGATCCCTCACGGAGCTGCGAGGTTGCCGGGGAAGGAGTGGCAGCCACAACCAGAAGAGGGTGAGTGCGTGCTCCTGGCCACTCATGTTGACCGAGGGTTTTCCTTGCCACCCAGCATTTTCTTCCGTGGCTTCTTGAATTTCTTTGGAGCGCAGCTCCACCACTTTACCCCAAACTCCATTGCCTATCTTGCTGCATTCGTGTCCATGTGTGAGGGTTTCTTGGGCTGTCGACCGCACTGGGGTTTGTTCAAACGTATCTTCACGTGTCGCTCTCAGACCGTGAAGAAGGCGAGCCCAGGTGACGAGAAGACCCGAGTCGTCCAAATGTGTGGGGGCCTGGGGATTCAGGTGAGGAATAATAGCACCTTCCCGCCCATGTCTTTCCCGAGTCCGTCAGAGGCTGGCAGTCGACTTGGTTCTACTGCCAGGTCCAGTCGACGCCAGGGCAGTCGAGTGGACTCCCTCCGTTTACCATGGACCGAGTGAACAAGCCCTCCCCTCTGAAGCTGATTCCGGAGGAGAAAGCCGACGTGAAGATGTTGATGGAGCGAGTGGTGCAGCTGGTTCGGGACGGAGTGACAGGCATGGACCTCTTGGAGGTTTTCCTCAAGCGCCGCATCCAACCTCTCCAGTTCCGGAGCCACTGCATGTGGTTGTACTGTGGGCCCGCGGACGAGACCAGAGTCCATCCAGAAGAAGTCGACGATGACACTCTGGAAAGGTGGATGGTAGCCGTTACCGGGAACAGGGACAACCCGCGCGGAGCCAGAAGGATTCCTCCACTCGACCACGACAGCATCCCAAACAAGGTACACTTGCTCTGCTTTCCGTCGTGTCTTTGTTGTATTCATTCTTGCCGATCCTGTCGACTGGTCGACTGATCGTTGTTTGGGCGACTGCTAGGCCTTCACCGAGCTGTACTCGATGCCCAATGGGGCACAAACTTCGACTGAAGAAGGCGAGGCGAGCGGGGGCGAGGCGAGCGGAGGTGAGGCGAGCGGGGGCGAGGCGAGCGGAGGTGAGGCGAGCGGGGGCGAGAGCCAGGGAGAGGAGGAATGGGACTCGGATGCTGCAGGGGACGACGACGACGACGATGATGATGAAGGTGATGAAGATGACCTCGAGGACGAGGAAGAAGAGGAGGAGGAGGTCGTTCCACCGCGCTCAGAAAGGCGGTCGAAACTTGTCCACGACCCCTCGACCGAACGTGGTAAGGGGGTAGCGACCGCTGCCCAGTCGACCAAGCGCCCTCGGACCACCTCTCCGGCGCCGACTGAAAAGGCGCCGAAGCAGCCCAGGGCGGCCTCATCGAAGCCGGCCAAGCTTCTGCCGAAGATGAAGGTGTCCATCCCCACCATTTCAGGGTAATAGTCTTGTTCATATTTTCTTATTCTTATGCGAACTTTATCTCTGGTCGACACTGATGTTAGTCGACTGATCCTTTGGAGCTGCAGTGCTGCTACTTCTGAGACCTCGACCCGGGCCGATGACCACGAGATGGAGGATGCCGCAACTTCGAATCCAGGTGCCGTGTTCTTAATACCATACTTAGTCGACTGACTCGCGATCTCTGATCCTGACGCTTCTCTGCAGCTCCACCCAACACTGTTATCGATCTGCCTGATGATGATGAGGATGAGGAGCCGCTGAAGCACAGGAGGAGTCGGAAAGCGCCTGCCGGCAAGGTGTCTCAGGATGCGTCAGCGCCTGAGATTCTGACTGTGGAGGGAGAGAACACCACTCGACACACGGTGACCTTCGCGACCCCACTGACGAGTGCTCAGCAGCCTTCCCTCTTCACGACTCACCACGTCCCAGAGGACCAAGCTGGTGCGGCGAAGGAGGCGATACGCCAGGCGGGACTCATGATGGAGCAGCTGAAGACCATCCGGGATGCGAGTCAAGCAGCCTATGACGCCAGCTCTGCCCTCCAAAGCAATGTCCAGGTCAGTCGACTGCTGTTTGTTCTGTTGGATACGCTCCAAAAACTTTTCTTTTCCGGGATTTATATTGGTTACCCACTGGGAGTGTTGAATAAACTCCGTGTTAGCGGGGGCACGCTGAGTGCACCCGCTGGGTGTAGTCCCCAAGGCTAGGGTCGACTGCTGGCAGTCGGCCTTAGGCTTTATAATGTCGATCTTTCTACCAGTCGACTGGTCGACTGGATTTCGCAAACCGGTGGGGGCACGCTGAGTGCACCCACTGGGTGTAGTCCCCGAGACTGTGGTCGACTGCTTGCAGTTGATCACAGTCTTAGAGAATGCGTCTCGCACACTTTTTTTTTTTTGAGGTCGACTGGTCGACTTTGTCTTCAACAGGATTAGTGGGGGCACGCTGAGTGCACCCACTGGGTGTAGTCCCCGAGACTACGGTCGAATGCTTGTATTCGGCTGTAGTCTTAGAAACGTGTGTTTTTCCCTTTTTCACTCGGAAGTGAATTATTTTGACGTTTAGTCGATTGGTTCTTCGCAGAACTCCTGTGATCTTGTGGCTCGCTACTCAGAGCTAGAACAGAAACATACTCAAGTCGAGCTGAGCTTGAAGCTGGTTCAGGAGAAGCTGACAAAGGCGAAGGAGGAGACTGAAGGTATGTTTGGTGAGACCCTTGACGACTGCTTTTCCTCTTGCTTGTTTCAACATCTGATCATGCTGTGTCTTGCAGGTAAGGTAAGGAGGCCCAGCAGAAGAAAGACCTTGAGCTAGCTGAGAAGATCAAGCTTGCTGACGAGAAGTTAGCTTCAGTCACCAAGCTCGAACAAGACAATACCAATCTGAAAACTGCTCTTGGGATTGCCAACAAGGAAGTCAGTCGACTGAGAACTGACAAAGCTGCCTTGACCGACCAAGTCAGCAAATTGACTGAGAAGAAGACTGAACTGGAGGCCTTCCTGAGTGGCCTTGCCAAGAAGCTGTTTCTTATGCTTGAAGGTAAACCTCCATGTTTGGCAAATATTTCCAACTGTGGCTTCTTCCATTCGACTATCCCCTTGACTTAGTGATCACCCTTGCAGAATTTTGTCAAAACTTTGAAGAAGAAACCAGCCGACTGGAGCCAAACCTTGACCCTGTCAATTCTCCGGTGAACGACGAAGTTGCCATGGATGTCTTCCGACTGGAGTCTCGTGTTGCAGCTGTCGTGGACTATCTCGCAAGGCTGAAGGCCGCCACATCTCGCATCGACTCGACGCTCTGGCCTGAGGAGACACTTCAGAATGACCTTGAGTCGCTGATGGCCCGCTTGAACACGATCCCTGGTCGAGTGCAGGAGTGGAAGAAGTCCTCGGCTCGGTGTGGTGCAGATGTCGCTCTGTGTCTGGCCCGAGTCCACTGCAAAGATGCACGAGAGGAGAAGCTGGCGGCCCTTCGGGTGGCCAATACCAAGAAGCACGACTTCAGGTCCTTTATGGAGACTTTCCTTGCAGCTGCCACTCGGATCGCCGACGGAATTGACCTTGATGAATTCGTTGCACCTTCCAGCCCTCCACAGGAGGGGTAAAAAACTTCTTCTGGCTCGACTCTTTAAATTTGCCTCGGTATGCCGAGTGGAATTGTAACCGACAAACTTTAACAGGCTTGACGCCTGAGCACTTTTGGTTCCCTTAGACATCGATTCGAACTTGAATTCGGCGTTTGAATATGATTGCCTTCGGCTCAAAATGTCCTTTGCAGGTTCAAAGCAAGGTGCCTGTGCTTAGGCGAGCACGAGGCCGCAGCTAAGCCTCCGAGTGGAAGGCTGGCTTACCACTCGGTAGGATTCTGATAAACTTAGGCGAGTGCTTGGACTGCAGCTAAGACCCCGAGTGAGAGGATTGCTCACCACTCGGTAGGATTTTTATAACTTAGGCGAGCACGAGGCTGCAGCTAAGCCTCTGAGTGGAAGGCTGGCTTACCACTCGGTAGGATTTTGATAAACTTAGGCGAGCACGAGGCTGCAGCTAAGCCCCCGAGTGTGAGGATTGCTCACCACTCGGTAGGATTTTTATAACTTAGGCGAGTGCTTGGACTGCAGCTAAGCCTCCGAGTGAGAGGATTGCTCACCACTCGGTAGGATTTTGATAAACTTAGGCGAGTGCTTGGACTGCAGCTAAGCCCCCGAGTGGGAGGATTGCTCACCACTCGGTAGGATTTTTATAACTTAGGCGAAACGGATTCGCAGCTAAGCCTCCGAGTGAGAGTCTGGCTCACCACTCGACAGGATTTTGATAAACTTAGGCGAGTGCTTGGACTGCAGCTAAGCCCCCGAGTGGGAGGATTGCTCACCACTCGGTAGGATTTTTATAACTTAGGCGAAACGGATTCGCAGCTAAGCCTCCGAGTGAGAGTCTGGCTCACCACTCGACAGGATTTTGATAACTTAGGCGAGCACGAGGCTGCAGCTAAGCCCCCGAGTGTGAGGATTGCTCACCACTCGGTAGGATTTTTATAACTTAGGCGAGTGCTTGGACTGCAGCTAAGCCTCCGAGTGAGAGGATTGCTCACCACTCGGTAGGATTTTGATAAACTTAGGCGAGCACGAGGCTGCAGCTAAGCCCCCGAGTGTGAGGATTGCTCACCACTCGGTAGGATTTTTATAACTTAGGCGAGTGCTTGGACTGCAGCTAAGCCTCCGAGTGAGAGGATTGCTCACCACTCGGTAGGATTTTGATAAACTTAGGCGAGTGCTTGGACTGCAGCTAAGCCCCCGAGTGTGAGGATTGCTCACCACTCGGTAGGATTTTTATAACTTAGGCGAAACGGATTCGCAGCTAAGCCTCCGAGTGAGAGTCTGGCTCACCACTCGACAGGATTTTTATAACTTAGGTGAAACGGATTCGCAGCTAAGCCTCCGAGTGAGAGTCTGGCTCACCACTCGACAGGATTTTTCCAAACTTAGGCGAAACGGATTCGCAGCTAAGCCACCCACTGAGGGGGAGTTTTTATGTGGACAAAAAGAAAAAGTGCTGACACAATTATTTCTAAACCCATGAATTACAGAAGCTCTTTATTGCAACTCATCCGAGTGATACAACTTAAGTGTAAAACGGGCGGAGTAGCTCCGCGTTCCAAGCTCGGGGCTCGTCGATATTATGCTCGACGTTGTAAAGACGGTATGCCCCGTTGTGAAGAACCTTGGTGACGATGAAAGGGCCTTCCCAAGAAGGAGCAAGCTTATGTGGTTTGTGCTGATCCACTCGGAGAACCAAATCCCCTTCCTGGAAGGCTCGACCTCTCACATTTCGGGCGTGGAAACGGCGCAGATCTTGTTGGTAGATGGTCGACCGGATCAGAGCCATCTCCCTTTCTTCCTCTAAAAGGTCGACTGCGTCCTGCCGCGCTTGTTCAGCTTCTGCTTCGTTGTAGATTTCGACTCGAGGAGCATTGTGGAGAAGATCACTCGGCAAGACTGCTTCGGCTCCATAGACCAAGAAGAATGGAGTTCTTCCGGTCGACCGATTGGGCGTGGTCCGCAGTCCCCAGAGTACAGATGGAAGTTCGTCGACCCAAGCTCCAGCCGCGTGTTTGAGATCACGCATCAGTCGCGGCTTCAGTCCCTTGAGAATCAGTCCATTAGCTCGCTCTGCTTGTCCATTCGACTGCGGATGGGCGACTGATGCGTAGTCGACCCGTGTGCCCTGGGAGTTGCAGAAGGTTCTGAATTCCTCTGAGTCAAAGTTCGACCCATTATCCGTAATGATGCTGTGCGGGACTCCATATCTGAATATTAGTTCCCTGATGAAGCTAACAGCAGTACCGGTGTCGAGGCTCTTGATTGGTTTAGCTTCGATCCACTTGGTGAACTTGTCGACTGCCACCAGTACATGCGTGAAGCCACTTCGTCCTGTTCTCAAAGGACCGATCATGTCCAGCCCCCAAACTGCAAAAGGCCAGACGAGTGGGATGGTCTTCAAAGCTGACGCAGGCTTGTGCGACATATTCGAGTAGAACTGACATCCCTCGCACTTATCCACTATCTCCTTTGCCATCTCATTCGCCTTGGGCCAGTAAAATCCGGCTCGGTATGCTTTGGCCACGATGGTCCGAGAGGACGCATGATGACCACAGGTCCCGAGTGAATATCATTGAGGATGAGTCGACCTTCTTCTGGTGTTATGCACTTCTGACCGACTCCAGTCGCGCTCTCTCTGTATAATTGTCCTTTGATGACGGTAAAGGCCTTAGATCGACGGACGATCTGTCGAGCCTCTTCCTCATCCTCCGGAAGCTCTTTCCTCAAGATATATGCGACATACGGAATCGTCCAGTCGGGAATGACTACCAAAACCTCCATGATCAAGTCGACCACCGCTGGGACTTCAACTTCAGTCGGATCTGTGGCACTCTTGGGCTGCGGAGTTTCTTCGGTGAAAGGATCTTCTTTGACTGACGGAGTATGTATATGCTCCAAGAACACACCACTCGGAATGGCTTCTCTCTTGGAACCTATCTTTGCTAGATCATCAGCTGCTTGATTCTTCAGTCGGGGTATATGATGGAGCTCCAACCCCTCGAACTTTTTCTCCAGCTTCCTCACTGCACTGCAGTATCCAGTCATGGCTGGGCTTCTCACGTCCCACTCTTTCATCACCTGATTGACCACTAAATCTGAGTCGCCATAGACCATTAGGCGACGGACGCCGAGTGAAATGGCCATGCGCAACCCATATAGGAGGGCCTCATATTCTGCCTCATTGTTGGAGGAATCAAAGTGAATCTGGAGCACATATCTGAGCTTATCTCCTCTGGGGGAAACCAGGACAACCCCAGCACCGGAACCATTCAACATCTTAGAACCATCGAAAAACATGGTCCAATGCTCCGAGTGAACTTCAGTCGGCTGCTGCTGTTCGATCCACTCGGCGAGGAAATCTGCTATTGCCTGGGACTTAATGGCTTTCTTTGCCTCAAACTTGATATCAAGGGGAAGAAGTTCAATCGCCCATTTGGCCACTCGACCAGTTGCATCTCTGTTGTGCAAAATCTCTGATAGTGGAGCGTCGCTGACGACTGTGATTGAATGGTCAGAGAAATAATGAGCAACCTTCTTTGTGGTCATGTATATTCCATACACAAGCTTCTGATAATGAGGATATCTCTGCTTGGATGGAGTCAAGACTTCAGACAAATAATACACTGGGCGCTGAACTTTGAGAGCTTTTCCTTCTTCTTCCCGCTCGACCGTTAGCACAGTACTGACGACTTGTCCTGTGGCTGCGATGTAGAGCAACAGAGGCTCTTTGCTGATTGGAGCAGCAAGCACCGGCTGGGTGGAGAGCAGAGCTTTTAGCTCGGCAAACGCTGCATCAGCTTCTGGAGTCCACTCGAACTTGTCAGCCTTCTTCATCAGTCGGTAAAGAGGCAATGCCTTTTCACCGAGTCGTGAGATGAATCGACTTAATGCGGCCAAGCATCCAGTAAGCTTCTGGACATCGTGCACTCGCACAGGGCGTTTCATTCGGAGAATAGTGCCAATCTTTTCTGGGTTGGCGTCGATTCCCCGTTCGGAAACGAGAAAACCGAGTAACTTGCCACCAGGAACTCCAAATGTGCACTTTGATGGATTGAGCTTGATATCATACCTTCTGAGGTTGGCAAATGTTTCGGCGAGGTCAGCGAGCAGGTCGGAACCTTTTCGTGACTTGACAACAATATCATCCATATAAGCTTCCACATTCCGACTGATTTGAGTGAGTAGACACTTCTGGATCATTCGCATAAATGTGGCTCCGGCATTCTTGAGGCCGAATGGCATGGTGATATAGCAGAAGCACCCGAATGGAGTGATGAAAGCTGTTTTTACTTCATCGGGCCCATACAGACGGATCTGGTGGTACCCGGAGTAAGCATCTAAAAAAGACAACCTCTCGCATCCCGCGGTCGAGTCAACAATTTGATCTATGCGAGGGAGAGGAAAGTGATCTTTCGGGCAGGCCCGGTTGATGTGCTTGAAATCAATGCACATTCGGAGCGACTTGTCCTTCTTAGGAACCATGACGACATTAGCGAGCCACTCGGAGTGGAATATCTCTCGGATAAATCCTGCCGCCAACAGTCGAGCCACTTCTTCACCGATGGCCTTTCTCTTCTGGACGGCGGACCGCCGAAGATGTTCTTTGACTGGTTTTGCAGACTTGTCGACTCTTAGGCGATGCTCAGCCAGTCCCCTGGGAACACCTGGCATGTCAGCGGGCTTCCATGCAAAAATGTCCCAGTTCTCACGGAGGAACTGGATGAGCGCTTCTTCCTATTTTGGGTCGAGTGTTGTGGAGATGCGGGTCGGAGCTGCTTCGGGGTCGGTCGGGTGAATGTGAACAGGCTTCGTCTCACCGGACGACTGGAATGCAGATTCTGTGGCGGGCTTCTTGGATCGCAGCAAGTCACTCGGATCTGCGTTTTGCTTGTATTCTTCGAACTCGACCGCTGTCACTTGGGAATCGGCAATTTTGGAGCCCTTCTGAAAGCACTCCTCTGCCTTTTTCCTATCTCCGGTGACAGTGATCACACCTTTGGGACCGGGCATCTTCAATTTGAGGTACACGTAACATGGTCGAGCCATGAACCGTGCATAGGCTGGCCTCCCCAAAATGGCATGATATGCACTTTGAAAATCCACGACCTCAAACGTCAACTTTTCTTTGCGAAAATGCTTTGAATCGCCAAACACTACGTCCAAAGCTATCTGGCCGAGTGACTCGGCCTTCTTCCCTGGTATAACTCCATGGAAGCTCATGTTACTAGTGCTCAGTCGGGACATCGGAATGCCCATACCTTTCAACGTGTCTGCATATAACAGATTCAGCCCACTTCCACCGTCCATCAGCACCTTTGTCAGTCGAGTGCCTTCGACAACTGGATCGACCACCAAAGCTTGCCTCCCAGGGGTGGCAATATGAGTCGGGTGATCAGATTGGTCGAATGTGATGGGTGTTTGAGACCACTTCAGATAATTTGCCTTTGCTGGGGCAACCATGTTAACCTCTCGGTTAATCACTTTCAGTCGACTTCTGCTTTCCACATCTGCGAAGATCATCAGAGTGGAGTTGATATGCGGATATCCTCCCTCACTGTCCTCTTTGTCTTCGGCTTTGTCCGACTCCTTCTCCTTGTCCTTAGACTGTTTTCCCTGAAACTGCTGGATCAGGAGTCGACATTGGCGAGTGGTGTGCTTTGGGTAAATGATATTCCCCTCTTCATCTTTCTTCGTGTGAATATGACACGGCATATCCATCACGTCGTTCCCTTCTTTATCCTTCACCTTCTTGGGGTTCCAGGATCCTTTTGGTTTCCCCTTAGACTTTCCTTGAGTCACGGCCAGAGCCTCTCCAGGAGCTGCCGGTTCAGCCTTCCGCTTCTGTTTCCGACTGGAATTTCCTTTTTCCGACTGACTCGGCTTGTGCTTGCCGCTTCGGAGTCGGTCTTCTTCTTCGCCGTTGGCGTACTTGGTAGCAATCTCCATCATCCGACTCAAGGTCATGTCACCGGTTCGACCAAATTTCAAGCTCAGTTCTCTGTTCTTGACGCCATCCTTGAAGGCGCATACTGCCTGATGGTCAGAGACATTTTCCACAGTGTGGTGCAAAGTGATCCACCTCTGAATATACTCTCTGAGAGTCTCATTGGTTTTCTGCACGCAGACTTGCAACTCTGTCAATCCCGCTGGTCGCTTGCAAGTCCCTTCGAACGTTCTGACGAACACTCGGGACAGATCTTCCCAAGTGTAAATACTGCTAGGAGGCAATTGGGTCAACCATGCCCTGGCAGAACCTTCCAACATGAGGGGCAAATGCTTCATGGCCACCTCGTCGTTCCCACCACCGATCTGAACTGCCACTCGGTAGTCTTCAAGCCAAGTTTCAGGCTTAGACTCACCAGTGAACTTGCTGACTCCTGTTGCCAACCTGAAATTGGGGGGAATAACAGCGGCTCTGATAGCTCTGCTGAAACATTCAGGACCAGAAACATGTACTCGACTGCTCGTGGGCACTTCTCTGTCGAGTGCACCACGATGGGCTCTTTTCCGGTCGACCAACCCTTGCACGATAATGGATCGCGCGTCGAAGCCTGGCTCTCTGGGGTCAACTGGAACCCTACGCCCTGTACTGTACTGACGCCTATCATCTGGCTGCCGAGGAGCGTAAGACCCACCCCTCGGAGGGGAATAAGGCACTCGACGCCTATCATCTCGGTCGAGTCTGTCGCCATATTGATCTCGCCGATGCTCACGCCCTTCGCGCCGCGGAGGCGATCTGGGGCTGTGAGCCGACTGAACCGTATTCACAGTGACAGATCGACTGTGAATTCTGTTGCGCGACTGAGACACGGCTGAATTCTGATCTCCTGCTGCCCGGAGCAGATCCCTGATCTGCAGCAAACCTCTGCCAGCTTCTGACTGCGAAGGCTGAATGGACTCTGCTATACGGGTCGCAGCTGCTAAATTCTGAATCGGGGTTCGATATACCTGAGTCGGCGGGAAGAGTTGACGTCGACTGGTGTCGGGAACTCGTTGCCGCGCGCGCTCGTCGAGTGCTCGCTGAAGGTTCTCCAGTCGAGTGCGCTCGGCCAAATTGGCCAGACGCGCCTCCTCCAAGGCACGAGCCTCGGGGGTTTCTCCTGCGATGGGAATACGCAGGGGATCCTCGTTCCTGCGGCGAAGCTCTTCTCTTTGCAGAGAGTCGAGTGGCTCGGGCTGGTACTCTTCGTAGCCTCGAGCAGGGTCGCCGCCGTCGCCTGCTCCACCACCGCGGGCGAAGCCTGGAGGGCTATGAGGCCCGTCGACCATCAGGATTTCCGCCGCTGGATCACTGCTTCCGCACTCGGATGCAGTCTCTCCGGAGCCAGTCGACTGATCGAACAAGCCGTAGAGAGATTCGTTGGGCTCGATTGCCGCAACTTGTGTAGTGGTCGACTGGCGAGCCACCGCGCGACTCACCCATCGCTGAAGCCTCGACCGACCTGAGCGCTTGCGCTGGCGGGAGACCGGGAGGGTGGAAGGAGACCGACCGATACTGGGTCGACGGTTGCCGCAACAGAACGCCGCGGACACATGCGCGGAAATGCGTCGCACCGCGGACGGGGAGCGCATCAACGTCGAGCGGAGCCTCTTGGAGCCACGCGGAGTCGTCGGCGATGAAGGTGAGAGTGCCGAGACGGATCTCTTGACCCTCGATCAAAACTCCAGCAGACACCATGATGAAAATACTCGGAAGAATCGCAACTTCTCCACAAAATCGCTAAAACACCTGCCCCACGGTGGGCGCCAACTGTCGTGGTTCTAAGCCTGACAGTAGAGTGGGGGGTAGGTATTGAGAGGCAAGGTCCTAGCTATGGAGAGGTTGTAAGCACAAAGGATGTACGAGTTCAGGCCCTTCTCGGAAGAAGTAACAGCCCTGCGTCTCGGAGCCCGGAGGCGGTCGAGTGGATTATGAATGTATGGATTACAAGGTGCCGAACCCTTCTGCCTGTGGAGGGGGGTGGCTTATATAGAGTGCGCCAGGACCCCAGCCAGCCCACGTAGGAGAAGGTTTAAGGTGAGTTAAGTCTGGGGCGTTACTGGTAACGCCCCACATAAAGTGCCTTTACTATCATAAAGTCTACTTAATTACAGGCCGTTGCGGTGCAGAGTGCCTCTTGACCTCCTGGTGGTCGAGTGAGTCTTCGTGGTCGAGTCCTTCAGGCCAGTCGAGTGTGTCCTCGTTGGTCGAGTGAGTCCTCGTTGGTCGACTGGAAGGCGACCTCTTCTAGGGATGTCCTAGGGTAAGTTACTTGGGACAGGTCCGTGACCCTACCCTAGGTACATAACCCCATCAACTCCTTCTTTATAAAGATGTGGGTCATCCCAAAAGTAATGTCTCAAATCATAAAAGAACTTTTTCTTTTATTGGTATGTGAAGCTAGGTGGTATAAATTTAGCAACAATATAATTAGCATAATCAGCATACCATGGAGTGCTACGAGAAGTGCTTATGACATTTAATTGTTCATCAGGAAAGCTATCATCAATAGGTAGTGGGTCATCAAGAACATTCTCTAACCTAGATAAGTTGTCTGCAACTGGGTTCTCAGCTCCTTTTCTATCAATAATATGCAAATCAAATTCTTGCAGCAAGAGAACCCATCTAATAAGTCTTGGTTTAGCATCTTTCTTTTCCATAAGATATTTAATAGCAGCATGATCAGTGTGAATAGTTACTTTAGAATCAACTATATAGGGTCTGAATTTATCACAAGCAAACACAACTGCTAAAAGTTCCTTTTCGGTAGTAGCATAATTTCTTTGAGCATTGTCTAGAGTCTTACTAGCATAATGGATACCATTTAATTTCTTATCAACTCTTTGCCCTAGAACATCACCTACAGCTTAATCACTAGCATCACACATAATTTCAAAGGGTAAATTCCAATTAGGTGGCTGAACAATAGGTGCAGAGACTAATGCTTTCTTAAGTATTTCAAATGCTTCTACACAATCATCATCAAAGACAAATGGTACATCTTTTTGTAATAAATTAGTCTGAGGCCGAGAAATTTTTGAGAAGTCCTTAATGAACTTCCTATAAAATCCGGCGTGACCAAGGAAACTTCTTATACCTTTGATGTCCTTGGGACATGACATCTTTTCAATAGCATCAACCTTGGCTTTATCAACTTCAATACCTTTTTTGGAAACTTTGTGCCCCAAGACAATACCTTCATTAACCATAAAGTGGCACTTTTCCCAATTCAAGACAAGATTAGTTTCTTCACATCTCTGCAAAACTCGATCAAGATTGCTCAAGCAATCATCAAAAGAGGGACCATAGACGGAAAAGTCGTCCATGAAAACCTCACAAATCTTTTCACAAAAGTCAGAGAATATAGCCATCATGCATCTTTGAAAGATAGCAGGTGCATTACATAAACCAAAAGGCATACATCTATAAGCAAAAGTACCAAAAGGGCATGTAAAAGTAGTCTTTGATTGATCTTTAGCCGACACAGGTATTTGAGAGAAACCAGAATAACCATCTAGAAAGCAATAATGTGTATGTTTGCATAATCTTTCTAGCATTTGATCAATAAAAGGTAAGGGGTAATGATCTTTCTTAGTAGCTTTATTTAATTTGCGAAAATAAATTACCATCCTATAACCTGTGATAATTCTTTGCGGAATCAATTCATCTTTATCATTAGGGACAACAGTAATACCTCCCTTCTTAGGGACACAATGGATAGGACTTACCCACTGACTATCAGCAACGGGATAAATTATACCTGCCTTCAGAAGCTTGAGTATTTCTTTTCTTACCACTTCTTTCATTTTAGGATTCAAACGTCGTTGAGGGTCACGAACTGGTTTAGCATCCGCTTCCAAATTTATTTTATGTTGACAAAGAGTGGGACTAATGCCCTTAAGATCATCGAGAGTATATCCAATAGCTGCACGGTGCTTCCTCAGAGTTTTCAGTAATCTTTCTTCTTCATGCTCTGAAAGGTTAGCACTAATAATAACAGGATATATTTTCTTTTCATCAAGATAAGCATATTTAAGATTACCAGGCAACGGTTTAAGCTCAAACACGGGATCACCCTTGGGTGGAGGAGGATCCCCTAGGATTTCAACAGGCAAATTGTGTTTCAGAATAGGTTCCTGTTTAAAGAATATTCCATCTATTTCCCTTCTTTCATTCATGAACATCTCATTTTCATGGTCTAGCAAATAGTGTTCCAAAGGATCACTAGGAGGTACGGCAATAGAAGCAAGACCAACAATTTCATCCTTACTAGGCAATTCTTCCTCATGATGTTGTTTACTAAATTTAGAGAAGTTAAACTCATGAACCATATCATCCAAGCCAATAGTAACAACATTTTTTTCGCAATCTATCTTAGCATTAACAGTGTTCAAGAAGGGTCTACCAAATATAATGGGACAAAAGCTATCTTGTGGAGAACAAAGAACAAGAAAATCAGCAGGATATTTAGTTTTTCCACACAAGACTTCAACATCTCTAACAATTCCCACTGGTGAAATAGTATCTCTATTGGCAAGCTTAATTGTAACATCAATATCTTCTATCTCAGCGGGTGCAATTTCATTCTTAATTTCTTCGTAAAAAGTATGTGGTATAACACTAGCACTCGCACCCATATCACATAAGCCATGATAACAATGATCTCCTATTTTAACAGAAATAACAGGCACGCCTACCACAGGTCTATGTTTATCTCTATCACAGGGTTTAGCAATTCTAGCTGTTTCACCAGAGAATGCAATGACATGCCCATCAATATTATCAGACAAGAGATCTTTAACAATAGCAATATTAGGTTCTACTTTGACTTGCTTAGGAGGTGTACAAGTTCTAGTATTGCTTTTACGAACAACAGTTGAAGCTTTAGCATGATCCTTTACTCTAGCAGGGAAAGGTGGTTTCTCAACATAAGAGGTGGGAACAATAGGATCATTATAAGTGATGGTCTTTTCTTCAACTTTAATAGGTACAACTACTTTTACTTCTATGGGAGGATGATATTTAAACCACTTCTCCTTGAGGAGATCAACATAAGTAGCAAAAGATTCACAGAAAGAAGCTACTATCTCAGAGTCAAGTCCATATTTAGTGCTAAACTTATGGAAAATATTGGTATCCATAAAAGATTTAACACAATCAAACTTAGGTGTCATACCTGACTCCTACCTTCGTCGAGGTCCCAATCTTCAGAGTTGCATTTAATTCTATCCAATAAATTCCATCTGAATTCAATAGTCTTCATCATAAAAGAGCCAGCACAAGAAGTATCGAGCATGGTTTGATTATTATGAGAAAGCCAAGCATAAAAATTCTGAAGAATTGTTTCTCTTGAGAGGTCATGATTGGGGCATGAATATAACATTGATTTAAGCCTACCCCAAGCTTGAGCGATGCTTTCTCCTTCGCGAGGCCAAAAATTATATATATAATTGCGATCACGATGAACAAGATGCATAGGGTAATACTTTTGATGAAATTCCAATTTCATTCTTTTATAGTTCCATGATCTCGTATCATCACATAGCCTATACCATGTCGATGCGTCTCCATCCAAAGATAAAGGGAAAGCCTTCTTCTTAACAACATCATCGGGTATACCTGCAAGCTTAAATAATCCACAAATATCATCCAAATAGCGTAGATACTCGTCGGGATGCTTAGTCCCATCTCCTGTAAAAGTATTAGCCAGCAGTTTTTCCATAATACCCGAAAGAAATGCAAAAGGAGTTTCATTTTCAATAGGTTCAGTAGGTTGAGGAGCAACTATTTGCTCTACTGGACGGGGTGAAGATACCCCGAACAAGCCCCTCAGAGATTCAGTTTCCATAGTAACAAGTGACAGAAAATTTCAGCACACTATATAAATTTTTCCTTACCAAATTCCACTTACCAAAGGCGCTACACTCCCCGGCAACGGCGCCAGAAAAGAGTCTTGATGACCCACAAGTATAGGGGATTTATCATAGTCTTTTCGATAAGTAAGAGTGCCGAACCCAACAAGGAGCAGAAGGAAATGATAAGCAGTTTTCAGCAAGGTATTCTCTGCAAGTACTGAAATAAGTGGAAACAGATAGTTTTGTGATAAGATAAATTATAACGAGCAACAAGTAACAAAAGTAAATAAGGTGCAGCAAGGTGGCCCAATCCTTTTTGTAGCAAAGGACAAGCCGGAACAGACTCTTATAATAGGAAAAACTCTCCCGAGGACACATGGGAATATCGTCAAGCTAGTTTTCATCACGCTCATATGATTCGCGTTCGGTACTTTGATAATTTGATATGTGGGTGGACCGGTGCTTGGGTGATGTTCTTACTTGAACAAGCACCCCACTTATGATTAACCTCTATTGCAAGCATCCGCAACTACAACAAAAGTATTAAGGTAAACCTAACCATAGCATGAAACATATGGATCCAAATCAACCCCTTACGAAGCAACGCATAAACTAGGGTTTAAGCTTCTGTCACTCTAGCAACCCATCATCTACTTATTACTTCCCAATGCCTTTCTCTAGGCCTAAATAATGGTGAAGTGTTATGTAGTCGACGTTCACATAACACCACTAGAGGTTAGACAACATACATCTCATCAAAATATCGAACGAATACCAAATTCACATGACTACTAATAGCAAGACTTCTCCCTTGTCCTCAGGAACAAATGTAACTACTCACAAAGCATATTCATGTTCAAAATCAGAGGGGTAATAATATGCATAAAGGATCTGAACATATGATCTTCCACCAAGTAAACCAACTAGCATCAACTACAAGGAGTAATCAACACTACTAGCAACCTACTAGCACCAATCCCGGACTTAGAGACAAGAATTGGATACAAGAGATGAACTAGGGTTTGGAGATGAGATGGTGCTAGTGAAGATGTTGATGGAGATTGCCGTCTCCCGATGAGAGGAGCGTTGGTGATGATGATGATGGCGATGATTTCCCCCTCCCGGAGGGAAGTGTCCCCGGCAAAACAGCTCCGCCGGAGCCCTAGATTGGTTCCGCCAAGGTTCCGCCTCGTGGCGGTGGAGTCTCGTCCCGAAAGGTTGCTTATGATTTTTTTCTCATTGAAAGACTTCATATAGGAGAAGATGGGCGTCGGAGAGCCACCAGGGGGCCCACGAGGTAGTGGGGCGCGCCCAGGGGGGAGGGGCGCGCCCCCCACCCTCGTGAGCAGGGTGTGGGCCCCCTGGCCTTCATCTTTGGCGACGATTTTTCTTTATTTATTTTAAGATATTCCGTGGAGTTTTAGGACTTTTGGAGTTGCGCAGAATAGGTCTTCAATATTTGCTCCTTTTCCAGCCAGAATTCCAGCTGCTGGCATTCCCCCTCTTCATGGTAAACCTTGTAAAATAAGATAGAATAGCCATAAGTATTGTGACATAACGTGAAATAACAGCCTATAATGCAATAAATATTAACATAGAAGCATGATGCAAAGTGGACGTATCAGTCCTTGATGAGGGTAATGTACTTTGCTGGGACTTTGTGTTTCTCCAAGGCCCACCAAATGACATTCCGCGGTATCTTATCATAGGCCTTCTCCAAGTCAATGAATACCATGTGCAAGTCCATCTTTTGCTCCCTATATCTCTCCATAGGTTGTCGTACCAAGAAAATGGCTTCCATGGTCGACCTCCCAGGCATGAAACCAAACTGATTTTTGGGCACGCTTGTCATTCTTCTTAAGCGGTGCTCAATGACTCTCACCCATAGCTTCATTGTATGGCTCATCAGCTTAATTCCACGGTAATTAGTACAACTCTGAACATCCCCCTTGTTCTTGAAGATTGGTACTAATATACTCCGTCTCCATTCTTCTGGCATCTTGTTTGCCCGAAAAATGAGGTTGAAAAGCTTGGTTAGCCGTACTATCGCTATGTCCCCGAGACCTTTCCACACCTCAATGGGGATACAATCAGGGCCCATCGCCTTGCCTCCTTTCATCCTTTTTAAAGCCTCCCTCACCTCGGACTCCTGGATTCGCCGCACAAAATGCATGCTGGTCTCATCAAAGGAGTCGTCCAGTTCAATGGTAGAACTCTCATTCTCCCCATTGAACAGCTTGTCAAAGTACTCCCGCCATCTATGTTTAATCTCCTCGTCCTTCACCAAGAGTTGGCCCGCTCCGTCCTTGATGCATTTGACTTAGCCAATGTCCCTCGTCTTCCTCTCTCGGATCTTGTCCATCTTATAGATCTCCCTTTCACCTTCCTTCTTGCCTAACCGTTGGTAGAGGTCCTCATATGCCCGACCCCTTGCTTCACCAACAGCTCGCTTTGCGGCCTTCTTCACCATCTTGTATTTCTCTATGTTGTCTGCACTCCTATCCAGGTATAGGCGTCTGAAGCAATCTTTCTTCTCTTTAATCGCCTTCTGGACGTCATCATTCCACCACCAGGTATCCTTATCTTCGCTTCTCCTTCCCCTGGACACTCCAAACTCCTCCGAGGCCACCTTACGAATGCAAGTCGCCATCTTCATCCACACATTGTCCGCATCCCCTCCTTCCTCCCAAGGGCCCTCCTTAATGACCCTCTCCTTGAACACCTGAGCTACCTCCCCCTTGAGCTTCCACCACTTCGTTCTAGCGACTTTGGCACGCTTATCCCACTGGACACGAATCCGAAAGCGGAAGTCAGCAACCACCAGCTTATGCTGGGGTACAACACTCTCTCCAGGTATCACCTTACAGTCTAGGCACGCACGCCTATCTTCTCTTCTCAAGAGGATGAAATCAATCTGGCTAGAGTGTTGGCCACTACTAAAAGTCACCAGATGTGATTCTCTCTTTCTAAAGAGGGTGTTAGCTACAATCATGTTGTAGGCTAGAGCAAAGCTTAAGACATCTTCTCCTTCTTGATTCCTGATGCCATAGCCAAAGCCCCCATGCGCCCCTTCAAAACCTGTGTTAGTTGTACCCATGTGGCCATTGAGGTCTCCTCCTATGAAGAGCTTCTCACCAATCAGTACACTCCTAACCATGTCTTCCAGGCCTTCCCAGAACTCCCTCTTGGTGTTCTCATTGTGGCCTACTTGCGGGGCATACGCGCTGATAACATTGAGAACCAAGTCCTCAACTACCAGCTTGACCAGGATAATCCGGTCCCCACGTCTCTTGACACCTACCACTCCATACTTGAGGCTCTTGTTGATCAAGATGCCTACGCCATTTCTGTTTGCAGCCGTCCCCGTGTACCACAGCTTGAAGCCTGTATCCTCCACCTCCTTCGCCTTCTGTCCTCTCCATTTGGTTTCTTGGACGCAAAGGATATCAACACCTCTCCTCGCCGCTGCATCAACTAGCTCCCGAAGCTTCCCTGTCAGAGACCCTACGTTCCAGCTACCTAAGCGAATCCTCCTAGGCTCGGCTAGCTTCCTTACCTTTCGCACTCGTCGAGTCAAATGCGAAGACCCTTGCTCATTTTCCACTACACCCGGGCGCCGATGTAGCGCGCCACTAAGGATGCGACGACCCGATCCTCGCTCACTTGCCACCGTATCCGGATCAAGATACGGCGCACCACTTGGGGGGTGACGGCCCGGCCCTTGCCCATTTTCCACCACACCTTGGTTCCGATGTGGCGCATCGCTGAGAGGGTTACGCCCCAACGAAAATCTTTTGGGTTTCATCTCCATAAGAGTGGCTGAGTTTTTACGTTGGCTCGCCAATCCTATCACAAGCCTCCTCCTTTACCCGGGCTTGGGACCGGCTATGTTGAGACAACATAGGCGGAGTTGCTTTGCAACAAGAGATAATACTTCTAAATGTTAGATGATTACAACAATCACGTCTAAAGAACACTATCAACCAACCATAGCTGCATTTTGTTTCACAATGGTGTAACTTCTTAACCTACCCAAAGAGGACATATGAGTAAGAAACATCAATTTACTCGCACCTCTTCACATGAAAATATTGCATATGCAAAACAACTACAACAATCACGTTTAAGCAAGGTTGGGTGGGACATCAACTGGTTGGGGGTAACCACCTATTTGTTTGGCTTGACGGATCAACGGTGCAAAGGTTGTTGCATAACTTAATATTCTTCTGTACCGTGACATTACCTTTAATACATGCAATTTGAACAACATTAATTTGGAGTTCCGATGACCTTTTTTGTTGTTGCGAAGTGTATCAACCTTCTTTTCTTTGCAGAGTGCACCAAGCAAAACATCGTCTGCCGTGTGATTGTACTCTAATTGCCACATGGCCGTGCCCGGTGAGAGAGACCAAATGCAGACTTCTTGGAAAAGTGCATCAAGGACACAAACACGCTGACAACAATGCATCAAACAACTCCACTTTCTGAACCGTGCCTAGTATCAAGTATCAAACCCACGCCACGCGTGCCCTTCTGCTCATCGCCGACCTTCGGCCGCCGTGCCCCCTTTAGCAACCAACCCCGCTCGCTCAACCCTTCTAGCCACACGTACCCTACAACGGCCACTGGAGACAACAAAGACATGAGGGGCACATTGACCGAGGGACATGAGAGAGGTGAGAGTGCTTATGGGAACCCGCATCCGTGCTCTCGTGCAGGGACCGCCGTGCTTCTGTACGTCCACGTGTTGTAGTTGATCCACGGGATAGATGGAAGGCTTGCCCGCGAGGTTTGTCAGCCTGACTTGAAGTAGGTGATGGCAGGCGAGAGGATGTGAGGGATGCTCACAAGATGATGGACGAAAAATGTCAATGGGAGGAGGGACTATGCGGGAGGGAGAGGTCGGACAAAGGTCGTCTCTGCTAGCAGAAAAAGGAACAGATAGAGAAACGACCTAGGCCCTTCCATGCATGTGGTGTTGGACCATGTTCAGAAAGTGTGGAAATGGTGAGGAAGCTCATGGTATAGTATGTTTTGAGAACTTCTTCTTTTTGGTCCTGCTGTATGTGCATGCATGCATACAACCCATTAACAGTGGCGCAAAGGGCGCCTCCTCGTATATGCCAAGTCGATGGCGTGGGTTGGGCAGAAAAGATACTGGGTCGATGGCGTGGATTAGGTAGATGGCGTGGATGGCGTCTCCTCATTCCCTAATCCCCATCCCTCCCTCTCCATCTCCCTCGTCTGCAGCCGCCCTCCCCATAGCCGCTACCACAACCGGCGCCCTGCCCCATAGCTGGCGCCCCCACTCCGTCCACCTCCCCTCAGGCTATCCCCACCACTGACGACCTCCTTGCCTCCTCCTTGCCCCAGATCAAGCAGCTTGTCCGGATCCAATGCAGGCTCCGGCACGCCCATGGCTCTGCTTCCCCCATCGACCGGAGGAACGCAGACGGAGCACGGCGTCGCCATCGCACATTCTTCCTCCTCTGCTACCGGTCCTCTGCCCCTCCCCTCTTCTCCCCATGGGATAGCCAGGGGTCCACCTTGTGCTTGAGTCATGGAGGGGCCGCCGGCGGGTGTGGATGAGGAGATCCACCACAGACAACCCGAGGTGAGATGGGAAAAAGATGCAAGGTCAGATGTGGATGGGGTAGGAGGGTCAGCCATCACTGGAGATAGAGGAAGCAACAATTTTTTTTCTGCCGACTTCTCGCTTATTGCTGCTACTGCAGGTTATTCGCCTGTCGATGTTGCTATTACAGAGGCGGACGCCGTGGCTGCCGTTTCATCCGCACACGCATTGGCCATCCCAGGTTTATTGATGGTTCTATTTCATTCATGTGTCTAGCTGCCCACATATTGTGTGTGCTGGTCATTTAGTCTCGATTATGAATTGAAACATGGCACATCACCCGTCGCGTTGGTGAAGAAAATGCTTTTTAATTAAAATAGTGAAGTGATCTGGGCTGCAAAAGCACGTTCACAACTACACCAGCAAGATTCCTATGTTCCTCTTGTCGATTCTCTTATTCAGATGATAATCAAGCAATAATTGCTTACTCTATTCTCTCTGGTTTTTCACGTGGGAGCAGAATGTGACCCTATGCGTGGTGGTGGTGTATGATCAGATCAAGGTCTCCGAAACTTACGACAATGCTACGGGCGTAAGTGCTATCTTTGCTGGAGCGAAAGAAGCGATAGCTGCGTGTGCTTGACCATGGAGAAGCAGTCTCTGTGTTGGTCAACTGGAGAAGATGCCCGTAGGCGGCCCGAAGAGCGATATAAAAGTTTCGACTCTAGGCGAAGTCATGGCGCCAGAAGTCCAGGACATAAAGTATGCCGATGTTGTAGCGCTGGAAAATCACAAGGCGGGACGAAACGCTGGTGCAGCAAGAAACGCCGACGATGCATGCATGTCTGATATGGTGAGTCTTGTCGCGAGGGAAGCTAACTCACACTTACATGTGGGTAACGTGAAGCAAGGCGCACACACTGCGCATTATAGTCCAATCTGTGCAGGAGGCACGTACATGGTTGCTACGTACAAGTCGTATAATGCAACTTCATGTGGGAGCTCACCTTCACGTGGTGTCCTGGTGGACGAGCAACGCCCAGGAAAAAGAAAAGGACATGATGGTGCCGCTCCTAATGGCTTAGCTACAACACGCAAAGCAAAAGGGTTAGGCTTTTCTGATGGGTCAGAAGAGAAGACGGACCAGGAGACAAGCCATACCGCGGGTGATGATGGGCAAGGCCCATTACCTGGTGGCCTGCATGGGTTTTCGCCCGGTGGCCTGCGTGTGGACGAGAACTCAGCTACAGCCGCGGTGCTGCTGAACAGTCCAACAGGGATGTCGACGGCACGTTCAGGTATCTAGTGACTTCCTTCAAGTGTCGTAAAAAGGGGTGTCTTCATCTGGTTGTGCAAACTTGTTCCTCGAGTCCATCATCCTAAAGAGTAGAAAATGGAGAGGAGTCAGAAATGAGTAGAGAAGAGTGACCTATGGCTCTTCTTAGTGGTCGTGTCCTACATTCAGCATGTGCTCTGATACCATCTTGTAGCGACCCGACCTCAGACGATCAAGTCTCTGTGCTTCAGTGTCATCCCTGGATCGGCAATGCTGACACACACAGTACTCGAAGGATTTATAATAGAGTAGCAATCACACACTTATTACATCAAATGTCTCAAAAGAAAATTTATTACAATAAATATGGCTTAAGGCCATCTAATACGCTAACAGCGGAAGGCTTGGAAGATAAAGTAAGTACATCAACTCCAACGGCATAGCTGAGTGCATGACAAACGACCTATGGCACCTTACTCGTCGTCTGAAAAGTCTGCAACATAATACGTTGCAGTCCGAAAACGGGTCAGCACATGGAATATGCTGGCAATATAACACAGTAGAGCAATGAACAGATAAATGCTATCACTACATGCATATATGGCTGGTGGAGACTCTATGGTTATATGATTTTTGCGAAAAGCCAATTTTTCCCTACAACAAAGGAATAAATTTTATTTAACTATCATGGTGGTTGAAACATCATTGAGAAGGTTCCTCCAAGTCAATCCCAATTAAAATAATCATTAATAGCCCAACA
This sequence comes from Triticum aestivum, assembly GCF_018294505.1. Lineage (NCBI taxonomy): Eukaryota > Viridiplantae > Streptophyta > Magnoliopsida > Poales > Poaceae > Triticum > Triticum aestivum. Next base: position 77,127,825 of record NC_057809.1, read on the forward strand.
AATTAATTTAGAGTGATGAGATCAAATCAATAATTCAACTACCAGATACTCAAGATGTCCATAACCGGGGACACGGCTAACCATGATTAGTTTATACACTCAGCAGAGGTTTGCACACATTTTCCCACAAGACTCGATCTCCTCCGTTGGATTTCTCGCACTACATGGTGTTTGAGAAACGGATTATCGAGACACGGTCTTTCAGAAGCATTAACTCTTTACTCTGGGTGGACAGTTACATCTATTTTCCCTCTACATCTGCTAGCCCACCACTAAAAGAGGTCACACAACATACTCAACTATGGCAGAGCCCATAATGGCTTGTGGCTACACACGGAAGTTTTTAGCATGAATAATCTTATGATCCCTTTGAGCCTGGGTGGCGGACCGTAGGATGATCACACGGTATAACCCTGGGATATCCTAGGACAGCACTGGATTCCCCAGGTGCCCAAAACAAACAATCCACTCATATGTGTATTAAAGTTGCCACCTTAAGTTGAACCATTAATTAAACACTCACATCTGTCATGGATACACTAAAATCCAATCCACGTCTACGAGCATAACATGGCAATTTAAGCATAACGTAGAAGTAACTCCCAGGGTTTGATAATAAACATGGCAATAGGTTCTATCTCATCAACTACTTCCCAAACCCAGAAGTTAAACACATCCTAATCATGCAATGTTTGAGGCTTGTAACTAATGCATAAAAACTGAGTATGCAAAGAGTATGATCAATGTGTTACTTGCCTTGCTAACGATCGGCAAAACCTACAGACTCGTAGTAGCACGCTTCGCACTCCGGAAATTCTATCGCAAACAAACAATAACATACATAAGCAATCAATCAAATATGCACGGTTAAGACTCAAATAAGACGATTTAACCAGAAAGTTCAACTAAAGAACTCCGCTTTGCAAAAAGAATCAAATCAAACGGAGCAACGAAACTCAAAACTGCGAAAGAAACAAGATCGGATTACTAATCTGGACTAAAGTCAAATTTTATAGTACCAAAATCTTGTTCAAGTTGGTTAAACAGAAAGACGGCTTCGAGACGAAGATCTAGGCGCTTGAATCACCTGATTGTGATAAACGAGCGAAAAGATAAACTAAAATGAAAATCAGGGCAGAAATCGCGATCGAAAATAATCGCGGAAAAACCCTGGAAAAAGAAAAACTGACGAACAGGCTAACGAAAGAACGTTCGATGTCTGCGACTAACGGGTGAACGGCGTTCGTTAAAATGAACGTACGGACGAACGTCCACTAAATTACTAAACCGAGAAAAAAATTAAAACCGATCTAAAATAAAATAACCGAGGGTTTCTAAAAAAACATATGGTTTTCTAACAAAAACCGGCGGCTACCTCGGGACGCGTGACGGCGGCGGCGGCGGGCAACTCCGGCGAGGCGGCGGGCAGGGTCGACGGCGGCGGGCGGCGGGGTTGGGACGTCGCGGCGCGGCGGCGGCGCGGGTTACGGTTAGGGTTTCGGCGGCGGGGCTGGTGGTGGGTTGCGGGGTCGGGGGCGCGGCTTATATGGCCCGGGGCGGCGGGAGTCCGGGTCGCCCATGGCCCGTAAGTCGGTTCAAACTTTTTTTTGAAAAATATTCTAACGCGTAGAAAAACAAAGAAAATAAATACTAAACAGACTCCAACAATCCCGAAATAAATTTTCCCCATCCTCTAAAAATATGCCGACAAGGTGAACATTTATTTGGGCCTATAATGCAATTTTGAGAAACGCGTATTTTTCCTAATTCGAATAAAATAGCAATAAAATCCAAATAAAATTATTTATTTGATTTTAATATTTTTCCTCCAATATTTCATCTATTTTGGAGAAGTCATATTATCTCCTCTCATATATTTTAAATTTGAAATATTTTTGGAGAGAAAAATCATTAAAACCAAAATGATCCTTGTTTCAATATTTGATAAAATTCAAATATGAAAATCGTGAAATCCCCAACTCTCTTCGCGGGTCCTTGAGTTGCTTAGAATTTCGAGGATCGCAAACGAAAATGCAATAAAATATGATATGCATAAATGACCTATGTATAACATTCCAAATTGAAAATTTGGGATGTTACAACACCATTGGTAAGAAACTTTGGCGTATCTCCGCCAAGTGTTCTACGGCATAAGTGCTGAGAACTGGGCTGTTAAGCAGTACCATCAAATGGGGTTTCTCTGCCAATTCTCCAGGTGTAGCGATTTGCGTGCCAGCAAGGACCGGCTTACCTTTCAACCTTCCCTCGTGGCGAGAGAGGGGCAAACCTATAGGTCTTTGTTTCATGTATTCAGTGCAAAACTCAACCACTTCCTCCGTGGTATAACCTTGTAGGATGCTTGCCTCTGGATGGTTTCGCTTTCGACAAAAGCGCTTCAGTATTCCCATGAACCGCTCGAAGGGATACATGTTGCGAAGAAACACAGGACCACAATACTTTATCTCGTCGACAAGGTGCACATTGAGATGCGCAAGTTGCTCACCTCTGAGATCATCTGCCCCTCCCGTCATAAGTGGCTCCACGACAAGCGCGCCGATGAAGCTGACAACTTGACGCACTACATCTACAACCTCACCGCCGGGGGGTTGTCATCTTCGACGTCGGGACTAGCCAACGTCAATGTCAGGCATGCCGCACGACATTACTGCGGCAACGTCATCCGCCGGCTTGTCTTCGGCCAACGGTACTTCGGGGAGCCTCAGCCGGACGGCGGGTCGGGGCCGATGGAGGTGGAGCACATGGACGCTTCCTTCGCCCTCCTAGGGTTCACCTTCGCGTTTTGCGTCAGCGACTACCTCTCGTGTCTACTTGGCCTAGATCTCGACGGCCACGAGAAAATTATTAAGGAGGCCAACACAAAAGTGGATAGACTGCACGACGTGGTCATCGAAGAGCGTTGGAGGCAGTGGAACAGCGGTGAGAGGCAGGACGGGGTCCAGGACTTCCTTGATGTTCTCATCACGCTCGCCGACGGTGACAGCAAGCCGTTGCTCAGCATCGATGAGGTCAAAGCACAGTCCAAGGTAAGCAAAATATTAATTAATAAGAAATTTCAAGATGTTTCAAGGGCCTAGATTGAATTTAGTGATCAATTGCCTCATAGTCCTAAAAGGTACTAATACGTCATCCATGAGAAAAGGTAATAGCTCACACTATTACATACTAGATCTTATACCGTATTTCACAGGTGTTAGAAAATGGAAACAATAGAATAAGAAATTATGAATTAATAGTTTAAACATAGCATTATTGTAATTTTCTACCATTTTGATGTGATTTCAACTTAAATTGTATTTAAATTTCTAATTATTCAATGTAATCTCTCTTTATGCAAACGTATAAATTGTAATAACTTACATTTATCTCCATGGAATACATGCAGGGCATAATATTAGCGGCCATAGATAACCCGTCAAACGCAGTGGAGTGGTCGCTGGCGGAGATGGTGAACAACCCATAATTGCTGGCCAAGGCGGTGGAGGAGGTGGACCGGGTGGTCGGTCGCGAGCGACTGGTGCAAGAGTCGGACATCATGCAGCTCAACTATCTCAAGGCATGCATACGTGAGGCATTCCGCCTCCACCCAATCGCTCCCTTCAACCTGCCGCACGTCGCGATTGCCGACACCATTGTTGCGGGCTACCGCGTGCCCAAGGGTAGCAACGTCATCCTCAGCCGGCTGGCCCTGGGCCGGAACCCCACCGTCTGGGATGAACCGCTCCGCTTCAAGCCGGAGCGCCATATGGGAGATAACATCAATGTGGTGCTTACTGAGAGCGAATTGCGGTTCATCTCCTTCAGCACCGGACGACGGGGATGCATCGCGGCATCACTAGGAACAACCATGAGTGTCATGCTCTTTGGCAAGCTCCTGCATGGCTTCACCTGGACCAAACCGGCTCGGGTGTCGACCATCAATCTCAGCGAGTCCAAGCACGACCTCTTCATAGAGAAGCCGTTAGTGCTACATGCTGAGCCACGTCTTCCAGTGCACCTCTACCCTCTCATGCATTGTTGAGCAAATAACGAGCTATGAATCATCGATATGGCGAGTATGCTAGCTATTTTTTGATGAATCTATATTTACTAATAAAGGAAGGAAATATTCTTTTTTTCATCCCGCTTTGTTTCGTTCCACTTCGATTGATTTTCACATATGCTAGCTATTTTGGTTTTGTCTGTTTCACGTACGAGCGAGCCGGTTTCTTTCATGCACCGCTGGATCGTCCTAGGCTTGTCCAAAGCATTGGAACATTACGTGATAGGCAAAAAACCACCCATCTAGTATTAATTTTGAACAAATAGAGATTAAATGTATACAGGATGATGCTCTTTACATCACCAACGAAATAAAGACATGATTAAACTTGCAAACTCATGCTGATGTGGATGGTGCATAATAAAAGGACTCGTGGGCTAAATCATTATAATTTACACCAAAGGCGAGAAGCAGATGAGTGGGGTAGACCGAGGAGGCATTTAAGGACGAGGAGGAACTCGCAATTTCCACACTTAGCGCATACGAACAGCTCGTCGCCACACTCACGAAACATGAAATCGTGGGTGATGACACGCCGAGGTGTCCACCAAAGCCCTTGCCACCAGGGAGCTACCTCTCTCTCTAGGGATCTTTTATTTCTTGCAATTAATTTTGTTGATAAAGACTAATATTTGTCCCGCGTTGCAACACACAGTCATATGTTCTAGTAAATCAAAAGGAAAAAAGAAAGCTGAAATAAAAATCAAAAATAAAAACCTCAAGGAAAAAAACCCAACAAAAAGCCCAAGAAATACAGGAATGGAATCAAGCCATGGAAGAAAAAACCAAAAAATCGGCACAACAAAAGTCGAACCAAATACAACGAAAGCAACAGAATAAAAAGGGAGCAACTAGTTGACGAGGGCTCCTTCGGGAGCCTCACAACGATCAGCGCCACTTGGCGCGCTTTAAGCCTCCTCGCCACGTGTCGTAGTATTTTAATTTTTTTGCATGCGTTTTTGGCTTTTTAAATGTTTTTTGTGGTTTTTTTACGTTTTGGTTTACCACAGCTTTTAGGCCAAAAAAATCAAAATTGCGCGAAAAAGAGTGTTTTTTTTCTTCGGCGAAAGGCATGGTTTTGCTTCCGCGAGAGGCACGATTGTGCTTCCGCGAGAGGCACGGTTTTGCTCCCGCGAGAGGCACGGTTGTGCTTTTGTGAGAGGCACAGTTTTTCTTCCACGAGAGGCACGGTTGTGCTTTCGTGAGAGGCACGGCCGTGCCTCTCGAAAACGAAAAAAACGCGTTTTTTTTCCTTCCGCGAGAGGCACGATTTTGCTTCCGCAAGAGACACGGTTGTGATTTTGCGAGAGGCACGGTCGTGCCTCTTTAGAAAAGGAAAAATGCATTTTTTGTTTTTTCCTTCTGTGAGAGGCACGATTTTGCTTCCACGAGAGGCACGGTTGTGATTCCACTAGAGGCACGACCATGCCTCTTTCAAAAAGCGAAAAAAACCATGCTCCTAGTTCGGTTTTTACATCCAATTTTTTCATGAAAAAAAGTTCGTTAAAACCTATCAACATGGTATCTAGTTTTTAAGATCTCGACACGAGGAATCGAATGGTGAAAATGTTTTGAGATTTGGACACATGGTTTAAGAGATAAAATGTTTTGAATAAACGGATCTACGAAAAAAAGAGAAAACTCACATGTTGTGACAAATGATGCGTGCCAGTTGTCACAACTTGACACGATAAACTAAATTGGCATTAATGATAGAGATAGGGCAAGTGTCATGTCTTTATGTTCCTTCCATGTTCATGCTTCTTTTTTGGTGTTTCAAGTGCTAACTTGTTCTTTTGTTTGTAGGTCACAATTGCATAAAACTTATTTCAAGGAGAAGAGAAGAAGACCAAGAAAGGGAAGGTCAAGAAAGGGATACCATTTGTGTTGGCCCATTGCTACAATGTGTTGAAGGATGAAGAGAAATGGAAGCCCCGTGATGACCAAGAGGAGGGCAAGAAAAGCAAGGCAACTATTGATTTGGATGATGATGATGAGGAGGAGGCATCAAGTGATGGCGGCAAGAGAAGACCTACACCAAACTCGGTTGCCTACTCCAAACCAAAGAGACCAAATGGAGGCAAGAAGAAGAAGAAGAAGAAGAAGAGAGGAGGTGATGATTTAAAGAATGCTATGGAAGCTATTGTGAAGGCACAATAGGAAGCAAACAAGGTGAAGATGATGACAAGGAGCCAAGATGCGGAGGTGGCTGCCGAGGAGAGGAGGGTGGCTGCCGAGGAGAGGAAGGTGGCATTGGAGGAGAAGAAATTGGCCATGGAGGAGCGATCTAGATTATTGAAATGGGAGAAGCACTTGTTCTTCATGGACACATCTAAACTCGATGATAGGCAAAAGGAGTACGTCATTCTTTCCCCTGAAGAAGTCTTAGTCCAAAAAAGAGACATGGCCATGGAAGGCATGGGAGCTACCAATGGGAGGCATGGGTGGCTTCGGAGCTACCATGGAAGGCATGGGAGCACCTATGTGAGGCATGGGTGGCTTCGGAGCTACCATGGGCGGCTGGGAGGCATGGGTGGCTTCGGAGCTATCATGGGAGGCACGGGTGGCTTCAGAGCTACCATAGAAGGCATGAGTTTTGGGTCTCTCGTGTGAGGCATGTGAGCAACTCCGGGTGACATAGGTGGACGCATGTCTTCCTGTGTGCCTCACATACCTTCTCATTATCCCGTTGGAGATCTTATGAACACCATCCGAGCTCTGGATGACGATGCGACGCTCGAAAATGAAGAGGAGGAAGAATCGTTTTCGGATGAGGAGGAATAACCAGAGGGAGAAGAGGACGATGATGAGTGATGTGGCATGATTGTTGATGTGCCATTTGTTTGTGCAAACTTTTATTTGTCATGAACTTGGTTGGGTGATTTTGAACTATGCCGTGTAAGTGAACTATGCTATGTCTTTGTTTTGCATATTTGTTTAATGTTTGAAACATCACCATATTGTCAAATGTACATGTGAAAATCATATTTGCAAGCCTCGGCTGCTCGTGCGCTTTGTAAATTAGCGCGCCTTCTGAAGCTGCTCGCGCGTGCCATATTTTACTGCGGCTGCTTGAGCCAGCGCCCTACTTCATGCAAAAAAACACTATTTTGACGTTGTAAAAAAGTTTTTGCGCGTCGTGCGGTTGCGCACCTGTTAGAGATGCTCTTAGAATCGTGTTTTTACGGCGCCTATGTGATGCCCTATTTTGCAAGAACTTGGTGTTGCGGTCGCCCCTCTGGCCGCTGCATCACTTCTTCCCTGTCGTAGAGCTCATGCAGGTCTTTTTCAAGCCACACCGAACCGAAATCAGTACGTACGTGCCGAGTTCTGCATGTGCTTGGACACATCTTTTAACCTGCTACAAGGAGGCCCATGAGCCCACTGTTCCTTGCGTCGTGCATGCATGTCCCATGCATGATGTAGCAGCGGGATCCTATACAGCACGTAGGTCGCTGCTAGCAACATAGCATGCAACCCCCCCTCCCCTGGCCGGGCTCCCCGTTCAGCGTATCTGCCGGTCCGTTTGCGGTTTATTTTGCCACCGGTTTTCAGAAGGTTCCAGAACATTTCCAGAACCGTTTTTTTATGTCTTCTATACTGTTTTTTCGTTTTTCTTTTCTTTTAATTTTTTTTTGAATTTGGTTAACATTTTTTAATTCCGTCAGCATTTATCATGTCGTGAACATTTTTTTTCAAATCATCAACAATTTTTGAATTCACCAACATTTCACAAGTTGTAACTATATTGAAATCCTGAATTAGCCTTACAATGGAAAACAATTTAAAAAAAGCAAAAAAAAAAACTAGATGCTTCCGCTTTCCCTACACACACATGGGCCAGCCCATGAGTCGGCGCGGGGGAGCGGGGGTTACGCGCTACGTCTTTCGCTGGCGCGTACAGCGCTAAATGGGATGTCTCGGTGTAGCATCTCATTGAATCCCGGATGCATGGTCCGACCATCTCTTCAAACCGAAAGCTGCCCATATGGTCCATCATCCTGGCGTCTGAAATACTTTTGGAAAGACAATTATGGTTAGTTTTCGGATAAGTACTCTCGATAATCTACAAATAGGAGATGTTTTATTGTATTTTGATTACTTTTGGATAGACAATCATTACTATTAATATCATCCTTCGTATCTAGATAAAGTAAGACAATCTATAAATAGAAGATTTTTTATTCTGTTTTGTTAAGTTTGGATAGACAATTATTATTAGTATTAGCCTTGGTATCTAGATAAATATAAGGCAATCTATAAATAGAAGTTTTTTATTCTGTTTTGACTACGTTTGGATAAACAATTATTATTATTAGTATCATCCTTCGTATCTAAATAAATATAAGACAATCTACAAACAGAAGAATTTTCATTCTGTAGACAATTATTATTATTATTAGTTCAGGATAAATACATATGAAATGCCGTGTGATAAATGTGGTAAACGATCGATCCACACATGAGGAATATATCTAGACATGTTTTAGTGTTAGATACGTAAATACCTTCGTATTTAATAAGTCTAAGCCAATTTTTTGGGACGGAGGTAACATATAAAGAGGGGTCTTGCCCTCATGGGCAGAGCAGCACGGAGAGCAAAGTTGGCTTCCCTACGCAACGATAACAAGGGTAGCTACCTCGCAAACCTGTGTGCACTCTGCAAGCAGCAGTCTCCAAAATGCTGGCTTGCTGCTGCTTGGTTGTGTCCCAGCTGCTCATCGTAATAACACTCATATACCTTGTCATTACCAAGAGCAAGGTCCGCTGTGACACGTGCTCATCAGCGACGGTGCCGCTTCCACTTCCGCCGGGGCCATGTCCGTGGCCAGTGGTGGGTAACCTGCCCGAGATGGTGGTCAACAAGCCGGCATTCCGTTGGATCCATCGCGTGATGAAGGATATGGGCACCGACATCGCCTGCTTCCGCCTCGGCGGCGTCCACGTCGTCCCGATCACATGTCCCAAGATCGCAAGGGAGGTGCTCAAGAAGCAGGACAAAAACTTCTCGTCCCGCCCACTCACCTTCGCCTCCGGCGTCATCAGCAGCGGGTACAAGGACGCCGTGCTCTCGCCGTTCGGTGACCAGTGGATGAAGATGCGCAAGGTGCTCACCTCTGAGATCATCTGCCCCTCCCGTCACAAGTGGCTCCACGACAAGCGCGCCGATGAAGCTGACAACTTGACGCGCTACATCTACAACCTCACTGCCGGGGGGTTGTCATCTTCAACGTCGGGACTAGCCAACGTCAATGTCAGGCACGTCGCGCGGCATTACTGCGGCAACATCATCCGCCGGCTTGTCTTCGGCCAACGGTACTTCGGGGAGCCTCAGCCGGACGGCGGGCCGGGGCCAATGGAGGTGGAGCACATGGACGCTTCCTTCGCCCTCCTAGGGTTCACCTTCACGTTCTGCGTCAGCGACTACCTCCCGTGTCTACTTGGCCTAGATCTCGACGGCCACGAGAAAATTATTAAGGAGGCCAACACAAAAGTGGATAGACTGCACGACGTGGTCATCGAAGAGCGTTGGAGGCAGTGGAACAGCGGCGAGAGGCAGGACGGGGTCCAGGACTTCCTTGACGTTCTCATCACGCTCGCCGACGGTGACGGCAAGCCGTTGCTCAGCATCGATGAGGTCAAAGCACAATCCAAGGTAAGCAAAATATTAATTAATGAGAAATTTTAAGATGGTTCAAGGGCCTAGATTGAATTTAGTACCCAATTGCCTCATAGTCCTACAAGGTACTAATACGTCATCCATGAGAAAAGGTAATAGCTCACACTATTAAATACTAGATCTTATACCGTATTTCGCAGGTGTTAGAAAATGGAAACAATAGAATAAGAAATTATGAATTAATAGTTTAAACATACCATTATTGTAATTTTCTACCATTTTGATGTGATTTCAACTTAAATTTTATTTAAATTTCCAATTATTCAATGTAATCTCTCTTTATGCAAAGGTATAAATTGTAATAACTTACATTTATCTCCATGGAATGCATGCAGGGCATAATATTAGCGGCCATTGATAACCCGTCAAACGCAGTGGAGTGGGCACTGGCGGAGATGGTGAACAACCCAGAATTGCTGGCCAAGGCGGTGGAGGAAATGGACCGGGTGGTCGGTCACGAGCGACTGGTGCAAGAGTCGGACATCATGCAGCTCAACTATCTCAAGGCATGCATACGTGAGGCATTCCGCCTCCACCCAATCGCTCCCTTCAACCTGCCGCACGTCGCGATTGCCGACACCATTGTTGCGGGCTACCACGTGCCCAAGGGTAGCAACGTCATCCTCAGCCGGCTGGCCCTGGGCCGGAACCCCACCGTCTGGGATGAACCGCTCCGCTTCAAGCCGGAGCGCCATATGGGAGACAACATCAATGTGGTGCTTACTGAGAGCGAATTGCGGTTCATCTCCTTCAGCACCGGACGACGGGGATGCATCGCGGCATCACTAGGAACAACCATGAGTGTCATGCTCTTTGGCAGGCTCCTGCATGGCTTCACCTGGACCAAACCGGCTGGGGTGTCGGCCATCAATCTCAGCGAGTCCAAGCGCAACCTCTTTATAGAGAAGCCGCTAGTGCTACATGCTGAGCCACGTCTTCCAGTGCACCTCTACCCTCTCATGCATTGTTGAGCAAATAACGAGCTATGAATCACCGATATGGCGAGTATGCTAGCTATTTTTTTGATGAATCTATATTTACTAATAAAGGAAGGAAATATTCTTTTTTTCATCCCGCTTTGTTTCGTTCCACTTCGATTGATTTTCACGTATGCTAGCTATTTTGGTTTTGTCTGTTTCACGTACGAGCGAGCATGTTTCTTTCATGCGCCGCGGGATCGTCCTAGGCTTGTCCAAAGCATTGGAACAGTACGTGATAGGCAAACAATCACCCATCTAGTATTAATTTTGGACAAATAGAGATTAAATGTATATAAGATGATGCTCTTTATATCACCAACGAAGGATGAAAGTAGGTCGGCGCATATAGGACAACTCCATTTGAGTTGTTTCTTCCGGCCCAAGTCCCAGGCGGGGCAGCATAGAAGATGAGGGTTTTTTTTTTGAGGTGAGAAGATGAGAAGTCCGGTTGAAAACAGACAGATGGGCCGGCCTGTGCGTTTGGTCGAGTATCACAATGAGAGACGTATTCATCAGATGGGCAGCTAAACAGAAGCACGAGCCCACTTCATCATCATAAAATAAAATAAACTCGGCCGTCTTTCTTCGTCGCGAGCAGCCGCGACGTGAGATGACCCGGGCGCCATGGCCGACCCCTCGCTCCGTCCGGCAGGCCACGGAGCTCCACGCTGTCCTCACCGCCTCCGGCCGCCTCCTCAACCAGCCCTCCGCCGCGCACCTCCTCAACTCCCTCGCCAGCTGCATTTCCCCCGGCGACCCGCTCCACCTCCGCTACGCGCTCAGCCTGTTCGACCGAATGCCCTGCTCCACCTTCCTCTTCGACACCACGCTCCGCGCTTGCTTCCGCGCCTCCTCGGGACCTGAGCACCCGTTCCTCCTCTACCGGCGTATGCGCCGCGGGGGCGTGCCCCCCGACGCCTTCACGTTCCACTTCCTCTTCAAGTGCTGCTCCCGCGGCCGCGCGCACGTCCTCCTGTGCCGGATGCTGCACGCCGCGTGCTTCCGTACCATGCTTCCCTCTGCAGACCGCACCACTCCGTCGCCCGCGCTTCCCCTCTTCCCCGAGCTCCCCGGAGAGGCCCTGCCGCCGAGCCACACCTCGCTGTACTGCAGGGATCATGCCACAGCACCTCCCCTCCCCAAAGTTTGTGCGCCACTATGCAGACTCCTTCCCCACCGCCGGCCAACTGCCGCCGCGTACCTGTCGAGCAAAGTGCTCGAGCAAATTCCCCTACTAGTGGCAGAATCTTCAGTTCCAGTTGTTGGCTAACTAACGGTCACTTAATCTAGTGCAAGCAGCACCATTTAAAAGTAGGTTGCGGCCTTTCCCCCATCTGAACTTTTTTTAATTGCAACTATGTAATTTGGTTGTGCCTAGCAGCAAGAAAAAGAAGAGAAGGAGTAATGACTGAGCGGTGGCGATGCAATGCGACGAGCAGAAGGTTAGCTGGAGCCTGCAGGCTGCAGGCATGGGCGCCGAGCTGCTAATACTTTGGGGTGGCTCGTAATGTACTTGGCCGAATGCTATTACTGCTACAAATGATCAAATGGAGAAGTAAAGTGGGGCAAAAGATCCAATTTATTTGGTGGGAACTCCTAGTCAGCGCCTTTAGCGCCGCGCTAGCTAACCGGCGCCTGCAGCCGCGACTGGATGGGCCGGCCCACAATGGCGCGGCGAGGAAAAAGGCGGCCCAAAAACCTGCAATCGATCGCGATCGATCTTGCGCCCTCACGCTTCCAAAGACCGAGGCTAACCACTTGACCAGCCAAACTGTAGTGATTATTTAGAGCGTGAAGTTTAAAAGAATAGAAACACATACGCACTATTAATTTCGCATTACACTGTAGCATTTAGATTTTCCAATTATTTAAAAACATGTCCATATTACAAATGAAGTTCATGCGCATGCAAAAATAGTTCGCGTACTCAAAAAATAGTTCAACAAATAAAAAAGTACATGTATTCAAAATAAAGTTCACAGATTCAAAAGAGTTCATCAATTTTCAAAAAATTTCCATCGAACAATAAAATTAGTTCATCAATTTGAATAAAAAAAGTTCATCAAATTTGAAAAAAGTTCATCAAAATTTGAAAAAAGTTCATCGGATTTCAAAAAAGTTCATCTAAATTGGAAAAAGTTAATGTATTCAAAAACAAGTTCACAAATTCAAAAGAGTTCATCGATTTTCAAAAATGTTCATCGAATAATGAAAGTAGTTCATCGATTAGAATAAAAAAGTTCATCAATTTGAAAAAAGTTCATCAACGTTGAAAAAAAGTTCATCGATTTTGAGAAAAATTTAAAATAAATGAAAAAGTTCATCAAATTTGAAAAATAAGTTCATCGATTTTGAAAAAGGTTCAAGAGTTTTAAAAAAACAGTTCATGGATTTTGAAAACAAGTTCATCTATTTGAAGAAAACAATTACGAATTTGGAAAAAGAAAGAAGAAAAGAACAGAGAAAAAAGAAAAAGAAAGAAAAAAAGGAAAAATTGAAGGTATAAATGGATGAAAAACGTTTTTGTTATCATAGTTAGTGAGGTAGCCGGGTTGGTCACGCCACAATCACTGATAACCAGCGATTCAGGGTTTGAATCCTAGCTCGCGCTGTGTTTTTGCAGTTTTCCATAAAGTTTAGAGAGCGGAAGAAAAATGAAAGATGGGCCGGCCCACGAGATCCTGCTGCAGGCGCCGGTTAGCAAAAACAGTACAAACCGGCGCCTGCAGCGCTATACTTGAGAGCTAATCCAGGTTGAACCCAAAACTGAACTTGAACCTGGACTTCTCTAGCTGAGGCTGCTCCGTCCACTTGCTAGCTTCATATGCCATAAGTAGAGACCAGCTACACGGAGAAGAAAAGACAAGTAATAAATCGTATAGTGGCGGTTACTTCTAGGAGATAAGACATAGAGATAAAGACCAAAAGGTCTGGTGTAAAAAAATGCACAACTTTTCTGTATAAAAAATTACTATTAGTTTGCGTGCTGACCGTTGAGAATTTGAGATCATGATTCAAAGTGTCACTTCGTAGTGCTAGTGCTACTAGGATTCCATAAGAATTGTGCGCAACATAAAGTTTTCTTTTGTTGTTGAGTGATGTGTGCTGATTTTACGGTGTCACTGCAAAACCCAACTAGTCACACGCACGCACGCACACACAAAGTTTTGAAAAAAAAAGAAAACTTCCCACGCTCAACGACCCAACTGTTGTTGAGCGGTCCACGCATTTAGGAAAAACAGGTTTAAGATGACATTTAATTTTAGAATTGTTCGCGTGGAGACTAGAAATAGGAAATTTGAAAAATTAGAACACTACTAAAAAATGAAAATTAGTTGAAGTTCATGTGTGAAAATCATGGAGGGTCAAACACACTAAAAACGTCAACTAAAAACTTTTATCAACAATTAACATAGAAAGTAAAAATACACTAGTGAAGTTCGAATGAGTAGCATAAATAAAGTCCACACTTACACTCCTTCAAAGTTAGCATAAAAAAGTGGAATTTTTACGGACAAACAAGAATCACCAAAGAAGAAAACAAGCATCACCTAGAATAGTGTAAACTGTTGAAGTTCAAATTTAGTAAATTATAGAATTCAAAGAAAGTGTTATGGGTGTACAAAATTTTTCTCCAACGGATTTTCCCGTTACTGGAAAACAATAACAAAAAAAATTAAAAATTAAAAATAACGAAGAATCTTAAAATATGTAACAAATAACATATTTTCACGTTTAAAAAACACAAGCAAGGTCAAATTAAAATAATGTAGCACTTCAGAAAAATAATGAAATAGATTACCCCTGTTTCTCACAAAAATCTAGAAGTTCAACTAAAAATGGCGGAGCTGTTTGATGTTTAATAGAAAAATAATTTGTCTTCGCTTCCAAAACAAAAATAAAACCAAGAAGTCCAAATTAAAAAGATGCAGCATTTCGATGATTATAGAGAACTCAAATTTTGTTCGTTATGAAAGAATGGAAACACCAAGTTCAAAATTAAATCACACAATTGTTCAATGTATAAAAATTAGAAAATCCGAATCCGATGATGGGAACATCATAAGAAAGTCAAACAAAAATAACTCGGAAGTTCAAAAGATAACATGGCACATTGAAGTGGATATTTCACCGTTTCTACATAGAAAACAATAAGTTCACATTCTAAAAATAGAGGGGTTCAAAAATCACTAAAAAGGATTTTCACCGTTTCTAAATAAAAAAAAAACTCTAGAAGTTCATATTTAAATAACGAACCGGTTCAATACTTATTACAAAGCTAGAATATTTCCGTTACTAAAAAAATAAACCATGAAGTCCAAATAAAAAAATAGAGAAGTTTGCTACTTATAAAAAAACCCACATTTTCTTGGTACTAAAAGAAATAAAATCAAGAACTTCAATTTTTCACATTTCTAAAAAACACACAAAAAAGTTCAAATAAAAAAGTTAAAGCGGTTCAGTGTCAATAAAAAACTCATATTTTTACCATTACTAAAGTGAAACAGAGAGAAGTTCAAAATGATAACAGCCAGAAGTTCACATAGTGCACGGTGTGTGTTTCATATGAGAAAAACAGTAAAAAGGCGAAGTCTAAAATTTTTGTTGCAAGAAGTTCAAGTGCTCTTCCCTGAGAAGTTAAAAAAATTATTGTTAAAGATGTTCAGCATGTGCTTACATGTTCAAAAAACGCAAAAAGAATGTTGTGTCTCATGTTTTAAAATAATTCTCTCAGTCCACCCCAAATTTGGAACAAAGATACTCTATATGAAAAAAGTTCTTTTCTATTCAACAACTTTCTACATTAAAAAACATCTCAAACAATTTTATAAAAACGATTTTCTCTGTTAAAAGTAACCTAGAAGTCAAATTTAAAAATGGAGTGGCTCGATGTCTGTCAGAAAGTAGGATTTTTTCCGTTAATAAAAGAAATAAAACCAGGAAGTCCAAATTAAAAAGATGGAGAAGTTTGATGGTTATAGAAAACTCAGATTTTCCTTGTTATTAAAGAATGGAAACAAGAAGTTCAAAAATTAAATAACAAGAAGTTCAACTTTAATAATATAGTGCATCAAAATTTCATAAAAAGATTAAGAAATAATACGAGGAAGTCCATATTAAAAAGATGGGGAAGTTCGATGATTATAGAAAACTCAGATTTTCCTTATTATTAAAGAATGGAAACAACAAGTTCTAAATTAAAATAACAAGAAGTTCAACTTTTAAAAATAGGGCGCTTCAAAATTCATAAAAAAGATTAAGAAATTCAGATTAATATTCATAAAAAACTCAGATATTTTCACGTAACCGAGATAAGTTCAGATTGATAACTGCCAGAATTTCACGTACTACAGAATGTGCATTTTGTATTAAAAAGGAATAAAAAACAAAGACTAAAAGTTTTGCTGTTATAAGTTCAAGTCCTCGGCCGGAGAAAGTTAAAAAAAATTATTGTGAGAGAGGTTTGTACAAAAGAAATATCATTTGTGTAACACTATCGATTGGATGAGAAATTACAAACAAAAATACGTCATAGAAGTTCAACGTGAAAACAACAGGAAGTTCAACTACTGCACTGAATGAATTTCACATGAAAAAACTTTTAAAACCATCGCGAGTATGAAAAACTGATCAACACGGAAAAGTTGCATGTTTACAACAGCTTTCCATCGGTATATAACTTGCTTAATTTCGGTGAGTGGATGGAGAGCTACGAGGAAAAAACACATGAAAAATAGAGTAAAGTTCAAGTAGACATGCTGAGAAGTTAAAGTTCTTCACGTGGTGCATTTTCGAAAAATCTGTTTCGCGATAAAGGCAGAACGAATGATCTCGCTGTTTTCAAAATTACTTGAAAACGGCTAGGAATTAGAGAAAACCATCTACATGAAAAAGTTTTGCATTTTCCGTAGCTTTTCAACGGTATATTATTTGCCCCATTTAGGTAAAGTTTTTAGAATTACGGCCAAAAAATATTTTTAGCCATTTTCAAAATTGACTTAAAACCATACGGAATTGGGAGAAAAAATATATACCGAAAAGTTTCGCATTTCCTCAAGCTTTCCAACGCCATATCATTTGCTGCATCCGGACGAACGATTAAAATATTAGCTCGAAAATACGAACTCGGTGGAACTTGTACCATTTTCTAAATTACTCTTAAACCATTCAAAATTAGAAAAATTTCAACATGAAAAAGTAGCGCATTTTTATATGCCTTTCAACGCGATATCATTGCCTCAATTGGATTAGCCGTTTAGAAATGACATCAAAAATACGAACTCGGCTGTTCGGTTTGCGAAATTTTATGATTTTCCAAATTACAGTTTAACCATATGAAATTAGAGAAAACTATCAGCATGTTGATGAAGAGGTTTTGCAGCAGCTTTCCAATGCCATATTATTTGCCTAATTCCGATAAACTGTTTAGAAATGATATCAAAAATATGATTCATGTTTTTTGTATGAAGAAAAAACGGTTTTCAAAACTGCTCTTGAACCACTTACGTTTTGCCAAAAAATCAACTTGGGTCGTGATACTCATGTCCATAGCTTTCCAACGGTATATCGCAAGCCCTATTTGGGCAATGTTTGCGGAAGTTCAACCTAGCACTGGGGGAAGTTCAGGTCGAACAACTCGGGCAGTAAAATTGCAACACACGCATGTTCATCACGAAACCGTTTGCAAATCCGCCAATGAGCCAGATTCCTATTTGAAATGGACATTTAATTGCTAAAAACCGTTTGCAAATTACACTTACATCACATAGAACACGACTGACCATAAAAATTTACGTGGGGAGACACGGTTGCGAAGATAGCCCGGAGGTCGGGTTCCTACAGAGGGAAGTTCAGTTGTGTAACTCAGGAAGTTCAGATTGGGATCAGAATAGTGTTTATTTGTGTGTGTGTGTGTGTGTGACAAATTTTATCGACCATCAGTGATTATTACCACCACTTGAGTTTTATATGTTGTATGTAGTATATATCAAATCGGAGAGTATGTACACGTAGTATTCATTATATAAGAATGTTTACGTAGTATATATATACTATTTTTTAGGATAGTATGCGGCGTATTTTGGGTATGCTCTTTTTTACGTACAAATATATGTGTATTTTGCAAATATAATAAAAACCATGAGCTAACTTGCAATTTTTTCATGTAACTCACTTTGCAATATGTTATATAAAATATATGAACACATTTGAAATTATAAAGTAGTATATATAATACAATATGATAGTATATTAGACATGTGAGATAACTATCCCTGGGTGGTAGGATAGATTTTCTCTCTCTCTCTCTATATATATAAGTTATTTTATTATGTATCTTACATATTTGTCTCTCTCTCTCTCTCTCCGTATAAGTTGTTTTATTACATATCTTACATATTTATTACAAGTAGAAGTAACTTTTATCTTGCATCATATTTGCTGCATAGATGGTTATATAAGTGACATATATAGCTTGAGAAAAAAACTAGCTTAGCTTCTTGTTAGTATGAGAGAATAACTACTTCAGCTTCTTGTTAGTACAGTGTTCGATACACTTCACGTCCACATTTAATTATTCTACAACTACCCATCACACTTGGTGATTATCATACTTATGACATCCCTAACGTCAACCCTCAAACTGTCTGCATACGTTCGGAGCGTGCGATCCGGACGTGTATTGACATCCAAGCGGGTTTGTATCGGTCCACTTGGCCGTCCAGATGTACATTTTCCCGCAAACCATAGACAAACTAGTGGGCTTTGCGGGCGTTCGGACCGTTGCCACGCCCGTGTCTGACCACCCTGGCCCACCAGAAACCCCCCACCGCCTCTCCCGTGCTTTTCATCAAACGCCCGGCGGGTCAAGGACGAGCCATGCATTGCCCCAGCCCAACCATGACATCTAGATCGTACGCCGCGTCAAGGACGAGCTGCCCCCACACAACCGCGGCGTCCAGATCGGACGCGGGGTCAAGGACGAGCCGACGTCGCCCCGGCACAACCGGTACACCTGCATTGAAGGGCCTGCCTCGCCACCCCGCCGCCACCACCCTATCATGGATGAGCTGCCGCTCGCGATCACGAAGGCGCAAAGCTGCATCCTCCATTACATCCGAAGCAGCGGTGTCGGTGGTTCGTTAGGCTCCACGGTCATCATCTCCGACAAGGAGCGCGTGGTGAGGTAGCAGGCGCGATACGACCGGCGCAACGCTGGCCATCGCTCCGTGTTCGCCAAAATGGATGTGGTGCTGGATTGGATCCCAAACAACCCCAATCTCGCTGCTGTGTGGGCCCTCGATCGCTCCTTCACCACCGCAGAGATAGGCGCCAGGCACCGTGATACGTCCCCAACGTATCTATAATTTATGAAGTATTCATGCTATTTTATTATCATTCTTGGATGTTTTACAATCATTTAATAGCAACTTTATATCATTTTTTGGGACTAACCTATTGACCCAGTGCCAGTTGCTGTTTTTTGCTTGTTTTTTACATCGCAGGAAATCAATATCAAACGGAGTCCAAACACCGCGAAACTTCTTGGATATTTTTTATGGACCAGAACACCCAAGATGGGCCAGAGCAGCACCTGGGGGTGCCACGAGGGGGGCACAACCCATCAGGGCGCGCCTGGGGGCCCAGGCGCGCCCAGGTGGGTTGTGCCCACCTCGGTGGCCTCCCGCACCCCCTCTTTACATTATAAATTCACAAATATTCTGAAAACCCTCGGGGTTTACCTAGATCAGAAGTCCCGCCGCTGCAGGCCTCTGTAGCCACTGAAAACCAATCTAGACCCCGTTCCGGCACCTGCCGGAGGGGGGAATCTTCTCCGGTGGCCATCTTCAGCATCCCGGCGGCCACTACGATGAGGAGGGAGTAGTCCACCCTCGGGGCTGAGGGTTTGTACCAGTAGCTATGTGTTTAATCTCTCTCTCTCTCTCTTGTGTTATTTAGATGTCACGACCTTGATGTATCGCGGGCTTTGTTAATACAGTCGGATCATATGGTGTTTTCCCCTCTCTATCTTGTTGTGATGAATTGAGTTTTTACCTTTGAGATTTCGTTGTTATCGGATTGAATATTTTTATGGATTTGAGAACACTTGATATATTTCTTGCAATTGAATACTCGTGATGACAATGGGGTATCATATTGATTCACTTGATATATGTTTTGGCACCCAACTCGCGGATTCCTGAGGTGACATTGGGGTAATCTATGCATAGGGTTTGATGCATGTTCTTGTCTTTGTTTCCCCGGTAGAAATCTTGAGGCACTCTTTGAAGTATTTTGTGTTGGATTGAGTATTATGAATATGAATTTTCTTTGGTGTTATTTTAGTACGAACTCTAGGATAGATCGAACAGAAAGAATAGCTTTGTATTATTTTAGTACGAACTCTTGAATAGATTGAACGGAAAGAATAGCTTTGAGGTGGTTTCGTACCCGACAAACAATTTATTCTTATGTTCTCCGCTAGATAGGAACTTTGGAGTGATTCTTCATCGCACTTTGAGGGATGGTTATATGATCCAATTATATTAGCACTGTTGAGAGATTGCACTAGCGAAAGTACGAACCCTAGGCCTCATTTTCAAGCATTGCAATACCGTTTTTGTGCCCGTTTACTATTTTCTACCTTGTTATTTTTATTTATTTAGATTATAAAAATATATTTCTACCATCAATATTACACTTTTATCACCATCTCTTCGCCGAATAGTGCACCTATACAATTTGTCATTGTATTGGGTGTGTTGGGAACACAAGAGATTTCTTGTATTTGGTTGCAGGGTCATTTGAGAGAGACCATCTTCATCCTACACCTCTCACGGATTGATAAATCTTAGGTCATCCACTTGAGGGAAAATTACTACTGTCCTACAAAACTCTGCGCTTGGAGTCCCAACACGTGTGTACAAGAATCAAGTTGCGTAGTAGGCATCACACCGTCGCTGCCTTGACGGCGAGCTCATCAAGATCGGCGAGGAGTGGTCGCTCGGCGACTACTCCGCCAATGCCGGCCGCGGAAAGTCCGCCACCAGGGCACCGAGGGCTACATCGGAAGTGGTTGCGGTGGCCCAACGCACCGCACAGCAGGAAGTAGAGCGGCTCTTCCGCGAACGGCAGGCAGCTGCCGGATAAGGTTGTGGCGGCCCTGCAGCACCGTTCCGCCATTGGAGGGACCACGACGACGGCATAAACGATGAAAGCGGTACGGCAGACAGGGCGGTCACGCGTATGAGGTGGTCGTCCGGTATAGGTTTTAGTTTTTTTCTAGTTTTTTAGTTAAAAGGTTGAAATATCGTACTTTTTATGTAAATTATGACCTTACTTTAATAAAATCTCTCATGTTTGCATGAATTTCGTCTGTTTAGTACAAACAGTGGTTGTTGAAATGTATGCGAACAACGTTGGATGGCTGGCTCCCGCATCCGTGTCCGGGCAGTGGTTCTCCTGTCCGCCGCGGACGGATGCTGGAGCAAATTTGCGGGTCAGAACCGTAGATGCCCTTAGCTAAGAATAGTAGATGAGTAGATATTATCATTTAATTATACATGTGTGTACACATATGATTTAGGAAATCTTTCATTTTCTTGCCAACTAAGCATATATTTGGGCTAGATCATCGTGACTAAGTTTGTACTGATTTCCCGTTGTTAATGCTTTCTTTCGATATCAGAAGATATTGTATTAGATAGATTTATTGTATAAACAATGTACACCGATTAATGCTCTGATTGGAAAACATAATGATGTGATATTTACTTAATTATTTATTATAATTAATAATGCATTCATTTTACACCATCAACTATGAGTACAAAAGTAATTATGATATATTTTCATAGCTAATGCATCCCTGGTATTATTGATTCCCGCAGCTTTATTTGTAACAAATTTGATTCCCCAAATACTGATTGATTTGATAACTAAAATATTGATATACTCCCTCCGTTCGGAATTACTTGTCTCGAAAATGAATGTATCTAGAACTAAAATACGTCTAGATACATCCATTTCCGCGACAAGTAATTCCGAACGGAAGGAGTAGAAGATATTATTAATTACCATTAAACAATTGACATAAATAGGCTGCAATATGTATCTATATAACAGTAGGAGAGGTGAACACTACCACAAGCAAAAAGTATGCCCAAAGAGCACCGATCATTGAAAAGGTACTAGGCTGTTGCGGCAAAATAAAACTCAGAAAGCACTAGTGCCTCTCGAAATGGCTATCTTCAAGAAGAAAGCAGGCTCCCTGTTTTTGGCAACTCTCATGGTCATGGCTACTCTTCTCTCCTCATGCGACGCGAACAACGAGGTTATGTTATTTTACATGTCTTCCTTATTCTCCTTGATCATTTGCTTAACGTGCATCTTGAAATGTTGAGATCCCATTAGAACTAGTGTATATTTAGCAATGCCAAAATATAAGGTGGCAAGCTATGTTGCACATAATTGGCCTAACAAAATGTGTTGATCTGGTGCAGATACAAACAGATGCTCTCCCCCTACCTGCGAAGTGCTATGAGTTGGACTTACCTAACTGCACGTTGGAATCATGCGAGAAATTTTGCCATGGAGGAAAGTGCACTTCCTACGATGGCTGTTGCTGCCCCATTGCCTAAGGCACCACTAAAATGATAAAATATGTTTTGCATAATAAAAGAAAACCCTACATGCATAATACATATATGTATGTGCTAGCTCTGGGGCTTTCTAATCCTATAACTAATCTACCCGCTCTGTCCTGAATTACTTGTCGCAAAAATAGATAAAATTAAATGTATTTAGAACTAAAATACGTCTAGATATATCCATTTCCACGACAAGTAATTCTGGACGGAGCAGTATATTAAAGCAAGCATGTTCTTTCTTCGGTATTGCGATTGATATGGATTAAGCTACTCTAAAACCCCTGGTTCCTAACTCTGGCGACTTGCCCGATCCTTTCCCGTCGAAAAAAATGAACCTTATACTTTTCTCTCTTCCTCCGACATGTCAGTGACTTAGTTTGGTAAACTCAGGGAGTCGCGTGCGCCGCCGACTCCTGCCCGCCTTCTTTCCCGCCAGCGCCAAGTAACCGCACGCGCCGCCAGTCAATAGATCCACCACGCGCCCCGCCCCAAAGCCCCCACCGAGTACCGCGTACAACCCCAAATCCCCGCTGCCGGCCGGTGCCCAGCACCTCCATGGTTGCCACCATAGTTGTGGACCCCCATGACCCCATCGCGCTGCTTGTGTCGGATTCGGGGTTCCGCAGACCCTTGAGAGGTTCAAACTCTGGGGTGTGCACGAAGGACTCTTTCTCCCCAGCCTGCCTACCCAACGATTTCATGGCCTAGCTCGACGAACCCAAAGAACACGAGACACACAGGTTTATACTGGTTCGGGCCACCGCGTGGTGTAATACCCTACTCCAGTGTGGTGGTGGATTGCCTCGAGGGCTGAGGATGAACTAGTACAGTGGATGAACAGCCTTAGGAGGAGAGGTGTTCTTGAGCTCGACGAGCTGGTGGGTGTGAGGATGGAATGGATCCGATCCAAGATGAGTTTTTCCCTACGGTGGTGGCTAGCCCTATTTATAGAGGCCCTGGTCCTCTTCCCAAATGTTAGGCGGGAAGGGATCCCACAACGACCAAGTTTTAAGGGGGACAAATAGTACATGCTATCCTGACAAAAGTGGTCTTCGACGGCCAAAGGCTCTGGTGGTGACGCTGCCGTGGGCTCTGTAATGACCTCCATCCTCCCGTCCTGCTGGTCTTGGTCTTGTTGCACCGATATGAAAACCTTTGCCTGATGCATCGGGTCTCTTCGCCTGCGCTTGCCTCTTTGGCACCAAAGAGGAAACTGGTACGTTGCGCCTGCTGGCACGCGCCAGGCCTTGGTCGTCATGGCTCACGTCATGTAAACCTTGCGAGGTGTCCCCTGCATAGATATCTCCGCTCCTCGGGAGCCAGCCTAGCGAAGCCGCCCCCAGGGAGGCCTTGGTGTCGTCTGCCTCGCGAGGCTTGGCCCCTCGTGAGGGTCTTGAGTAGTTGTTGCCGAAGCCGGGCCATACCGGGCCGTTGGTGGAGCCACGCCGTGGGCCGCAGGCAGGCAAGTCTAGGCACCCCTGTTCGCAGGACGCCGATAGTAGCCCCCGGGCCCAAGGCGTGCTCGAACATGGCTTCGAGGCGAAGCCAAAAGGCAAGTGCGGAGCGCCGCGGGCCCCAACCGCCTGTGGCCTTGATTGACGTGTGGCGATTGACGGGACGTTGGCGCCTTCGCTTCCCCACGCTGCCTCAGCAACCGTTCGACTTGACGAGACCCTGCTGCATGCAGAAGAAAACCATCATTGCATGCAATCGTGGAGGCCGACGGTTGGCCTCCTCCTGGCTATAAATGAGGAGAAAACCATCATTGCGTGCAATCTCCTTCTTCTCTCTGCCCGCTCCTCCTTCTTCCTCCTCGCCTTGCTGTCTTGCCGCGACACCCATGGCGCCGATATGGAGATTCTCCATTGTTGAGAAAGGAAAAAAAACCGTGAGGAGCAGGGGCCACTTCCGCCGAAGAAGAGGTTTGGCTGCTCCCGCGATGCTGGCGTGAGGGTGGAGGTGATGAGGCCTTGGTACGAGCGGCCTCCTCCCGGCTACCCGCTGCCCTTGTACGCCCAAGCGCAAGGCACCGGAGGAGTAGGCGACTCCCCGCGCAGCTCGCGTTACGGCCGTGGTGGCCATGCTGTGGTCGCACGAGCCGCCGACCCATGAACCCACGCCGAGGGCTCCTCGCGTGAGTTCGTGGTGTGGGCGGCGATGCCACCGCGCACATGGATCAAGCTTCCGTGGTTCTTTGCCGAAGAGATGCCGCCAAGTGGGCCGCTCGAGTTGTGGCTGCAGCACGCCAAATGCAGCACTCCGGCAAAAGGGGCGGAGATCGAGGTCGTCTCCCCGGGCAAGATCTTCATGACCCGCGGATGGGGCGAGGTCGCCCGCACTTGCCGCGCGGAGGGGGCTGAAGGAAATATGCCCTATAGGCAATAATAAAGTTATTATTTATTTTCTTATATCATGATAAATGTTTATTATTCATGCTAGAATTGTATTAACCGGAAACATAATACATGTGTGAATACATAGACAAACAGAGTGTCACTAGTATGCCTCTACTTGACTAGCTCGTTGATCAAAGATGGTTA
This sequence comes from Triticum aestivum, assembly GCF_018294505.1. NCBI lineage: Eukaryota > Viridiplantae > Streptophyta > Magnoliopsida > Poales > Poaceae > Triticum > Triticum aestivum. The sequence goes on from NC_057809.1 coordinate 77,152,733, forward strand.
TGTTTCCAAGCCATTGACATGGGTTGTCATTTGATTAACAGAATCACATCATTAGGAGAATGATGTGATTGATATGACTCATTCCGTTAGCTTAGCACCCGATCGTTTAGTATGTTGCTATTGATTTCTTCATGACTTATACATGTTCCTATGACTATGAGATTATGCAACTCCCGTTTACCAGAGGAACACTTTGTGTGCTACCAAACGTCACAACGTAACTGGGTGATTATAAAGGAGCTCTACAGGTGTCTCCGAAGGTACTTGTTGGGTTGGCGTATTTCGAGATTAGGATTTGTCACTCCGATTGTCGGAGAGGTATCTCTGGGCCCTCTCGGTAATGCACATCACTTAAGCCTTGCAAGCGTTGCAACTAATGAGTTAGTTGTGGGATGATGTATTATGGAACGAGTAAAGAGACTTGCCGGTAACGAGATTGAACTAGGTATTGAGATACCGACGATTGAATCTCGGGCAAGTAACATACCGATGACAAAGGGAACAATGTATGTTGTTATGCGGTCTGACCGATAAAGATCTTCATAGAATATGTGGGAGCCAATATGAGCATCCAGGTTTCGCTATTGGTTATTGACCGGAGACGTATCTCGGTCATGTCTACATAGTTCTCGAACCCGTAGGGTCCGCACGCTTAACGTTTCGATGACAGTTATATTATGAGTTTATATGTTTTGGTATACCGAAGGTTTTTCGGAGTCCCGGATGTGATCACGGACATGACGAGGAGTCTCGAAATGGTCGAGACATGAAGATTGATATATTGGAAGCCTATGTTTGGATATCGGAAGTGTTCCAGGTGAAATCGGGATTTTACCGGAGTACCGGGAGGTTACCGGAACCCCGCGAGAACTTAATGGGCCTTAGTGGGCCTAGGTGGAAGAGAGGAGAGGCGGCTAGGGCTGGGCCGTGCGCCCCTCCCCCCAGTACGAATAGGACAAGGAGAGGGGGCGGCGCCCCCCTTCCTTCTTCTCCTCCACTCTTTCCCCCTCCCAAGTCCTAATCCAACTAGGAAAGGGGGGAGTCCTACTCCCGATGGGAGTAGGACTCCTCCCGGCGCGCCCTCTCCCTTGGCCGGCCGCACCCCCCCTTGCTCCTTTATATACGGGGGCAGGGAGGCACCCTAGAGACACAACAATTGATCTGTTTGATCTTTTAGCCGTGTGCGGTGCCCCCCTCCACCATAGTCCACCTCGATAATACTGTAGCGGTGCTTAGGCGAAGCCTTGCGTCGGTACAACATCAACATCGTCACCACGCCGTCGTGCTGACAAAACTCTCCCTCAACACTCGGCTGGATCGGAGTTCGAGGGACGTCATCGAGCTGAACGTGTGCTGAACTCGGAGGTGCCGTGCGTTCGGTACTTGATCGGTCGGATCGTGAAGACGTACGACTACATCAACCGCGTTGTGCTAACGCTTCCGCTTTCGGTCTATGAGGGTACGTGGACAACACTCTCCCCTCTCGTTGCTATGCATCACCATGATCTTGCGTGTGCGTAGGAATTTTTTTGAAATTACTACGTTCCCCAACAGTGGCATCCGAGCCAGGTTTTATGCGTTGATGTTATATGCATGAGTAGAACACAAGTGAGTTGTGGGCGATATAAGTCATACTGCTTACCAGCATGTCATACTTTGGTTCGGCAGTATTGTTGGATGAAGCGGCCTGGACCGACATTACGCGTACGCTTACGCGAGACTGGTTCTACCAACGTGCTTTGCACATAGGTGGCTGGCGGGTGTCCGTTTCTCCAACTTTAGTTGAACCAAGTGTGGCTACGCCCGGTCCTTGCGAAGGTTAAAACATCACCAACTTGACAAACTATCGTTCTGGTTTTGATGCGTAGGTAAGAACGGTTCTTGCTAAGCCCGTAGTAGCCACGTAAAACTTGCAACAACAAACTAGAGGACGTCTAACTTGTTTTCGCAAGGCATGTTGTGATGTGATATGGTCAAGACATGATGCTAAATTTTATTGTATGAGATGATCATGTTTTGTAACTGAGTTATCGGCAACTGGCAGGAGCCATATGGTTGTCGCTTTATTGTATGCAATGCAATCGCCCTGTAATGCTTTACTTTATCACTAAGCGGTAGCGATAGTCGTAGAAGCACAAGATTGGCAAGACGACAACGATGCTACGATGGAGATCAAGGTGTTACGCTGGTGACGATGGCGATCATGGAGGTGCTTCGGAGATGGAGATCACAAGCACAAGATGATGATGGCCATATCATATCACTTATATTGATTGCATGTGATGTTTATCTTTTATGCATCTTATCTTGCTTTGATTGACGGTAGCATTATAAGATGATCTCTCACTAAATTTCAAGATAAAAGTGTTCTCCCTGAGTATGCACCGTTGCCAAAGTTCGTCGTGACCAGACACCATGTGATGATCGGGTGTGATAAGCTCTACGTCCATCTACAACGGGTGCAAGCCAGTTTTGCACACGCAGAATACTCAGGTTAAACTTGACGAGCCTAGCATATGCAGATATGGCCCCGGAACACTGAGACCGAAAGGTCGAGCGTGAATCATATAGTAGATATGATCAACATAGTGATGTTCACCATTGAAAACTACTCCATTTCACATGATGATTGGTTATGGTTTAGTTGATTTGGATCACGTGATCACTTAGAAGATTAGAGGGATGTCTTTCTAAGTGGGGGTTCTTAGGTAATATGATTAATTGAACTTAAATTTATCATGAACTTAGTACCTGATAGTATCTTGCTTGTTTATGTTGATTGTAGATAGATGGCCCGTGTCGTTGTTCCGTTGAATTTTAATGCGTTCCTTGAGAAAGCAAAGTTGAAAGATGATGGTAGCAGTTACACGGACTGGGTCCGTAACTTGAGGATAATGCGCAGCTCACCAGGGAGGCCGGCAATGCCGGTGGTGTGGAGGACAAGGCCGCGACGGCCGCGGAGGCAGAGGAGCTCGCCCGGTGGGCGGCGACCGCCGGGGGAGCCAGCAGCGCCGGCACCGAGGCTCCACTGGTCGAGGATGTGACCGGCGAGTCGTCGTCGGAGGGGGAGGAGACCACAGACCCGGCGCCACGTGCGGGGAGGGGGCGAGTCCTGCGGCGGGCTAGTTCCGGTGAGCCGGTTCGGCCCCGCGGCACTGCGCAGCCGCAGTTGACCTTGGAGGGGTCCCGGCCCCACACGTGGGCCGCGGCGGCGAAGAAGCCAGCCAAGGTCGCGGTGAAGAAGAAGACAACCGCTCCTTCTTCACCCAAGTGTGCCTAGACGCCGCCTCCCTCGCCTCCTCCGGCGAACGTCAGCGCGGGGATCACCTTTGATTTTGGATCCCTCAGTCCGAGGAGGAAGAGGAAGACCGCAGAGGAGGAGGAGGACGATGAGTAAGCATTCGGTTCCTCTCTGTCATTTCTGCCTCCTCACCCTGTGTTGCTTATCTTGACTTGTCACAATCCTTGCAGGGACGCGGAGACGCTGGCCCAGAGGATGAAGTGTTGGGGAACGTAGTAATTTCAAAAAATTTCCTATGCACACGCAAGATCATGGTGATGCATAGCAACGAGAGGGGAGAGTGTTGTCTACGTACCCTCGTAGACCAAAGCGGAAGCGTTGACGCAACATAGATGAAGTAGTCGTACGTCTTCCCGGTCCAACCGATCCAAGCACCGTTACTCCGGCACCTCCGAGTTCTTGACACACGTACAGCTCGATGACGCACCCCGGGCTCCGATCCAGCAAAGCTTCGGGGAGGAGTTTTGTTAGCACGACGGCGTGGTGACGATCTTGATGTTCAACTATCGCAGGGCTTCGCCTAAGCACCGCTACAATATGACCGAGGTGTAATATCGTGGAGGGGGGCACCGCACACGGCTAAGGAACGATCACGAAGATCAACTTGTGTGTCCTGGGGTGCCCACCGCCCCCGTATATAAAGGATCAAGGGGGAGGTCGGACAGCCCTTGGGGCGCGCCAAGGAGATGGGGGGAGTCCTCCTCCTAGTGGGAGTAGGACTCCCCTTTCCTAGTCCAACTAGGAATAGAGATGGGGAAGGAAAGAGAGGGAGAGGGAGAGGGAAAGGGGGGCCGCGCCCCCCTCCTAGTCCTATTCGGACTCCCCATGAGGGGGGCACGCCACCTCCTGGGCTGCTGCCCTCTCTCTCCCCTCATGCCCACTAAGGCCCAATACTTCCCCGGGGGGTTCCGGTAACCCCTCCGGCACTCCGGTTTTACCCGAAATCACTCGGAACAATTCCGGTGTCCGAATATAGCCGTCCAATATACCGATCTTTATGTCTCGACCATTTTGAGACTCCTCGTCATGTCCGTGATCACATTCGGGACTCCGAACAACCTTCGGTACATCAAAATACATAAACTCATAATGAAACTGTCATCGTAACTTTAAGCGTGCGGACCCTACGGTTCGAGAATAATGTAGACATGACCGAGACACGTCTCCGGTCAATAACCAATAGCGGGACCTGGATGCCCATATTGGTTCCTACATATTCTATGAAGATATTTATCGGTCAGACCGCATAACAACATACGTTGTTCCCTTTGTCATCGGTATGTTACTTGCCCGAGATTCGATCGTCGGTATCCAATACCTAGTTCAATCTCGTTACCGGCAAGTCTCTTTACTCGTTCCGTAATACATCATCTCACAACTAACTCATTAGTTGTAATGCTTGCAAGGCTTATGTGATGTGCATTACCGAGAGGGCCCAGAGATACCTCTCCGACATTCGGAGTGACAAATCCTAACCTCGAAATACGCCAACCCAACAAGTACCTTCGGAGACACCTGTAGAGCACCTTTATAATCACCCAGTTACGTTGTGACGTTTGGTAGCACACAAAGTGTTCCTCCGGTAAACGGGAGTTTTATAATCTCATAGTCATAGGAACATGTATAAGTCATGAAGAAAGCAACATACTAAACGATCGAGTGCTAAGCTAACGGAATGGGTCATGTCAATCACATCATTCTCCTAATGATGTGATCCCGTTAATCAAATGACAACTCATGTCTATGGCTAGGAAACTTAACCATCTTTGATCAACGAGCTAGTCAAGTAGAGGCATACTAGTGACACTCTGTTTGTCTATGTATTCACACATGTATTATGTTTCCGGTTAATACAATTCTAGCATGAATAATAAACATTTATCATGAAATAAGGAAATAAATAATAACTTTATTATTGCCTCTAGGGCATATTTCCTTCAGTCTCCCACTTGCACTAGAGTTAATAATCTAGTTCACATCGCCATGTGATTTAACACCAATAGTTCACATCACCATGTGATTAACACCCATAGTTCACATCATCATGTGACCAACACCCAAAGGGTTTACTAGAGTCAATAATCTAGTTCACATCGCTATGTGATTAACACCCAAAGAGTACTAAGGTGTGATCATGTTTTGTTTGTGAGAGAAGTTTAGTCAACGGGTCTGCCACATTCAGATCCGTATGTATTTTGCAAATTTCTATGTCAACAATGCTCTGCACGGAACTACTCTAGCTAATTGCTCCCACTTTCAATATGTATCCAGATTGAGACTTAGAGTCATCTAGATTAGTGTCAAAACTTGCATCGACGTAACCCTTTACAACGAACCTTTTGTCACCTCCATAATCGAGAAACATATCCTTATTCCACTAAGGATAATTTTGACCGCTGTCCAGTGATCTACTCCTAGATCACTATTGTACTCCCTTGCCAAAATCAGTGTAGGGTATACAATAGATCTGGTACACAGCATGGCATACTTTATAGAACCTATGGCCAAGGTATAGGGAATGACTTTCATTCTCGTTCTATCTTCTGCCGTGGTCGAGTTTTGAGTCTTACTCAATTTCACACCTTGTAACACAGGCAAGAACTCTTTCTTTGACTGTTCCATTTTGAACTACTTCAAAATCTTGTCAAGGTATGTACTTATTGAAAAAACTTATCAAGCGTCTTGATCTATCTCTATAGATCTTGATGCTCAATATGTAAGCAGCTTCACCGAGGTTCTTCTTCGAAAAAATCCTTTCAAATACTCCTTTATGCTTCGCAGAATAATTCTACATTATTTCCGATCAACAATATGTCATTTACATATACTTATCAGAAATGCTGTAGTGCTCCCACTCACTTTCTTGTAAATACAGGCTTCACCGCAAGTTTGTATAAAACTATATGCTTTGATCAACTTATCAAAGCGTGTATTCCAACTCCGAGATGCTTGCACCAGTCCATAGATGGATCGCTGGAGCTTGCACATTTTGTTAACACCTTTAGGATTGACAAAAACTGTCTGGTTGCATCATATACAACTCTTCTTTAATAAATCCATTAAGGAATGCAGTTTTGTTTATCCATTTGCCAGATTTCATAAAATGTGGCAATTGCTAACATGATTCGGACAGAGTTAAGCATAGATACGAGTGAGAAACTCTCATCGTAGTCAACACCTTGAACTTGTCGAAAACCTTTTGCGACAATTCTAGCTTTGTAGATAGTAACACTACTATCAGCGTCCGTCTTCCTCTTGAAGATCCATTTATTCTTAATGGCTTGCCGATCACCGAGCAAGTCCACCAAAGTCCATACTTTGTTCTCATACATGGATCATATCTCAGATTTCATGGCCTCAAGCCATTTTGCGGAATCTGGGCTCATCATCGCTTCCTCATAGTTTGTAGGTTTATCATGATCTAGTAGCATGACTTTCAGAACAGGATTACCGTACCACTCTGGTGCGGATCTTACTCTGGTTGATCTACGAAGTTCAGTAGTAACTTGTTCTGAAGTTTCATGATCATCATCATTATCTTCCTCACTAATTGGTGTAGGAGTCACAGGAACAGATTTCTGTGATGAACTACTTTCCAATAAGGGAGCAGGTACAGTTACCTATTCAAGTTCTACTTTCCTCCCACTCATTTCTTTCGAGAGAAACTCCTTCTCTAGAAAGGATCCATTCTTAGCAACGAATGTCTTGCCTTCGGATCTGTGATAGAAGGTGTACCCAACTATCTCCTTTGGGTATCCTATGAAGACACATTTCTCCGATTTGGGTTTGAGCTTATCAGGATGAAACTTTTTCATATAAGCATTGCAACCCCAAACTTTAAGAAATGACAACTTTGGTTTCTTGCCAAACCACAGTTCAGATTGTGTTGTCTCAATGGACTTAGATGGTGCCCCTTTTTTTAACGTGAATGCAGCTGTCTTTAATGCATAACCCCAAAACGATAGTGGTAAACCGGTAAGAAACATCATAGATTGCACTATATCCATTAAAGTACGGTTATGACGTTCGGATACACCATTATGCTGTGGTGTTCCAGGTGGCGTGAGTAGTGAAACTATTTCACATTGTTTTAACTGAAGACCAAACTCGTAACTCAAATACTCTTCTCCACGATCAGATCATAGAAACTTTATTTTCTTGTTACAATGATTTTCCACTTCACTCTGAAATTACATGAACTTTTTCAAATGTTTCAGACTTCTATTTCATTAAGTAGATATACCCATATCTGCTCAAATCATTTGTGAAGGTCATAAAATAATGATACCCGCTGCAAGCCTTAACATTCATCGGACCACATACATCAGTATGTATGATTTCCAACAAATCTGTTGCTTGCTTCATTGTTCCGGAGAACGGCGTTTTAGTCATCTTGCCCAAGAGGCATGGTTCGCAAGCATCAAGTGATTCATAATCAAGTGATTCCAAAAGTCCATCAGCATGGAGTTTCTTCATGCGCTTTACACCAACATGACCTAAACGGCAGTGCCACAAATAAGTTGCACTATCATTATTAACTTTGCATCTTTTTGGCTTCAATATTATGAATATGTGTATCACTATGATCAAGATCGAACAAACCATTTTCGTTGGTGTGTATGACCATAAAAGGTTATATTCATGTAAACAGAACAACAATTGTTCTCTAACTTAAATGAATAATCGTATTGCAATAAACATGATCAAATCATATTTACGCTCAGTGCAAACACCAAATAGCACTTATTTAGACTCAACACTAATCCCGAAAGTATAGGGAGTGTACGATGATGATCATATCAATCTTGGAACCACTTCCAACACACATCGTCACTTCACCCTCAACTAGTCTCTGTTTATTCTGCAACTCTTGTTTTGAGTTACTACTCTTAGCAATTGAACCAGTACCAAATACCGAGGGGTTGCTATAAACACTAGTAAAGTACACATCAATAACATGTATATCAAATATACCTTTGTTCACTTTGCCATCCTTCTTATCCGCCAAATACTTGGGGTGGTTCCGCTTCTAGTGACCAGTCCCTTTGCAGTATAAGCACTTAGTCTCAGGCTTAGGTCCAGACTTGGGCTTCTTCACTTGAGCAGCAACTTGCTTGCCGTTCTTCTTGAAGTTCCCTTCTATCCCTTTACCCTTTTCTTAAAACTAGTGGTCTTGTTAACCATCAACACTTGATGTTTTTCTTGATTTCTACCTTCGTCAATTTCAGCATCACGAAGAGCTTGGGAATTACTTTCGTCATCCCTTGCATATTATAGTTCATCACAAAGTTCTACTAACTTGGTGATGGTGACTAGAGAATTCTGTCAATCACTATTTTATCTGGAAGATTAACTCCCACTTGATTCAAGCGATTGTAGTACTCAGACTATCTGAGCACATGCTCACTAGTTGAGCGATTCTCCTCCATCTTTTAGCGATAGAACTTGTTGGAGACTTCATGTCTCTCAACTCGGGTATTTGCTTGAAATATTAACTTCAACTCCTGGAACATCTCATATGGTCCATGACGTTCAAAACGTCTTTGAAGTCCCGATTCTAAGCCGTTAAGCATGGTGCACTAAACTATCAAGTAGTCATCATATTGAGCTAGCCAAACGTTCATAACGTCTGCATCTGCTCCTGCAATAGGTCCGTCACCTAGCAGTGCATCAAGGACATAATTCTTCTGTGCAGCAATGAGGATAAACCTCAGATCACGAATCCAATCCGCATCATTGCTACTAACATCTTTCAACACATTTTTCTCTAGGAACATATCAAAATAAACACAGGGAACAACATCGCGAGCTATTGATCTACAACATAGATATGCTAATACTACTAGGACTAAGTTCATGATAAATTAAAGTTCAATTAATCATATTACTTAAGAACTCCCACTTAGATAGACATCCCTCTAATCCTCTAAGTGATCACGTGATCCAAATCAACTAAACCATAACCGATCATCACGTGAAATGGACTAGTTTTCAATGGTGAACATCACTATGCTGATCATATCTACTATATGATTCACGCTCGACCTTTCGGTCTCCGTGTTCCGAGGCCATATCTGCATATGCTAGGCTCGTCAAGTTTAACCCGAGTATTCTGCGTGTGCAAAACTGGCTTGCACCCATTGTAGATGGACGTAGAGCTTATCACACCCGATCATCACGTGGTGTCTGGGCACGATGAACTTTGGCAACGGTGCATACTCAGGGAGAACACTTCTTGATAATTAGTGAGAGATCATCTTAAAAAGCTACCGTCGAACTAAGCAAAATAAGATGTATAAAAGATAAACATCACATGCAATCAAAATATGTGACATGATATGACCATCATCATCTTGTGCCTTTGATCTCCATCTCCAAAGCATCGTCATGATCTCCATCGTCATCGGCATGACACCATGATCTCCATCATCTTGATCTATATCAATGTGTCGTCACATGGTCATCTCGCCAACAATTGCTCTTGCAACTATTGCTATCGCATAGCGATAAAGTAAAGCAATTATTTGGCGCTTGCATCTTATGCAATAGAGACAACCATAAGGCTTCTGCCAGTTGCCGATAACCTCGACAAAACATGATCATATTATACAACAACTTATATCTCATCACGTCTTGACCATATCACATCACAACATGCCCTGCAAAAACAAGTTAGATGTCCTCTACTTTGTTGTTGCAAGTTTTACGTGGCTGCTACTGGGCTTAGCAAGAACCGTTCTTACCTACGCATCAAAACCACAATGATAGTTTGTCAAGTTGGTGCTGTTTTAACCTTCGCAAGGACCGGGCGTAGCCACACTCGGTTCAACTAAAGTTGGAGAAACTGACACCCGCTAGCCACCTGTGTCCAAAGCACGACGGTAGAACCAGTCTCGCGTAAGCGTACGCGTAATGTCGGTCCGGGCCGCTTCATCCAACAATACCACCGAACCAAAGTATGACATGCTGGTAAGCAGTATGACTTATATCGCCCACAACTCACTTGTGTTCTACTCATGCATATAACATCAAACCATAAAACCTAGGCTCGGATGCCACTGTTGGGGAACGTAGTAATTTCAAAAAATTTCCTACGCACACGCAAGATCATGGTGATGCATAGCAACGAGAGGGGAGAGTGTTGTCTATGTACCCTCATAGACCGAAGCGGAAGCGTTGACGCCATAGAGGAAGTAGTCGTATGTCTTCCCGATCCAACCGATCCAAGCACCGTTACTCCGGCACCTCCGAGTTCTTGACACACGTACAACTTGATGACGCACCCCGGGCTCCGATCCAGCAAAGCTTCGGGGAGGAGTTTCGTTAGCACGACGGCGTGGTGACGATCTTGATGTTCAACTGTCGCAGGGCTTCACCTAAGCACCGCTACAATATGACCGAGGTGTAATATCATGAAGGGGGGCACCGCACACGGCTAAGGAACGATCACGAAGATCAACTTGTGTGTCCTGGGGTGCCCCCCTGCCCCCGTATATAAAGGAGCAAGGGGGAGGCCGGCTGGCCCTTGGGGCGCGCCAAGGAGAGGGGGGGAGTCCTCCTCCTAGTGGGAGTAGGACTCCCCTTTCCTAGTCCAACTAGGAATAGAGAGGGGAAGGAAAGAGAGGGAGAGGGAGAGGGAAAGGGGGGCCGCGCCCCCCTCCTAGTCCTATTCGGACTCCCCATGAGGGGGGGGCGCCACCTCCTGGGCTGCTGCCCTCTCTCTCCCCTCAGGCCCACTAAGGCCCAATACTTCCCCGAGGGGTTCCGGTAACCCCTCCGGCACTCCGGTTTTACCCGAAATCACTCGGAACAATTCCGGTGTCCGAATATAGCCGTCCAATATATCGATCTTTATGTCTCAACCATTTCGAGACTCCTCGTCATGTCCGAGACACGTCTCTGTTCAATAACCAATAGCGGGACCTGGATGCCCATATTGGTTCCTACATATTCTACGAAGATCTTTATTGGTCAGACCGCATAACAATATACGTTGTTCCCTTTGTCATCGGTATGTTACTTGCCCGAGATTCGATCGTCGGTATCCAATACCTAGTTCAATCTCGTTACCGGCAAGTCTCTTTACTCGTTCCATAATACATCATCTCACAACTAACTCATTAGTTGTAATGCTTGCAAGGCTTATGTGATGTGCATTACCGAGAGGGCCCAGAGATACCTCTCCGACATTCGGAGTGACAAATCCTAATCTCGAAATACGCCAATCCAACAAGTACCTTCGGAGACACCTGTAGAGCACCTTTATAATCACCCAGTTACGTTGTGACATTTGGTAGCACACAAAGTGTTCCTCTGGTAAACGGGAGTTGCATAATCTCATAGTCATAGGAACATGTATAAGTCATGAAGAAAGCAACATACTAAACGATCGAGTGCTAAGCTAACGGAATGGGTCATGTCAATCACATCATTCTCCTAATGATGTGATCCCGTTAATCAAATGACAACTCATGTCTATGGCTAGGAAACTTAACCATCTTTGATCAACGAGCTAGTCAAGTAGAGGCATAATAGTGACACTCTGTTTGTCTATGTATTCACACATGTATTATGTTTCCGGTTAATATAATTCTAGAATGAATAATAAACATTGATCATTAAATAAGGAAATAAATAATAACTTTATTTTGAGAAAGGTCTAGGTGATAGGGTTTGGCTACGGTGACAAAGTGCAAAAAGAATCAACTTAATCGGAGCTACGGTCTAGGAGATATGGCCAAATAGGGTTTAAATTTGAATTTAAAATAATTCAAATTTGTATTTGTCAAAAACTTGCAAAGGTAGGTCATCTGGATAGATCTAATTGAGGCGACCGCTAGTTTCGTAGAATTTGGACTTACGGTTAAAAAGTTGTGGCTAAACTAAAATCAGGGACTAATCAACTAATTCCAGGGACTAGTTGGTGAAACAAAAAATAAACTAAACTAAGAACAGGTCCTCGACCACGTGGCAGATTCCTACTGGCCGAGTAGCGTTCGCTGCGGAAGCTATTCGGCGAATGACCGCTATCTAAGCAAAACAGCTACCGCGGCTAAAAAATGAAAACCGGAGACCGGTTTATTTTAAACCGCGGTTAACCGATCTAATCCAAATAAATAATAATAAAAAAGAACTAAACTAAACGAACGAGGCGGGAGGCTCGGCTTACAGCGGCGATGACGACGAGCAGGGGGCGGCGGCGTTGGCGTCAGGCGGCGGACGGGCGGTGGCGGCGGTGCTCCTTGGCGGCGGGGAAGGAGACGAATGGGACGAGCACGACGTGGGCGGTTCAGTGGTGGCGACGGCGCACGTCGGGGTGGCCTGGACGGGTGGAGCGAGGTGGCGGCGTTTGGAGCTCTGGTGAGGACGCAACACGTCGGGGCGTTGTCTCTGGTGGTCCCTAAGAGCAAAGAAAATGTCAAACGGATGCTCATTGACCCGGGCAATATTTTGGTGAAGAAGAACAGTGTCGGGGCGGTTTACTGGCGGCGTTTTACTCCGGCAAGGAAGCTCCGGCTCTAGCAAGATCCAAAGCAGGAGGGCGTCGGCTACGGGTGGTGTGAGGCGAAACGAAGTGGCAGAATGGAGAGAGGGGGTCGAGGGCTTCTTATAGGCGCGGAGAGAGGGCTCGGGAGCGAGGGATAAGCTCTATCCCAAGAGCTTCGGCCGGCGGGTTCGGGCGTGTGCGTGTGTGTGCTCATCCAGCGGGGTCTGCAGGAGGTTAGGGACGACCTGGGGAGTGGGCCCCGCGGGTCAGCGATAGGGGAGAGATGAGCGAGGGAGAGAGACGAGCGGGCCAGCGACGCGAGCGCTCGGGCGCTGGGAGTAGGCCGCGGGCCGAAGTGCGCGGCTGGCTGGGCCTGTGTGCGGGTATGCGTGTTTTTTTAACTTAAAGAAAAAATGCAACAGAAGAAAATAAAAATTCTACATAGGCATACTAAAATGTTCAGAAAAAATACCCTAAATAAGATGAACTATTTTTCAGGTTCAAATAAATTCCATAAAAATTCATAAAAGTCAAACAGTGCTACTGTTGCATTTAAAATCAATAAAAGTCATTTTTTTTAAATAGCAAAATGATTCCAATTTTATTTTCTCCTAATTTTCCATTGAAGGGAATTATTTTACCCTTATTTCCATTTATTTATTTTTAGGAGAAAATAATTTGAATTAAAACTAAATAACTCCGAAGAGGATTTGAAATCTGGAAATTCAAATAACTTCAAAGTGACTTTGAAATTATTTCTTTGAAACTTCCAACTCTGTTTCTTCAAATTTGAAGAAGTCATTTTATCTTCCCTCATGAACTCATTAACTTGCTTAAAGTTTCTAAATTTGAAATATTTCAAATGGAATTCAAATCATTTTCAAACCCCTTTTTATTTTCTTAAAATGGAAGAAGTCATATTATCTTCACTCTAGGGTCTTGTGATGAGATGACTTTGAATTCATGGAGATCAAGAAAAATGCAAGATGAGAGTTTTGGGAAAGTCCTTTTATTCCCTCTCATTCAACTTTCAAAAAAAATCAATTTCCACTCAATTTCACACCATCAATCACACAACAAACAAACAAGCAATCATAATTATTTATTTAATATAACCTTCCAAAATTTAGAATTTTGGTATGTTACAGGTACGGAGAGACAGACAGGGGGAGAGGAGTGCGGCTAGGAGGTGGTGCAAGAGGCCTACTATGTCGAGGGGGGAGGAGTGTGCGACTATGAGATCGATGAAAAGAGGGGCGGGAGTGTGCACCTGCGTGGAACCGTATTGGAGATAGGGGGCAGACGGGTGAGAAGAGAAGAGGGGAAGTATGTGTTTGTGGTAGGCACACTTGGATAGAGAAGTATATCGACCGGTGTGTGCCGGAAAGAAGGAGTCGGGGGGCCTACACACACCGTAGGTGAACGACCTAAAGAGAAATAACGAACGTGCGCGATGGAGGGGACGCTGAGGGAGGGTGAGAGGGGGGCGGGCGTATGCGTGCACAATAGAAAATTAGCGCTAGCTAGCTACAAAGAGAAGAGGATCGTGAAGGTGTTAAAGACGAACATAGATCATAATTCATTATAAAAAAGTGGATACTAAGAATTGCTGTAAAACCGTTTTATCACACATATTGTTCGGAAACTCTAATATTTTCTTTGCAATATTTTCTTGTAAATGTATTTTGCTTATCCTATTTCATGATCAAGGAAATGTATTCTTTCCTTGCAAATTTCCATCTTATTTTTTTATAATATGAGCCCATTTTGTTCTACCTTCAGAAAGAACACTTCAAGATGGGCTATATGCTCGATGTACGACTTTGAGAATACTAATAAATCATCTACATACACCAATATAAATGCTTGATTCTGATTAAATATATTTTGCATTTTCCTTGAAAAAAGTGCAGGAGCATTCTTTTGGCCCAATGGCATGAGTAATGATTCATAATAGCTTTCTTGACAAGTAAATGTTGTCGAATGGATAGATTCTTCGACCATTTTTACTTGCCAAAATCATTCTTTTAAATCAAATTTAGATAAATATTTGCTTCATTGTATTCTATTGATCCATTCCTACTTATTAGGTATATTGTATGCATCTTCTATGTATTATCATTAAGGCATTTAAAATTTATTACCATTCTGGATTTACCTCTTACTTCTTCATCGGGAATTCTAACTATAAAAGCAACAGACCGATGAGGGTTTCTGCTTTCTGTCATTGCTTTTATTTTTCGTAACTCTTCAATATGCATTTTGAACTTTTCAAAAATCTTTAGGAGTAGCTTCTATTGGTCCTTACTTAATTATATAATCCGGATTTGTGACGAGGCCAATCAGTACATCTGACGGTGTGCACAATGGTGTAATATCCCAGTTAGTACTCATCATATTTTTCGTTATGTTAGTTAAAGATTAAATATATTTAAACATGTTGTATGCATGCTTAATTAACTCGAATACATTACCCATAGATAGGGATGTGACACTAGGCGCACAGCACAAATATACTTGTTTCTGGGTTGATCCGTAAAGAGAATTTGATTTTCACGCAGATAGATCATGGCATACAAATATTGTTTGATAACGATTTTGCCGGCGAGTTGACGTACATTGAGGATTAGTCTGAATTAAATTGATGTTACCTGATTGCAAGGCCACTGACGATCATCTGGCGAAAACATACACTGTACGGGTAGCCTGCCGCAGCCTCGGGGTGATCGATCCGCATTTCCTCTCGTAGAGCAGGGCGCGCGCTGAGCAGCTGAAAGTACACAGAAGTGCAGATTTTTATGGTATGCCTGATGGAAGCCATATAGACACACAGATAAACGCGAAGCAATCAGGCAGCCCAAAAAGAGAGAAGATGACATACCGCCTGCACGCACCGAACCTGCACACAGAGGCTGCACAATACACTCGATCGGAGCACTGGACGAAGGATGATGCATGTGTTAGTAGGAGTACTAGTACTTGTACAAAGGCACTGAACCGACGCGACGGCGCGTGCCGTTGCGTGTCTCGGCGCGGCGCACCAGGTGTCGCCATGCAGTGCGAGTGTGCGACACGCTTCGATCCTTGGACACGCAGGAGCCTACGTGTATGTCGATGTGTAGTGACTCCCGCATGCAGCAGAAAGCTCCACGCCCACGCAACGGACACGGTCACCGAATACGAACCAGCCCATACTGTCAGCCCCGGTAACAGCACAATCTATGGCCAGCCTGCACCGCACCTGGACCTGGTCCTGGAAGACTATTGACCTGAAGCTACGGTGGTAACCGCAGAACAAAATTTCGGCAGTGAAACAAGCTGGTAAAACTGAAGTTAGGGTGTCTCTTTTCTTTTTTTTAGAAAAGGAGGATGACCCCCGGTCTCTGCATCTGGTCGATGCATACGGTCACTTTATTAATTATTATCACAAAACCTTACAAAGCCATACAACAGCAAGACTAAAGCCACCGTCTAAGCAACATCTGTCGCTACACCTATCCAAATGATGAAGGGGCGCAGATAGTCTGGGCCTAATACCAAACAGACATCGCAGCTAAACCTAAACATCTAAGACCTGAGGTCCCAACCAGGATGCCTGCCGGGTATGGGGCACCTACCAGTCCGGCGCACTCCTCAACTAGGACGCCTGCTGGGTATGAGGCCGCCGCAGCCACCTGCCACAAATCCATCTTCAGAGCTGTACTGTTGCATGTACTGTGCCAGGTCTTTCTACCATCGACGCCACCACGACGCCCGACAGCGTCGTCCTCCTGCGCGAGTCCATCCTCCCACAGCGAACTCCGAATCTGCACTGCGCCACACCGTCAAGATCCGTCGCCATCAGTGTGTAGGATGAAGCACCGCTCCACCAAAGAATCCGTTCACTGGTCCCTCGATCACGTGTGTACCTCCAAAAATGACGCCCCCAAGGGAGGAACGACACCAGAGCACCGCCGTCATCCGATCATCCGATCTAGGGTTTCCCCCAGAGGTAGCAGAGAGTGGCCTTGAACTTCTCCACGGCGATGCCTTCAAGAAGGGAACGACACAGATAGCGCCGCCACCGCCGGCCTTAGCAGAAGCCGAAGGCAAGTTTTCACCCAGATCAGTTCGAAGGAATCCAACTCTCGTGCACGGGCCGCCGTCACCACCAGCACCACCAGGCAGACCCTGGAGTACCGGCAATCAGCGAGCCACCGGCACCACCGCATCCAGATCGCCGGCCACGCCGGGCCGCCGCCATACCCCGTGCTGTCCGGGTCAGAGACGGAGCTGCCGACCGCGCACAGGGACCATCGCCGCCTGCACACGCCGGAGCGCCGCCGAGATCCCAGCGCCCGCCACCGCTTGCTGAAGCCAACCGCCGCCCGAGCACTGGTGCCACCATGGAGCCATCAGATCGGGGAGGGAGACGTCGCGTGCCGGCCACCCTCGCGGACCCCGCCGCACGCCCGAGCGCCGGCGCCACCGCGGTGCCATCAGATCGGGAGGAGGAAGAGCCCGCGCCTCGCCGCCCCGCGCAGACCATGCCGCCGCCATCGCCGCAGCGCCACCAAAGGGGAGCCCCGCAGATCCGCCGGCGACACGACCTGCCGCCGAGCCGAGCGCCGCCGCGAGGGCCGGCCGTCCCGCGCCGCCTAGGAGCCTCGCGAGGAGGGAGGGAGCCCCGCCGCCGCCGGCGCACGCGCGGGCTTTGCCCGGCGGCGTCCCCTGGCGGCGGCGAGGGAGAAGGAAGGCGAAGGAAGGGAGCGGCGGCGGTGATCTAGGGTTCCACCCGGGCCGCTCGCGGGAGCGACACGGGGGACGGGGGATGTTTGTGCCCAAGACAACGTCAGTGGAGTACTTTACTCTTAAGTTTTGGTCGTTTCTACCTGATCCTTTAAATTTCGTGGGTATTTCTTTTGTCAAATTCATTTAATTTTTGGCCGTCGGATCCATTGAAAATGCGCCGTTGCCGGCAGCCGGAATGCATCGAATCCGGCACCGCCAGCGAGGACCATAGATCTGCCGATTTAGATGTCGCTGCTAGCGAGAGAGGCCCAAATCGGGTGATGGAGGAATGTTGTGGGTCCTTCAGGGGTTGGCAGTGGCGTGTGTTGGCCAGCGGAGGCTACAGAGAAGGCGTCGGAGTAGATACAGCGGGAGGTGGGGTGGGTGAGGGCGAGGGAAGAGGGAATGCTTTTGTTTGGGCGGGTGGGGGCCAAGTAAAGTAGTAGTCCAAGGTGCCGCGAAGTAATTTGTTTTACTCCTCTGATAGTTATAGGACTTTGGCTAAGTGCCGGTTACCGGAGTAAATCAAAATATTTACTTCTTCAATAGATTTTAGAGGATTGGCTGGAAATGCCTTACAGTTCTTCTCCTCAGAAAAAACTACGAGGCATAGATCAAAAGGAGACATGTGCTTTACTTGATTACACTTTCATCCTATATATTGGAAGGAAAGGTGTTCTTTGCTTTTGCTAAGCACTAGTAGAAAAATGGTCAAATGTGAAGCACACTAGTGCCGGTTTGAATTTGAACCGGCATTAATGTGTACATTAGTGCCGGTTCGTGGCGGCGATCAATAGTATCGGTTCGTGGCGAACCTTTAGTACCAGTTCATGCCACGAACCGGTACTAAAGATGTTGTGTCAGCCTGCGGTCAGGCTATGGCCCCACCATCACCATTTAGTGTCGGTTCGTACCATGAACCGGTACTAATGAGGTTATGGCTAGCTGTTTTTAGTCCCACCTCGCTCCCCTAACAAGGCTTTTACCACCTTAAATATGTTACTTCTCAAACTATCACAAGCACTTGGTCTTCATTGAACTCTATGTATAGAATTTGTGGCCGCAATATGAGTATTCACCGGTTTATAAATCGTTGAGGACTCATTGACAATTCAGATTGTACACAAAAAGATCATTGATGATCATAGTATTTTTGATGTATAAGATCATATTGACAATTCAGACTGTAAAGAAATATAAGATCATGATCTAAATGCTCTTAGCTGCACTACATATATATATATATATATACATGCTGGAGGCTCCGCGTTCCTTTGCTAGGGTTTGCTATATTCATAGTCTCTGACCCTCTTCACCAGATCTAAACAAGACTGCGTTGTGGCCTCTGTCTCTCTCTACCCCCCCCCCCTCACAGCTGGTGAAGGAGGCATCCGGATCCCGCCGCACCGGGAAGGGGAGGAGGTGCAGCGTTCACTCTATCACCTTCGGCGAGGGAGGCAATCCACTGCCGGCTGCGCTATTCTCTTTCACCAAGCGCCTGTGCGGGAGGGCCACCAACTCCTTCTTCCTCACTGCCGTACTTAGTGTGGGCAGATCCGGCCTCCTGCCGCACGCCTTGCCACATCCCAACGACCCTAAGGTATAAGTTTCTTTGAAACCGTTATTGCTCTAGCTGCATGCAGATCTTTTTCGATAATGTAGTCGAATCTAGGTCTTGGTTTAAAGAGGAAAGAAGGGTGCGGTGGGTGGAGCATAAATCTAGGACATGGTTCAATGAGGAAAGGAGGGAGGGAAAGTAGTATAGACTGGCTATCCAGCCGCTTTGTTGGTCGAAAAGGGAAAAAGGGGGTAACCCAGTACACACATATGTAAGGAACCGATCTCTTTGTTGAAAAGGGAAAGAAACTGTGGGGAGCGGGTAGTTTGTGCAGGACTAGATTTGATGCCCTCACATAGGAAAAAGGTTCAAAGAGAACAAATATGGGACCAACGCAGATATGTTGCTTGGCTACATACTTTGCATCACCCATTTATATGTGTGGACGCACATGGTGCTGGCATGTCCCATGTCCCATACAACTATTTTGTTGTTGTTAATCTAAGAATGCTGCTGGAAAATTGAAGCAATGCCACTGTTAAAAGTAAATTACATTCTTAATGAATGTTGTTTTAAGAGAATGTCTCTGTTAATATGAATCAATGCAACCATTTTAGAAATGCTACTGTCCTACTTTGTTTTCCATCAAGATAAGTTAGATGCTTCTTTTTGTCGCCATTTGTTTCATCCTCCTTTATTGGCTAGTAATTGTTTACTTTTTTGCCTCTGTTAAAACAGGGATATCTATTCAACTTGTTGCTATAGCAAACTTAAACGTCACAACGGCGACTTTGCTTGATTTCAGTGCAACTGCACAAAACGAGATTGGATTACCTATTCGTGTTGGCAGATTCGTAGGTGATCTTGTGTGCGTCATAACAGGTGGGTACTTGCCTTCATCCACATGATCGTGCAGTGTGTTTTGAGATGTTGTGCTACTTGTATTGGTACTGTTTTAAATAAATGTTGAACTGAAGCTATTGTATTGCTCTCTTTTCCCATTAAGTAGTGAACAAAAATGGTACAAACCCAGACATGATGCTTGTTTCTTTGTTACAACAAACTATGCATCACCCCCTTTATAAGTAGATGGAAGCACATGGTGTTGTTGTGCCCACTCTCCCCTGGAACTGTTTATGCTTTTTCTTGGTCTAATGCCGCTGGTAAAATTAAGCAATGCCACTATCAAAATTAACTACTGAACTGTTTTAAGAGAATTTATCTATTAATATGAATCAATGCAACCGTTTTAGAAATGCTACTGTCCTATACTTTATTTTCCATCAAGATAAGGTAGATGGTTCTTTTTGTGGCCGCATGTTTCATCCTCCTTTATTGGCCAGTAATTGTTTCTTTTTTTGCCTCTATTAAAACAGGGATATCTATTCAACATGTTGCTATAGCAAACTTAAATGTCACACCGGCAACTTTGCTTGATTTCAGTGCAACTGCACAAAACGAGATTGCATTTCCTATTCATGTTGGTAGATTCGTATTTTATCTTGGTCATCTCATGAAAGGTCAGTACATGCCTTCACCCACATAATTGTGCAGTGTGCTTTGAGATGTTGTGCTACTTGTATTAGTACTACTTTAAATAAATGATGAATTGAAGCTATTGTATTGCTGTCTTTTCCCATTAAGTAGTGAACAAAAATGGGACCAACCCAGACATGATGCTTGTTGCTTTGTTGCAACAAACTCTGCATCACCCCCTTTATAAGTAGATGGAAGCACATGTTGTTGTTGTGCCCACTCTCCCCTGGAAATGTTTATGCTTTTTGTTAATCTAATGTCGCTGGTAAAATTAAGCAATGCCACTCTCAGAATTAACTACTGAATCTTAGTTAAAACTGCAACACTTGTTAGGGATTGGCAGGATTACCATTTTTGTGGCCGCATGTTTCGTCCTCCTTTATTGGCCAGTAATGGATTCCTTATTTGCCTCTGTTAAAACAGAGATATCTATTCAACTTGTTGCTATTGCGACATTTTTCTTCGCTTAATTTTGGTGGAACTGCACAAAAGGAGACCGGATTTCCATATATGTGTTGAGATCTCTTTTAGGTCTTCCACACGAGTTGTTTCAAATCTTGGTCTTGAAAGGTCAGTACCGACTTTCTTCAGAATTAACTACTGAATCTTAGTTCAAAACTGCACCACTTGTTAGGGATCGGCGGGAGTACAATTTCTACTAGGGATCGACCAGAGTACATGTTTAAGAAATGTATTGTTCAGGTAATGTCTCTGTTATTATATATGAGTTACAGTGTTTTACAAATGACACTATCATGCTTTGTAGTTCTTTCTACAAGTTTAACCAAGGTATTGTTAAGATAATGTCTCTGTTAAAATGAACCAGTCGCATTGTTTTAGGATTGGTACTTTTCTGCTTTGTCGTTCTTTATACATGTTGAAACAAGGCATTGTTAAGATAATGTCTCGATTAATATGAATGAATCACACTGATTGAGAATTGCTACTCTCCTGCTTTGTTTCCCATTAAGATAAGGTAGATCAGTAGATGTTTTTCTTCTGGGAGTACAAGTCATCAACCGTTATTTCTCAGTAATTGTTTCCCTTATACCTATTGTTGCTTATAGGGATATCAAAATTAAAGCTCGGTTTTATTCCGACTTTGATTTTAGTGGAACCGCACAAAAGGAGCCAATGTGTCTTAGGCAAACTGCTGCATTAGTGGGTCCAGTTGGTCTTACCACTTTGCAGTAAGAAGCAGTCACTGTTTCCGCTACATTACATAAGGAATGATTGAAAAGCTTTACAGAGTATTAGTAGACGCCAGTGACATGACTAGTCAGCAGAGAGCATAGGAAACTCTACAACACGTGGAGTGCACTGAGCAAAAAGTGCCCAAACAAGTACAAGAAGCCAGGACAGGACTCCAAATCTGTCAATGGCATTCTAAGCAATAATGATAGGGCATCTGGGTATGGTAATCTATTTACCGTACTTTTAGTTTGTTAGTCCATCGATTAGTGGGTTGACACTGGGGCCAATATTCATGTGTGTGTTGATGTGTCTTTGTTTTCTTGCAGCATATAAATATGAAATCCACAGGGATGCTCAGCTTGATTTTAGTCGAACTGCACAAAATGTTCACATGGTTTGTGTCCTCCATAATACTTCATCATGCACAATACATCGAATGGTTCTCTAATCATTCATCGTCACCTTGAGCCACCGGACTAGTTTGAATGGAGCCGCCAGCGTCGGCCATTAAGAAGGGTAAGAAGAAAGACAAAAAGAGAGATGGCCGCTTTACTTATGGTTCGGAGGAACACTGGGCAAACAAGTGCCCAAACAAGTACCAAGAAGCCAGGACAGGACTCCAAGTCTGTCAATGTCACTCTAAGCAACAATGATGGGGCATCTGGGTATGGTAATGTGTTTACTGTACTTTCAGTTTGTTAGTCCACCGATTGGTGGGTTGACACTGGGGCCAATATTCATGTGTGTGCTGATGTGTCTTTGTTTTCTGGTAGCATATAAATACGAAATCCACAGGGATGCTTAGCTTGATTTTAGTGGAACTGCACAAAATGTTCAGATGGTTCGTGTCCTCCATAATACTTCATCATGCACAATACATCAAATGGTTCTCTAATCATTCGTCGTCACCTTGAGCCACCAGACTATCAGATGACAAACTGATGACAAACCCCGCCCGTTCCACAATCATAGGCATTACATATTTTGAATGGGAAAAGCTTGTCAAAGTTTAATCATTGATGTTAGCAAGAAGACATTAGTTTAATATATTGGAATTGGAAAACCTTGTCAATTTTTGCTCATTGATGTTATCCAGAAGACATGCATTTGATATTTTTGACTGGGACGCCCTTTGTTGTGAGCAACGTCGATCATTTTTTCCTATTCCTGTCTTCAGTTCAGAAGTAAATATTTACTCTGCTGAGATGCATAGTCACATGAATGTTGACTTATGTAAGGTATTTTAAGAGTTTGTTCTGAATGTTTTCTATGTAATGCCATGCCTTGTGAGTTTGATTGCAAAGTGGAGCTTGGAATGTTGTGGCATGCGGCATCACGAGTTGTTCACCGTGCCTCCTGAGAATAATGCTTCATATTGTTTTGCATGTTGATCTAATGCCCGTAATTTTCATGTTAAGAAGATCATCCTCTTCTGTTGTTTCTATGCTTAAGAAGTTCACTGTCTTATGTTTCATTCATAGCCTATACGAAAACTTGGGTAGGTTAGAGGTGAAACCATATGATCTTTCGACCAACTCATCATCTTAGGCCGTGATTGGATCGTCGTTTTCCAACCAAAACCGCTTGTAAATAAAAGCAGATGGTCTCAGGCGAAGCGCTTGGTTGGTCGATTTCGACTAGTAAAATATACACTAGTCTCTCAAATTACACGCCTAACCCGCCAGTTTTACTTACAGACCTCGGGCCCTCGGTTTCATTACGCCTGTATTTTACGCGTTGTTTTCGATGACGAGTAAATTACACTTGTATCTTAATACAGGTGTGAAATAAACCAGAGCCCCCAAGCGCGACCTTACCGTTTCATGTCGTCTCAGTCTCTCGAAGGTGCTCATAGGTGTCTGATGATCCTGGCTTCCTGAATGAGCAGCGGACGCTGTATCAGACCATCCGTAGGGCCCGTGAGGCCCTCTCCATCGTCCTTCGAGTTGTTGCGCTCGTCGTGGCGCCGAACATTGTCAACATGGTCAACGAACAAGAGGATTCAGGAGATGACTTTATTTTGACTGGATGATAGTAGGGACCCACTAGGGCCATAGCCGTACGTATGCAAGTGCCTCCTTATTATGTACAACTATATTATTTTTTGCTTCCTCCTGGTTTCCTGACATCACGGTCCCAGACCATTGTCAACCTATGTAGTCAATAAACGAGAGAATTGCACAAGGAGCGGCCGACAGCTGGGACCAAGCAGCTCGAGCAGTATTTGTGTTTTTGAAGTGTGAGCACTGCAGAGTTTTTATTGGGCGATGTTTTCGTTGTTGTTTAGAGGAGAGAAGGGTATTAACTGGGCGGGCTATGGCCCGTCTAGCCCAGGCCAGATATCCATGGAGGGATGCATTAGGCTTAACAGGAAAATGGGCTTGAATAAATATTAAATGGGGTGAATTATAAAAACTGGGCAGTAACTCTAGAAAAATGCACCAAACACGTAATTAGTTTATAAAATATTATTTTTGGATTTTGAAAATTTTAATTTCATTAATTATTGCGCGCGCAATGTTTTGTTGGATTTTTACGTAATACAAATTTACATTGAAATTGTATTTAATCAGACTAGAAATTTCGGGATAAAAATATTTTGGATCCCATCAAAATGTGGGAATGTTTTTTAATTCTGTTTTGACGGTTGGTTGAAATTATTAATCGTTGTCCTTGCTAGAAAATGGGTTGTACTTTTAACAAACTGTAAATGGGCTGTAGTAAATTCCATTAGAATTCAAAAGTGGGTTGTACATTCTTACAAATTGCAAATGGGCTATAAGTTCTCTGCCACACACTTGTGGTCCTACTAAGTTGACGCGTCCCCTAAAAAAAGTAAGTTCACATGTATGCAAGGCTTTGTCAACTTATAGTCAACACACGGTTCTAGCAGCAGTGGCCGTTGGATGTCCATCCGACGGATGTCGTGCTTCTTGTTCAATCTCGGATGTTCTAGCTTCAGCCGCCCAAAACATGATTCCTCCCCCTGACATCTGGGGCGCACCGTTTCGGAGGCTGACCTGTGGGCCTACTAAGTTGACGCGTACCAAGGGCTTTGTCAACTTAGTCTTTATAAATGATTCTAGCTGCAGTGACCGTACGATGTCCATCCAATGGTCGTCGTGCTTCTTCAACCTCTGGTCTTCTTGCTCCAGCCGCCCAAAGCAGCACCGGTCGTGCCACCTGCTCCCGCCTCCCGTGGCCGGCTGTGCTGCCGCAGAGTCCTCACCGCCCCCTATTACTCCCACTGCTGGCCAAGCCATCCGTCTACTCACCAACACCCCCGGTTATTCTGCGGCGACGGCAGCCTCACACCGTAGCCGAACCAGTGAACCCTCGTACTCCTCTCCGCGTGGGCATCCACCGCCGCATCTTCCTCGGCTCCGCGTCGTCCCCTTCCTAGGCCTCACCGTCGTCCACCGCCCTGGTGCTCTCGGCACGGCATGGTCAACATGGTCAACGAACGACATCCATCGGACGTGGACTATACATGGAGAGGCTGACAGCTGGGTCCACGGCCGCACAAAAGGAAATGCCTCCTTATTACACGCAAAATAATGATTCCTCCACCTGACATCTGGGACCCACCGGAAGGACCTCTGTATTTCGTGAAAAAAACGTTACCCCCGCTTATAGGTCGGACCCACCAGCTATATCTTCACACGCAAGGAGGTGCCTCCTTATTACGCACAAAAAATGAATACTCCCCCTTCTAGCTGGGACCCAGTATAGTGGGAGGCTGACTTGTGGGCCTACTAAGTTGATGGGGATGGAGGGCTTTGTCAACTTAGTCAATTTGAACGATTCTAGCTCCATTGATTGTATGATGTCCATCCAACGACCGTAGTGCTTCTTCAACCTCTGGTCTTCCTGGAGAACTTGTTTTCTTGAGAGAAGTCCCTGAAGATGATTATGTTGAAGGTGGTACGAAGGAACGAGACAACCACTTATTTTGACCCAAACATTGATGATATGAAGAAACAAGAGCAATTGCATCTAGAAAAAAATTACTTTGGAAGTGTTGCATATACGACATTTTTATTTTGTGAAGATCCCCTATACTTTTGAGTCATCAAACACATGAAGGTTTTATGCTTGGCTATGGGAAGGACTCGCACTCCTACAGAGTCTTCAACCTCTTTCACTACAAAGTGGTTGAAACTGTGGATGTACGGTTTGATGAGACTAACGGCTCACAAAGAGAGCACCTACCAAATGTGCTAGATGAAGCTACACGAAGTGAATCTATCAAGCTTATGGGTACTGGAGAAATCATACCTTCAGAGGCACAGGCTGAAGAGGAAATCATCATTTCTGCACCTAATCAGCCTGAAGACACTGCTCAGCCTGAAGCCAATGCTGAAAATGAAGACAATGATCAGCAAGGGCAAAATCTCCGTCCAGTTGATCCTCGTGTTGCAAATGAAGTACAGATTGAGAAGATAATTGATAGCATCAATGCACCTGGTCCACTCACTCGTTCAAGAGCAACACTACTAGCAAATTTCTGTGGGCACTTTGCATTTGTCTAAATATCTGAACCCAAGAAAGGTGATGAAGCCTTCATGGAACCTGAATGGATTCAAGCTATGCAAGAAGAGCTTCAACAGTTCGAGCTAAAAAATGTATGTGAGCTTGTAAAGCGTCCAGATCCTCGCAAGCACAACATCATCGGTACCAAATGGATCTATCGCAACAAACAAGATGAGCATGGTTAAGTTGTCAGAAACAAGGCTCGTCTCGTTGCTCAAGGTTACACACAAGTTGAATGGATTGACTTTGATGAAACATTTGCTCCTGTGGCTAGGCTTGAAGCCATTCGTATACTTCTAGCCTATGCCAACCACAACATCATTCTTCTATACCAAATGGATGTAAAGAGTGCCTTTCTCAACGACAAAATTGAAGAAGAAGTGTATGTTGCACGACCACCTGGTTCTGAAGACCCAAAGCATCCTGATATGGTATACAAGCTCAACAAGGTATTGTATGGTCTCAAACAAGCCCCTCGCGCTTGGTATGACACACTCAAAGACTTTCTGAAGAGCAAAGGCTTCAAACCTGGTTCCCTAGATCCCACTCTCTTCACGAAGACATATGATGGTGAACTGTTTGTGTGCCAAATCTATGTGGATGACATTATCTTCGGCTACACTGACAAGAGATAAAGTGATGAGTTTGAGCATATGATGCAAGAGCAATATCAGATGTCCATGATGGGTGAGCTGAAGTTCTTCCTCGGTCTTCAAATTCGTCAGCAGAGTAATGGCATCTTCATATCACAAGAAAAATACCTCAAATATTGCCTGAAGAAGTCTGGAATGCAATACTGCAAAGGGTACACGACGCCAATGCCAACCAAAGGCCAATTGGGCCCCGTCGACAATGGTAAAGAGTTCGATCAAAAGGTATACCGCTCCATGATTGGTTCTTTACTCTACTTATGTGCATCTAGGCCTGATATAATGCTTAGATTTTGCATGTGTGCCCGATTCCAAGCGGCACCAAAGGAATCGCATCACTTAGCTGTGAAGCAAATTATTCGATATTTGGCTTACACCCCAACACTAGGATTATGGTATCCAAAGGGCTCAAAGTTTGATCTAGTTGGATTCTCAGATGCTGATTATGCTAGTGACAAGGTTGATCGCAAGTCCACATCAGGCAGATGTCACTTTCTTGGACGATCTCTTGTCTGTTGGTCTTCAAAGAAGCAGAACTGTGTATCACTCTCCACTTCTGAATCTGAATACATTGTTGCTGGATCTTGCTGCGCTCAGCTTCTATGGGTGAAGTAAACTCTCAAGGACTATGGAATCCACCTGAAGCATGTGCCACTTTACTACGACAATGAAAGCGCCATCAAGATTGCCAACAACCCAGTTCAGCACTCGAAGACAAAGCACATTTAGATCCGTCATCACTTTCTCAGAGATCATGTCATGAAGGAAGATATTGATATCATTCACGTCAACACTGAAGAGCAATTGGCAGATATCTTCAGAAAGCCCTTGGATGCGAATAGGTTTTGCAAGTTGCGGTGTGAGCTAAATATCTTAGAATCCTCAAATGTCCTGTGATTGGACACACATCCTAATGCTTATGCATGATGATGACTTAGATGTGCAACACATGAAGTAACGTATATCTTCAATCAATGAAGACATACACTCTAAGTGTGAATACATTAATGCGGAATTTGACTTCGGAGCACCATGATAATTGTGCGCCGTGTCTGGGTCTAATACTTCCTATACGGTGGGTAATGCCACCACCAAACTTTCTCGAACATTCTCATTTGGCGTCATGATTGCATTACCTTTGCCTTTTGGTTTGTCTTCAACATTGATTTGACTTCAAGGATTATCTTCGCAATGTTGATTTGGTCTTCTCTGATATATAAATCTATATATGTTCTGTCCTCTACAGCATTCACTTATAGCTATGTCTTTGAACTTGCCATTTCCTGAACTAAGTGAATGTGATCGGGCCCTAACCCCTTCTATGCTTCTTCCTCAAATTCTATCTATCTAGTCATATGCATTCCGTTGAAACGTGTCGAATATCTTCACTGGGTCCTTGTCAGCTGAAGATACAAAGACACACATTTAAAATTGCTTTCAATGTTATATCTCTTTTGCCTGAATACCGGAGAAGTCGGAACGACCACCCGACAAACCAGGCGTGCGTGGGAACATGGAACAACTTTCAATGAGTTGCATGCATGTTACATGTCCATCAGGTGTGAACTGTGAGGGGCACCTGCGTAATCGCGTTGTGTAGCCCTCTACCTTATAATACCCATCCTGCACGGTCATTATCTCCTCTTCCACCTCACCACCTCGCTCAAACCCTAGAGCCACTGCTAGCTCGCGTCGACGCCGGAGACGAAGCGCTTAGCTCCCCCGACCTCTTCGACGCCGTCCTCACGCCGGCCGTGGACCTCGTCTTCTCCACCGCTGCCATAGGTGTCTTCCGTCGCCAAGTTAGGGCATGGGAGATTGGACTGCTCGGTCTCCCATCTGCCTCGTCTAGCAGTTCGTTGGGGTAAATAAATCTCATTTTTTTACAGTCTTTTTGATATGTCAAATCCATCCACTTCACCCAAAAGTGGTTTCTACACTTCCAAGTCTGGATCTATCTCTTTCTGAATCTCATAGAGAAGTTGGAATACAGTAGGTTTAACACCAATATAAATAAAGAATGAGTTCATTACAGTACCTTGGAGTGGTGTTTTGTTTTCTTTCTCTAACGGAGCTCACGAGATTTCTATTGAGTTTTGTGTTGTGAAGTTTTCAAGTTTTGGGTGAATTATTTTGATGGATTATCGAACAAGGAGTGGCAGGAGCCTAAGCTTGGGGATGCCCATGGCACCCCCAAGATAATCCAAGGACACCAAAAATTCAAAGCTTGGGGATGCCCCGGAAGGCATCCCATCTTTCGTTCACTTCCATCGGTAATTTACTTGGAGCTATATCTTTATTCATCAACATGATATGTGTTTTGCTTGGAGCATCTTGTATTATTTGTGTCTTTGTTTGTTAGTGTGACACAATCATCCTTGCTGTACAAACCTTTTGAGAGAGCCATTCATGAATTAGAATTTGATAGAATACTCTATGTGCTTCACTTATATCTTTTGAGCTATGTAGTTTTGCTCTATGTGCTTCACTTATATATTTTGAGCGTTATAATTTTGCTCTATGTGCTTCACTTAGATCTTTTATAGCACGGTGGTGGATTTGTTTTAAAGAAACTATTGATCTCTCATGCTTCACTTAAATTATTTTGAGAGACTTAATAGCATGGTAATTTTCTTAATAATAACATGCTTGGTATTCAAGATTTGTGAAACTTTCTTTTGAGTGCGTTGAATACTAAGAAAAGTTGGATGCTTGATAATTGTTTTGAGATATGGAGGTAGTAATATCAAAGTCATGCTAGTAGAGTAATTGTGAATTTGAGAAGTGCTTGAGTTAAAGTTTGCAAGTCTCATAGCATGCACGTATGGTAAACGTTATGCAACAAATTTGAAACCTGAGGTGTTATTTGATTGTCCTCCTTATGAGTGGCGGTCGGGGACGAGCGATGGTCTTTTCCTACCAATCTATCCCCCTAGGAGCATGCGCGTAATACTTTGGTTTTTGATGGCTTCTAGATTTTTGAAATAAGTATATGAGTTCTTTATGACTAATGTTGAGTCCATGGATTATACGCAGTCTCACCCTTCCATCATTGCTAGCCTCTACGGTACCGTGCATTGCCCTTTCTCACATTGAGAGTTGGTGCAAACTTCGCCGGTGCATCCAAACCCCGTGATATGATACGCTCTTTCACACATAAACCTCCTTATATCTTCCTCAAAACAGCCACCATACCTACCTATTATGGCATTTCCATAACCATTCCGAGATATATTGCCATGCAACTTTCCACCATCCAGTTTATCATGACACAATCATCATTGTCATATTGCTTAGCATGATCATGTAGATGACATAGTATTTGTGGCAAAGCCACCGTTCATAATTCTTTCATACTTGTCACTCTTGATTCATTGCAATCCCGGTACACCACCGGAGGCATTCATATAGAGTCATACTTTGTTCTAGTATTGAGTTGTAATCATTGAGTTGTAAATAAATAGAAGTGTGATGATCATCATTCAATAGAGCATTGTCCCAATAAAAAAAGAGAAAGGCCAAAGAAAAAAAGGCCCAAAAAAAGGGGCAATGCTACTATCCTTTTTTCCACACTTGTGCTTCAAAGTAGCACCATGATATAGCGAGTCTCATATATTGTGCTTCAAAGTAGCACCATGTTCTTCATATAGAGAGTCTCATATGTTGTCACTTTCATATACTAGTGGGAATTTTTCATTATAGAACTTGGCTTGTATATTCCAACAATGGGCCTCCACGGCCGTGCTTCCACTCGGCAGAGGTGCTGTGACGCCCCCGATTCAATCATACACTAATCATACACGCAAATGTGTATGATCAACATCAGGGACTCACGGGAAGATATCACAACACAACTCTAGACACAAATCAAAAAGATACAAGCTTTATATTACAAGCCAGGGGCCTCGAGGGCTCGAATACAAGCTCAATACACAGGAGTCAGTGGAAGCAACAATATCTGAGTACAGACATAAGTTAAAAAAGGATGCCTTAAGAAGTCTAGCACAAAAGCAACACGATGAAGAGGCAAGGCCTCCTGCCTGGGACCTCCTAACTACTCCTGGTCTTCAGCGGTCTCCATGTAGCAGAATCTGTTGGCGGTGGCATCTGGCTCCAGGGATCCACCATCTGGCTGCATGAACCGGAAAGAAGGAAGGGGAAAAGGGGTAGCAAAGCAACCGTGAGTACTCATCCAAAGTACTCGCAAGCATCAGATCTATACTAAGTATGCATTGGTATCAAATGGGAGGGTTGTATCTGTGGACTGAAATGCAAAATGCCAGAATAGAGGAGAAGGCCTAGCCTATCAAAGACTAGCATCTTCAAGCAGCTCCAAGCCTCTTGCAGCATGTAGAAGAGTAAAGAATAGCAGTTTATAATTATGAAACATGTTGTAACATTAATGCCCAGAGATCCCTCCTCGACTCCCTGCGAGAAAGCAATCTCGGAGCCACATATCCATCTCATGTCTCAAGTATCCATTTCTAGTTATATAAGATCTGGATACAAGTATGAGTGTCCATTACCATGGACATGGTATTCGAATATATATCTTCCCTGCAGGGGTGCACCACGTTACCCAACACGCTCGATCACTCTGGCTGGACACACCTTTCTGGGGTCAATGCCCGGCCTCGGAATATTAACACGGCGTAGCCCTACCTAGGCTCATCAGAGAGGTCCCGCCGGTCTACATCCTAAGCACTCCGGGGTCTGGGCCCATCCCCCGTTGCACCGTAATGTGACCCCGTCACCCCGTCTCATGGACTTACGGCAAGGGCACAGACTGCCCGACCGTGCCATGTAGAAAACTCGCGAGTGCTCAACGGGCCCACCCGACTTTCACATCAACTCGCGAGTACCCCTCAGGGCCGACCCGACTTCAACAAGGTCTCAAGTAAAGTCCCGGTAACCGTGTGTCCAAACATCAAGGGGAAAACCCGAGGAATCACCCCCGATGGATTCCACTCATGTAATCATCAAGGTGAACGTAAGAGGGACCACCCTCGAGGTTCACACTTGAGGTGTTGCACGATAGAGCCGTATCAGGAATGGTGAAAGAGGAAATCACCCTTGATGACCACGACCGAATAGCTATACTACAGAATTATCATCAGGAGTGCGTTATGAGGGATCACCCTCGGCACTCGATAATAGCTCTGCAGAGTTGAGCAACAAAAGGGGCGTGATGTGATGTGAGGTGTCAGGCTCTGGTCGTCGATCACGTTGATCGAGTCGTCGATGATGAAGCAGGGGCAACAAGGACAAGGTGGGGGTCACTGATGGATCACTAGCCAACCTATACTAAGCAGTTTAGGATAAGCAAGTAGGTAACAATAGCAGGTACAAAAGCAGGCTATGCATCAGAATAGGAGCAAACAATAACAGTAGCAAAATCTAATGCAAGCATGAGAGAATGGAATGGGCGATATCGGGATGATCCAAGGGGGGGCTTGCCTGGAAGCTCCGCTGAAAGGGAAGAAGGGGTCGTCGTCGACGTAGTCGATCACAGTGGCATCAGCAACGGTCTCGGGGTCTATCGGAGAGAAGAGGGGGGATAAATAGTAAATACAGAGCAAACAAGTGCATGACAAGACAATAAGCAACACTATGCGTGTTCTAACGCAAGGCTACACGATACTGGTGAAGGGGGAAAACATCTAGAAATGCTTTCCTGAAGTTAGGCATTTCCGGACAGATGAAAAGGAGGGGAAATGTTGCATGTTTGCTATGCTAGGGACGTGTGGCGGATGAACAGACCGCGTATTCGGATTCATCTCATCGTTCTGAGGAACTTTCATGTACAAATTATTTTCATCCGACATATGGTTTATTTTCTATGAATTATTACAGTTTTAGCATTATTCTGAAATTATTATTAATTCTAAAATAGGGTTATTGCATCAGCATGACGTCATCATGACAACAGTAGGGTCAGCAGGTTGACTGAGTCAAACTGCACAGTGTTCCCAATCGTCATGCTGTGCTTAATTAATTAACAGTTAATTAGCTAACTAAACAGACTAATGTTAGGTTAATTAACATGATTAGTTAAATTAATTAATTACTAATTAATTAATTAAGTAATTACTATTTTTATCATTTTTTATTTACTTTTTTACAGGATGGGGTCCACTGTCATTGGCCCATGGGGCCATAGCGGGCACGCGGTTGCCGGGTGCTGGGCAACGGGCACTTGTGCCCGGAGGCGGCCATGCCGACGTGGAGCGGCGGGGCGTCGCCGCAAGGAGGTGGCGGGGCGCGCAAGGCGCCGGGAAGCAGCCGCGGCCCTGACGCGGCCTCCCGTGGATGCGGCCTGGCCCAGGGGCGGTGCCCGAGCGAGGGCGGGCGCGGTGCAGCGAGCGGGCGGCGGAGGGCGTGGACTGGCGCACGGGGGCTCAGCCACGAGCGTGTGTGGGCGGAGACAGGTGCGCCGAACGACAGTGGGGGCACGAGGTGACAGAGAAAAATGGGGGAATGGAGTTGTCCTCACCCTCGATGCAGGGTAAGGGAATCCTGGATTAGGGGGTGTCCGGATAGCCGGACTACAACCTTTGGCCGGACTCTTGGACTATGAAGATACAAGATTGAAGACTTCGTCCCCTGTCCGAATGGGACTTTCCTTGGCGTGGAAGGCAAGCTTGGCAATACGGATATGTAGATATCCTTCCATTGTAACCGACTCTGTGTAACCCTAGCCCTCTACGGTGTCTATATAAACTGGAGGGTTTTAGTCCATAGGACGGACAACAATCATACCATAGGCTGGCTTCTAGGGTTTAGCTTCTCTGATCTCGTGGTAGATCTACTCTTGTACTACCCATATCATCAATATTAATCAAGCAGGAGTAGGGTTTTACCTCCATCGAGAGGGCCCGAACCTGGGTAAAAACATCATGTCCCTTGTCTCCTGTTACCATCCGCCTAGACGCACAGTTCGGGACCCCCTACCCGAGATCCGTTGGTTTTGACACCGACATTGGTGCTTTCATTGAGAGTTCCTCTGTGTCGTCACCTTTAGGCCCGATGGCTCCTCCGATCATCAACAATGATGCGGTCCAGGGTGAGACCTTTCTCCCCGGACAGATCTTCGTGTTCGGCGGCTTTGCAGTGCGGGCTAATTCGCTTGGCCATCTGGAGCAGATTGAAAGCTACGCCCCTGGCCATCAGGTCAGATTTGGAAGTTTGAACTACACGGCTGACATCCGCGGAGACTTGATCTTCGACGGATTCGAGCCACAGCTGAGTGCGCCGCACTGTCACGATGGGCATGACTTAGCTCTGCCGCCGAACAGTGCCCTGGAGGCCGCGCCCGCAACAGCTCCGACCCTTAGCTCGGAGCCAACAGCGTCGATCGAGGACGGGTGGCTAGACACCGCATCAGGGGCTGCAGTCTCAACGGCGATCGAGCCGAACACCAGCCTTATCCTCTGCGAAGCCCGTGACTCCAAGGTGCCGGACTCTTCTCCTGACTCCGAACCCTCCGCGCCCCTGCCAATCGAATCCGATTGGGCGCCGATCATGGAATTCACCGCCACGGATATCTTTCAGCACTCGCCCTTCGGCGACATTCTGAATTCACTAAGGTCTCTCTCTTTGTCAGGAGAGCCCTAGCCGGATTATGGCCAACATGATTGGGATGCGGACAACGAAGAAATTCGACACCCACCCACCACCCACTTCGTAGCCACTGTCGATGATTTAACCGACATGCTAGACTTCAACTCCGAAGACATCGACGGTATGGACAACGATGTAGGAGACGAACATGAACTAGCGCCTATAGGGCACTGGAAAGCCACCTCGTCATATGACATATATATGGTGGATACACCCAAAGAAGGCAATGGCGACGGAATAGTGGGGGATGACCCCTCCAAGAAGCAACCCAAGCGCCGGCGTCAGCGGCGCCGATCTAAGTCCCGCCAAAGCAAAAACGGTGATACCGGCACGGGAGATAATAACACCCCGGACAGTGCCGAAGACAACTCCCTCCAGCAAGATTCATCACAGGAGGATGGAGAAGCCAGCCCCCTTGAGAGAGCGGCAGACAGAGAGGAAGAGGATGATAATTACATGCCTCCCTCCGAAGACGAGGAAAGCCTTGGCGACGACGAATTTGTCGTGCCTGAGGATCCCGTCGAACAAGAGCGCTTTAAGCGCAGGCTTATGGCCACAACGAGTAGCCTTAAGAAAAAACAGCAACAGCTTAGAGCTGATCAAGACTTGCTAGCCGACAGATGGACGGAAGTCCTTACGGCCGAGGAATACGAGCTCGAATGCCCCTCCAAGAGCTACCCAAAGCGCAGGTTGCAACCCCGATTAGAGGAGGAAGCACTTAAACCTACAACACCAGCGCATGATGCGGCTGACCAGCCACCTCGCGGCCATGACAGAGACGCCTCCCGGCCCTCCACTCAAGCCACACCCCGGCGTCGCTCAAAAAATACCAAGGCACGGGGAAATGCGCTAGACCTACGAGAGATGTTGGAGGACAAGGCAAGGCAAACAAGATCGATCTACGGATCGCGCGGGCGCCCCACGACACGAGACGATAACCATAACGCCAGATACAGTAAATCCGGCCGGGCCGAACACAGCAGACAAAGCTCATTTGAGCTACGTCGTGATATAGCCCAGTACAGAGGTGCCACACACCCACTATGCTTCACAGATGAAGTAATGGATCATCAAATCCCAGAGGGTTTCAAACCCGTAAACATTGAATCATACGATGGCACAACAAATCCTGCGGTATGGATCGAGGACTATCTCCTTCATATCCACATGGCCCGTGGCGATGATCTACACGCCATCAAATACCTCCCACTCAAGCTTAAAGGACCAGCTCGGCATTGGCTTAACAGCATGCCAGCAGAATCAATTAGTTGTTGGGAGGACCTGGAAGCCGCATTCCTCGACAATTTCCAGGGCACCTATGTGCGACCACCAGACAACGATGACCTGAGCCACATAATTCAGCAGCCAGAAGAATCTGCCAGACAATTCTGGACACGGTTCCTAACCAAGAAAAATCAAATCGTCGACTGTCTGGACGCAGTGGCCCTAGCAGCCTTCAAGCATAACATCCGTGACGAGTGG
The DNA here is from genome assembly GCF_018294505.1 of Triticum aestivum. Taxonomy (NCBI): domain Eukaryota; kingdom Viridiplantae; phylum Streptophyta; class Magnoliopsida; order Poales; family Poaceae; genus Triticum; species Triticum aestivum. The sequence goes on from NC_057809.1 coordinate 77,188,864, forward strand.
CTTGCCCGGCACCTTGGACAGGAAAAGCCGAAATCTATGGCAGCCCTCACGACACTCATGACCCGCTTTTGCGCGGGAGAAGACAGCTGGCTGGCTCGTAGCAATAACATGACCAAGAGCCCTGGTAATTCGGATACCAAGGATAGCAATGGCAGGTCACGTCGTAACAAGCACAAGCGCCGCATTAACAGCGACAACGTTGAAGATACGACAGTTAATGCTGGATTCAGAGGCTCTAAACCCGGTCAGTGGAAAAAGCCATTCAAAAGGAACACTTCGGGCCCGTCCAGTTTGGACCGTATACTCGATCGCTCGTGCCAGATACATGGCACCCCCGAAAAACCAGCCAATCACACCAACAGGGATTGTTGGGTGTTCAAGCAGGCCGGCAAGTTAAATGCCGAAAACAGAGACAAGGGGCTGCACAGCGACGAGGAGGAGGAGCCCCGGCCACCGAACAATAGTGGACAGAAGGGCTTCCCCCCACAAGTGCGGACGGTGAACATGATATACGCAACCCACATCCCCAAAAGGGAGCGGAAGCGTGCGCTCAGGGACGTATACGCGTTGGAGCCAGTCGCCCCAAAGTTCAACCATGGTCCTCCTACCCGATCACTTTTGATCGAAGGGACCACCCCACTAGCATCCGCCATGGCGGATTCGCCGCATTGGCTCTAGACCCAATCATTGACGGATTTCACCTCACTAGAGTCCTTATGGACGGCGGTAGCAGCCTGAACCTGCTTTATCAGGATACAGTGTAGAAAATGGGTATAGATCCCTCAAGGATTAAACCCACAAAAATGACCTTTAAAAGGCGTCATACCAGGTGTAGAGGCCAACTGTATAGGCTCAGTTACACTTGAAGTGGTCTTCGGATCCCCGGATAATTTCCGAAGCGAGGAGTTAATCTTTGACATAGTCCCGTTCCGCAGTGACTATCACGCACTGCTTGGACGAACCGCATTTGCAAAGTTCAATGTGGTGCCGCACTACGCATTCCTCAAGCTCAAGATGCCAGGCCCTCGAGGAGTCATTACGGTCAATGGAAACACCGAACGCTCTCTCCGAACGGAGGAGCATACGGGGGCCCTCGCAGCGGAAGTACAAAGCAGCCTCTCAAGGCAATTCTCCAGTCCAGCTATTAAACGTCCAGACACCGTCAAGCGCGCCTGGAGTAACCTACAACAAGACCGCCTGGCACATTCCGAGCAAGCGTAGCAATGCGGCCCCAACCCCAGCCCTCGCGAAACTGCGAAATCAGTACTACACGTACATAACTACGCTCTGAAAATACCATGGGCACAGGGGGAGGGGCACGACCATGGCACGCCCAAAAATGCGGCTCAACCACACTAGGGGCTCCTGATTTTGTCATTTTTTCCTACTTTCAGGACTCCACTCTTCGGAAGGCCTGTCCGGTAGTACAATCGCCGAACACACGATGCAACAACCAAGGAGGCAGAAAGCTACATCGAATTCCCAGGTGGTCTCTATAACGAGCAAAATACCTGCCTTACATACCGTCTCGCAGCTCGCCCCTGGAGGGGGACATGTCAAATAGTCCCATCTCTTGCTTACCGCACTATTTGTATCGTTCTGCTTTTACAGCAGCCTTTTCAAATAAACAATGCTTAGCTTCAGCTTATTATTGCATTCTCTATTCATTTCTTTTTCAATATATATGTTCAGTTACGACATCTAGCACCCGTACACTTTGGTACGGTAATACGCCAGGGGCTCAAGCACCCCATAATACGGCGTGAGAAGTCCGAACACTTTCACAAGTGCGGCCCTCCGAACTTATAGCATTATATGCATCAGCTCCGAATCATGTCTTTGGTCAATAGTTGGGTTTGCCCGGCTCCCATGTTTTGGTACCTTACGTTCCGCTATATCGGCTAAGGTAGCGCTGGGAGAACTACTGCGGTTGTGCCCCGGTTGAGCTGGGCTAAGCACCTCAGTAGAGAAAGCTAAAACTGACTGTCATGATAGGGCGAGAGCTGGTCACTGTTCGAAAAGGTTTCGAGTCCCTAAAGACTTATGCCGCTTAGAGCGAGGAGTCGGCTTTGTCCGTCCTAGGCGTGTATAGCACCCCGAACTCGGTCTTCCGAACACTAGGGGCTTTGCCGAAATTTAAAATTATAGAATTCTCTCGCTAAGTGAGAGTGATAACGCATTATAGTCCGATTGCCTTGTTCGTTGTGCTGAGCACCTCCCTCGAAGGACCCAAGAATGGGAAAAAGAGTGCTCAGGTTTATCCTGAACACCCCAGCACTCATGGCATGGGGGCAGAAGCCGACGACTCGCCATCTCTCAGACTTGATAAACGGCCGCATAGAAGGTAATATTTTAAATTAAAACAAGTGTTGCATAGCGCATATGAACAAGTTTTCAGCGCACAGGATAAAACGAACAAGTTTACTCAAATATTACATCCCTGGAACATTCATCCGCCACAAGGCGGGCACCCTTCAGGACGCCCTCATAGTACATCTCGGGGTGGCGATGCTCCTTGCCATGCGGTGGCCCGTCCTTGACCAGCTTCTCCGCATCCATCTTACCCGAGTGCACTTTAGCACGGGCAAGCGCCCTACGGGCGCCCTCGATGCAGGCGGAGCGCTTGATAACTTCAAGCCACGGACAAGCATCCACCAGCCGCCTCACCAGCCCAAAGTAGCTCCCAGGCAGGGCCTGTCCAGGCCACAGCCGAACTATGAGGCCCTTCATGGCCTGTTCGGCCACCTTATGGAGCTCGACCAGTTGCTTCAGCTGGTCGCTCAAGGGCACCGGGTGTCCGGCCTCAGCATACTAAGACCAGAACACCTTCTCCGTCGAGCTCCCCTCTTCAGCCCGGTAGAAGGCGGCGGCATCTGACACGCTACGGGGCAAACCTGCGAATGCTCCTGGAGAGCTCTGGACTCGGGTAAGTAACAAGTAATTCACTTTCACGTGCTTGCTTTACATAAAGAATGTCTTACCCGCCGCTATCTTCTTCATCGCCTCAACTTCCTGGAGGGCTTTTTGGGCTTCGGCCTTGGCAGACTTGGCACTTTCGAGGGTCGTCGCGAGCTCGGACTCTCGCTTCTTTGAGTCAAGCTCCAAACTCTCGTGTTTTTTCACGAGAGCCTGGAGCTCTTGCTGTACCTCGCCAACTCGCGCCTCATGTTTCTCCCGCTCGGTGCGCTCCGTGGCCGCCTTCTTCTTGGCCTCGGAAAGCGCTTGCTTAAGGGTCGCCACCTCAGTCGTGGCCCCTAGGACACCAATAGTGATCCTATCATTTTTTGCAACTGCATCTTTTTATATATACTCCACAAGGTATTACTTACCTTCTTTTTCCTCAAGCTCCTTCTTGGCAAGGCCGAGCTCTTGCTCGGACCACTTGAGGTTCTGCTTCAGCGCATCCACCTCCGCAGTCAGTGCGATGGAGGCCAGCAGCGAAGCCTGCATACGCATATCGACTCAATTATGTTAGACTCCTGCGAATTTCATTAGATCCTCTATTCGGCTTTTCTTTCTGAATGCTAAACAGAGCATCAGGGGCTACTGTCTATGCGGTAATATTTTCACATATTTTCCACATACCTCAAAGCCTGTTAGCAGGCTGGCACAGGCTTCAGTCAGCCCGCTCTTGGCGGACTGAACCTTCTGGATCACCGCACTCATGATAGTGCGGTCCTCCTCGTCGATGGAGGCGCCGTTAAGCACCTCCAGCAAATTATCCAATGCCTCCGGTTGGACGGAGGTCATCGACGTCGTAGGCGTGCCCTTCTTATTAGGGGGCCGCCTACCGGACTCCGGAACCATTGAAGGTTCCGGTGTGGTGTCCGGCCCAGAGCCGGACTTGGAGCCCTTGGGGGTCTCATCCCCTTTGTGGCTGGAGTCCGGGAGGTCACCTTGCGGCGCCTCCAGGACCACCTCCCCCTGGCTTGGAACCTTTTGGGACAACACCTCGGCGTCCTCTGTACGGCGAGGGGAGGTAGCGGTCGGAAGTGAAAAACTATTCACATCCGACGAATCCAGGGAACCGCTCGACGACACGTCGAGCCGGGCTTTGGGCGGACTGCATAATCATTTCGGCGTCAGGAGAAGCTGTGCAATAAAGGAACGCCATGAGTCACTCTGGTGTCCGAATACTTACGACTTTGCCAAGGGCTTGGCCCTGAGTAGCCACTCCTCTTCGCCGTCGTCGGCATTGGTGGAGTAGTCCGGAGGAAGGGTCCTCCCTTTCTTGGACCCTCCGGCCTCCCCAGTTGGGGTGGCCTTCCTTTTCTTTTCTCCCCCTGCTGGGGAAGAAACCTCTCTTTCCTCCTCCTCGTCTTCATGGGAGGAGTGCGCCTCGGAGTCATCGGACGATGAGTCTGACTCCATCGGGCGCTGGGAACTCTTCCGGGTTCCCGTGGCCTTCTTCTTGGCCTTCTTCTCCGGCACCACGTAAGGTGCCGGAACCAGCAGCTCCGCCAAGCGGGCGTCAGCTGGGTCTTCGGGCAAAGGAGCCGGACAGTTGATCTGTTCGGCCGTCCTCTGCCAGTCCTGTCAAAGGCATGGGGGCTTAGATCCCGCATAGAGTCAAACTATGAAAGACAAATATCCTGTAAGAGGTAAAAACAGCTTACCGCGTTGGCTTGACGCTGCGCGCTGAATCCGCGATCCTCCATAGCGGATGCGGGAGCCTCGGCGCCCTTGAATAGCACCTTCCAGGCATCTTCGTACGTTGTGTCGAAGAGCCTGCTCAGAGTTCGGTGCTGGGCCGGGTCGAACTCCCACAAGCTGAAAGCCCATTGTTGGCACGGGAGGATCCGGCGGATGAGCATGACCTGGACTACGTTGACAAGTTTGAGCTTCTTGCTCACCAGGTTTTGGACGCATGTTTGGAGTCCGGTCAGCTCTCATTTTTTACCCCACGGCAGGCCCTTCTCTTTCCAGGAGGTGAGCCGCGTAGGGATTCTGGATCGGAACTCAAGGGCTGCGACCCATTCAGGGTCACGCGGCTCGGTGATGTAGAACCACCCCGATTGCCACCCCTTTATGGTCTCCACGAAGGAGCCCTCGAGCCATAGGACATTGGGCATCTTGCCCACCATGGCGCCTCCGCACTCCGCCTGGCGGCCGCCCACTACCTTCGGCTTGACATTGAAGGTCTTCAGCCATACGCCAAAGTGGGGCTGGATGCAGAGGAAAGCCTCACACACGATGATAAACGCTGATATGTTGAGGATGAAGTTCGGGGCCAGATCGTGGAAATCCAGGCCGTAGTAGAACATGAGCCCCCGGACAAATGGGTGGAGCGGGAAGCCTAGTCCGTGGAGGAAATGGGTGAGGAACACCACCCTCTCATGGGGCCTGGGGGTGGGGATGAGCTGCTCCTTGTCTGGGAGCCGGTGCGCGATGTCGTCGGACAAGTATCCGGCTCTCCTCAGCTTCTTGATGTGTCCCTCCGTGACGGAGGAGACCATCCACTTACCTCCCGCTCCGGACATGGCTGGAGAAGGTTGAGGTGGGGAATGCGGACTTGGGCGCTGGAGCTCGAGTGCGCGAAGATGGATGAGCAAAGGAGGAAGAAGGCGTGGATGAAAAGGTGGATACTTATCCCCTTATATGGGCGGACGAAACTATGCGTCCCCAGTAGCCTGGTAAAACTCGCTTATCTCCCAAGCGCCGTAATCAATGGCGCGGTTGGGTTACCCACGCCCGTATTGATGAGAATCCCGTGATAAGGGGGCACGATCTCTGCTTCGACAAGACGTGCCAAGGAAACCGCCTCGCAAAACACGCTGAGGTGGGACAGTAAAAACGATTCGGATAAATGCTTGGCTGTGGTGTGATGTCATGCTACAGAATACGTCAGCAGATTAGATTTGTGTAAGTATTATTCTCTCTACGGTGGTATGTGGAACTTATTTTGCAGAGTCGAACACTATCCTTGTGTTCAAAATCTTCTATGAAGTATTCGGAGGAGGAACCCGCCTTGCAATGCCGAAGACAATCTGCGCGCCGGACTCATCATCATTGAAGCCTGGTTCAGGGGCTACTGAGGGAATCTTGGATTAGGGGGTGTCCGGATAGCCGGACTACAACCTTTGGTCGGACTCTTGGACTATGAAGATACAAGATTGAAGACTTCGTCCCGTGTCCGGATGGGCCTTTCCTTGGCGTGGAAGGCAGGCTTGGCAATACGGATATGTAGATCTCCTTCCATTGTAACCGACTCTGTGTAACCCTAGCCCTCTCCGGTGTCTATATAAACCGGAGGGTTTTAGTCCATAGGACGAACAACAATCATACCATAGGCTAGCTTCTAGGGTTTAGCCTCTCTGATCTCGTGGTAGATCTACTCTTGTACTACCCATATCATCAATATTAATCAAGCAGGAGTAGGGTTTTACCTCCATCGAGAGGTCCCGAACCTGGGTAAAAACATCGTGTCCCTTGTCTCCTGTTACCGTCCGCCTAGACGCACAGTTCGGACCCCCTACCCGAGATCCGCCGGTTTTGACACCGACACAGGGGTTCTCCGGCGAGGCTCGATGACGCCAGTGAGGAGGAGGCGAGGACGCGAGCGACGAGGGACAGTGATGAATGAGGTGACAGCGGTGACGTTAGTGACGGGGCTTAGGGCGCAGCATCCAAGGCGTCGCAGCGAGGGAGGGCTTCGGGGAGGATGGGTGAGGCGACGGCGGTGAGGTGGCGCTGACGGAAGGGCTGCAGTGGGGGGTGCCGGGGCGATGGCGTCGAGGATGGGATTGGGCTCGATCCCGATCCAATCGAGAGGAGGGGATGAGAGGAAGACATGGGGGGAGTGGGTGATCTCTCCAGATATTTTGGGTGCGTGGGGGGATAAGGGAGAGGGAGAGGTGGGCCAGCCAGGTGGTCTGGTGGTCCAGCTGGGCCACGGCCCAGTGGGAAAAAGGGCTTCTCTCTTTTACTATTTATTTTGCCTTCTCCTTTTCTTTTATTTACTTTTTCCTTTTCTTATTACTTATTATAAATTTGAAATTGGAACAGAATTTGAATCAATGCGAACTTAACAATAGTAAAATCGATGACATGGCACCATTAGCAGTGGTTACTGTAGCATAATTATCCGGGCGTTACAACTCTCCTCCACTACAAGAAATCTCGTCCCAAGATGTAGGAGGTAGAAGGAAACAAAGCGGGGTATTCATCATGAAGGCGATCCTCGCGTTCCCAAGTGGCTTTGTCTTCAGAGTGATACGACCACTAGACCTTGAGGAACTTTTGTTGGGGATCGTAGCAGAAATTCAAAAATTTCTACGTATCACCAAGATCAATCTATGGAGTAATCTAGCAATGAGGGGAAGGAGAGTGCATCTACATACCCTTGTAGATCGCTAAGAGGAAGCGTTCAAGTGAACGGGGTTGATGGAGTCGTACTCGTCGTGATCCAAATCACCGATGATCCTAGTGCCGAACGGACGGCACCTTCGCGTTCAACACACATGCAGCCCGCTGACGTCTCCCACGGCTTGATCCATCAAGGGGAGAAGGAGAGGTTGGGGAAGACTCCATCCAGCAGCAGCACGACGACGTGGTGGTGAAGGAGGAGCGTGGCAATCCTGCAGGGCTTCGCCAAGCACCGCGGGAGAGGAGGAGGACTTGGGAGAGGGGGAGGGCTGCGCCAGAACTTGGGTGCGGCTGCCCTCCCAACCCCCACGTATATATAGGGGCAAGGGAGAGGGGGCCGGCCCCCTCAGATCCAATCTGAGGAGGGGGCGGCGGCCAGGGGGGTTGCCTTGCCCCCCAAGGCAAGGGGGCGCCCCCCTTTAGGGTTCCCCCAAACCCTAGGCGCATGGGCCCTAGGGGGGAGGTGCCCAGCCCACTAAGGGGCAGGTCCCTCTTCACATACAGCCTATAGGGCCCTCTGGGGCAGGTGGACCCTCCCAGTGGACCCCCGGAACCCCTTCGGTGGTCCCGGTACAATACCGGTAACCCCCCCCCCCCGAATTATTCCGGTGACCGTATGATGACTTCCCATATATAAATCTTTACCTCCGGACCATTCCGTAACTCCTCGTGATGTCCGGGATCTCATCCGGGACTCCGAACAACATTCGGTAACCACGTACATCTATTCCCTATAACCCTAGCATCACCGAACCTTATGTGTGTAGACCCTACGGGTTCGGGAACCATGTAGACATGACCGAGACACCTCTCCGGCCAATAACCAACAGCGGGATCTGGATACCCATGTTGGCTCCCACATGTTCCACGATGATCTCATCGGACGAACCACGATGTCGAGGATTCAATCAATCCCGTATTCAATTCCCTTTGCCTAGCGGTATTGCACTTGCCCAAGATTCGATCGTCGGTATCTTGATACCTTGTTCAATCTCGTTACCGGCAAGTCTCTTTACTCGTTCCGTAACACATCATCCCGTGATCAACTCCTTGGTCACATTGCGCATATGATGATTTCCTACCGAGTGGGCCCAGAGATACCTCTCCGTCACACGGAGTGACAAATCCCAGTCTCGATTTGTGCCAACCCAACAGACACTTCCGGAGATACCCGTAGTGTACCTTTATAGGCACCCAGTTATGTTGTGATGTTTGGTACACCCAAAGCATTCCTACGGTATCCGGGAGTTGCACAATCTCATGGTCTAAGGAAATGATACTTGACATTAGAAAAGCTTTAGCATACGAACTACACGATCTTTGTGCTAGGCTTAGGATTAGGTCTTGTCCATCACATCATTCTCCTAATGATGTGATCCTGTTATCAATGACATCCAATGTCCATGGTTAGGAAACCATAACCATCTATTGATCAACGAGCTAGTCAACTAGAGGCTTACTAGTGACATGGTGTTGTCTATGTATCCACACATGTATCTTAGTTTCCTATCAATACAATTATAGCATGGATAATAAACGATTATCATGAACAAGGAAATATAATAATAACCAATTTATTATTGCCTCTAGGGCATATTTCCAACAGTCTCCCACTTGCACTAGAGTCAATAATCTAGTTCACATTGCCATGTGATTAACATTCACAGGTCACATCGCCATGTGACCAACATCCAAAGAGTTTACTAGAGTTCAATAATCTAGTTCACATCACTATGTGATTAACACTCAATGAGTTCTGGGTTTGATCATGTTATGCTTGTGAGAGAGGTTGTAGTCTATGGGTCTGCAACATTCAGATCCGTATGTATGTCATCTTGTGGATGCAGCTACTACGCTATATTTGGAGCCATTTCAAATAACTGTTCTACTATACGAATCCGGTATCTCTACTCAGAGCATGTGCCAAGTCCAGTCACTTGAATCATTCAAAGGAGGATACCACCCTACTATACCACATCACAACCATTTTAATAGCATGTTGGCATGCAAGGTAAACCATTATAAACTCCTAGCTAATTAAGCATGGCATAAGCAACTATAATCTCTAATTGTCATTGCAAACATGTTTATTCATAATGGGCTGAATCAGGAATGATGAACTAATCATATTTACAAAAACAAGAGAGGTCGAGTTCATACCAGCTTCTCTCATCTCAATCAGTCCATCATATATTGTCATAATTGCCTTTCACTTGCACGACCGAACGATGTGAATAATAATAATAGTGCACGTGCATTGGACTAAGCTAGAATATGCAGGCATCTGATAAACAGGAGAAGACATGGCAATATGGGCTCTCGCTTAAATCAACAATAATGCATATAAGAGCCACTTCAACATTTCATTATGGTCTTCTCCTATCGACCCCCAAAGAAAAAGAAAGGAAATAAAACTATTTACACGGGAAAGCTCCCAACAAGCAAAAGAAGAACAAGATTTTTTTGGGGTTTTCTTTTAATTATTACTGCTACAACATGAAAAGTAAACTAGCTAAAAGCTACAACTATTTTTTTTTATTTTTCTTAAGGTTTTTCAAACACACAAGAAGAAGGCATAAAAAGGAAAATAAACTAGCATGGATATTATAGTGAAGAAGTATGAGCACCGACAACTAGCATGAGTGTGTGAACATGAATGTAATGTCGGTTGGCTTAACAGCTTGCCAGCAGACTCAATCGGTTCTTGGGAGGACCTGGAAGCCGCATTCCTCGACAACTTTCAGGGCACTTTGTGCGACCACCGGATGCCGATGACTTAAGCCACATAATTCAGCAGCCAGAGGAATCGGCCAGGTAATTCTGGACACGGTTCCTAACAAAGAAAAACCAGATAGTCGACTATCCGGACGCAGAGGCCCTAGCAGCCTTCAAGCATAATATCCGCGACGAGTGGCTTGCCGACACCTGGGACAGGAAAAGCCGAAGTCCATGGCAGCCCTCATGACAATCATGACCCGCTTTTGCGTGGGAGAAGACAGCTGGCTAGCTCGCAGTAACAACTTAGCAAAGAACCCTGGTAATTCGGATACCAAGGACAAAAGTGGCAGGACACGTCGGAATAAGCAAAAGCGCCGTGTTAGCAGCGACAACAGCGAAGACACGGCAGTTAATGCCGGATTCAGAGGCTATAAATCCGGTCAGCGGAAAAAGCCATTCAAAAAGAATACTCAGGGCCCGTCCAGTTTGGACCGAATACTCGACCGCTTGTGCCAGATACATGGCACCCCCGAAAGGCCAGCCAATCACACCAACAGGGATTGTTGGGTGTTCAAGCAGGTAGGCATGCTAAGAGCCGAAAATAAAGACAAGGGGCTGCATAGCGATGACGAGGAGGAGCCCAGGCCGCCGAACAACAGTGGACAGAAGGGTTTTCCCCCACAAGTGCGGACGGTGAACATGATATACGCAACCCACATTCCCAAGAGGGAGCGGAAGCGTGCGCTACGGGACGTATACGCGATGGAGCCAGTCGCCCCAAAGTTCAACCCATGGTCCTCCTGCCCGATCACTTTTGATCGAAGGGACCACCCCACTAGCATCCGTCATGGCGGCTTTGCCGCATTGGTTCTCGACCCAATTATCGACGGATTTCATCTCACAAGAGTCCTCATGGACGGTGGAAGTAGCCTGAACCTGCTTTACCAGGATACAGTGCGGAAAATGGGCATAGATCCCTCGAGGATTAAGCCCACAAAAACAACCTTTAAAGGCGTTATACCAGGTGTAGGGGCCAACTGTACAGGCTCAGTAACACTTGAAGTGGTCTTCGGATCTCCGGACAATTTCCGAAGCGAAGAGTTAATCTTCGATATAGTCCCATTCCGCAGTGGCTATCACGCCCTGCTCGGGCGAACCGCATTTGCAAAGTTCAATGCGATGCCGCACTACGCATATCTCAAGATCAAGATTCCAGGCCCTCGAGGAGTAATCATGGTCAACGGAAACACCGAACGCTCCCTCCGTACGGAGGAGCACACGGCGGCTCTCACAGCGGAAGTACAAAGCAGCCTTCTTAGGCAATTCTCTAGTCCGGCCGTTAAAAAGCCAGACACTGCCAAGCGCGCCCGGAGTAACCTACAACAAGACCGCCTGTCACGTTCTGAGCAGGCGTAGTAATGCGGCCCCAACCCAACCCTCGCAACATAGCGAAACCAGTGCCTCGCATACATAACTACGCTCTTGAAATACCATGGGCACAGGGGAAGGGGCACAATAACGGCAAGCCCAAAATACGGCTTAAAACATACTAGGGGCTGCCGAATTCTTTTTTTAATTTTCTCTTACTTTCAGGACTCCATACTTCGGACGACCTGTTCGGCAATTCAACTGCCGCACAAACGATGCAAGATCCAGGGAGGCAGACAAGCCATGCCACATTATGGAACTCCCAGGTGGTCTCTGTTACGAGTAATATACCTGTTTTGAATACAATTCCGCGGCCTGCCCCTGGCCAGGACATGTTAAATAGTCCAATATCTTTTGCTTATCACACCACTTGTATCGTTCTGCTCTGATAGCAGCCTTTCTATAAACAATGCATAGCTTTCTGTCTATTTTTTGCATTATCCTCTTTTCATATATATGTTTATGACATGTTGCACCCGTACACTGTGGTACGGCAAAATACGCCAGGGGCTTTAGTACCCATAAATATGGCGTGAGAAGTCCGTACACTTTCACAAGTGCGGCACCCCGAACTTATAGCACTATATGCATCGGCTCCGAATCATGATTTGGGTCAATAGTTGGGTTTGCCTGGCTCATATGTTTTGGTGCCTTACGTTCCGCTATATCGGCTAAGGTAGCACTAGGAGAACCACTGCGATTGTGCCCCGGTTGAGCTGGGTTAAGCACCTCAGTGGAGAAAGCTAAAACTGACTGTCATGATGAGGCGAGAGGCCGGTCGCTGTTCGAGAGGTTTTTCGAGTCCCTAAAGACTTATGCCGCTTCGAGTGAGGAGACGGCTTTGTCCGGCCAAGGCGTGGATAGCGCCCCGAACTCGGTCTTCCGAACTAGGGGCTTCACCAAAATTTAAAATTATAGAGTTCTATGGCTAAGTGAGAGTGTTCAAGCATTATAGTCCGATTGTCTGGTTCGTTGTGCTGAGCGCCTTCCTCGAAGGACCCAACTATGGGAAAAAGAGCGCTCAGGTTTATCCCGAACACCCCAGCACTAGTGGCATGGGGGCAGAAGCCGACGACTGGCCATCTCTCAATTTTTTGATAAACGGCCGCACAGAAAGTAATATTTTAAATTCAAAAAGCATTGCTTAGCGCATATGAACAAGTTTTCAGCGCACAGGATAAACACGAGCGAGCTCATTCAAAAATTACATCCTTGGTACATTCATCCGCCACAAGGCGGGCACCCGCAAGAACATCCTTATAGTAGTTCTCGGGCTTGCGATGCTCCTTCCCCGGCGGCGGCCCGTCCCTCACAAACTTCTCACCGTCCAGCTTACCCCAGTGCACCTTTGCACGGGCAAGGGCCCTACGGGCACCTTCGATGCAGACGGAGTGCTTGATGACCTTGAGCCTTGGACAGGCCTCCACCAGCCGTCGCACCAGCCCGAAGTAGCTCCCAGGCAGGGCCTCTCCGGGCCACAGCCAAACTATGAAGCCCTTCATGGCCTGTTCGGCCGCCTTGTGGAGCTCAACCAGCTGTTTCAGCTAGTCGCTCAAGGGCACAGGGTGTCCGGCCTCAGCATACTGAGACCAGAACACCTTCTCCGTCGAGCTGCCCTCTTCGGCTCGGTAGAATGCGGCGGCGTCGGATACGCCGCGGGGAAGATCTGCGAATGCCCCTGGAGAGCTCCGGATTCAGGTAAGTAACAAGTAGTTTACTTTTATACTTCTGCTTTGCATAAAGAATGCCCTACCCGCCGCTATCTTTTTCATCTCCTCCAACTCTTGGAGGGCCTTTTGTGCTTCGGCCTTGGCAGACTTGGCAGTCTCAAAGGCCGCTGCGAGCTCGGACGCTTGCGTCTTTGACTCAAGCTCCAAACTCTCATGTTTTTCATGAGAGCCTGAAGCTCTTGCTGCACCTCGCCGACCTGGGCCTCAAGTTTCTCTCGCTCGGTGCGCTCCGCGGCCGCTTTCTTTTCGGCCTCGGACAGCGCCTGCTTGAGGGTCGCCACCTCAGTCGTGGCCCCTACAATAAGCAGTACAATCCTGTTATTTTTTGCAATCACGTCTTTTTATAGGCACTTTTTTTGTAAGGTATTTCTTACCTTCTTTCTCCTCGAGCTGCCTCTTGGCAAGGCCGAGCTCTTGCTCAGTCCGCTCGAGGCCCTGTTTCAGGGCACCCACCTCCGCAGTCAGTGCGGTGGTGGCTAGCAGTGAAGCCTGCATACGCATATTGACTTTTTGTTGTTAGACTCCTGTGAAATTTAATAGATCCTCTATTCGGCTTTTCTTTCCGAACGCCAAACAGAGCATCAGGGGCTACTGTCTATGTGGTTATATTTTTACATATTTTTTACTTACCTCGAAGCCTGTTAGAAGGCTAGCGCAAGCTTCACTCAGTCCGCTCTTGGCGGACTGAACCTTCTGGATCACCGTACTCATAATAGTACGGTGCTCCTCGTCGATGGAGGCGCCGTCAAGCACCTCCAGCAGATTGTCCGGCACCTCCGGTTGGACGGAGGCCGCCGGCTCAGAAGGCTTGCTCCTCTTGGAAGGAGTTCGCCTACCACAGTCCGGAACTGTTGAAGATTCTGGCGCGGTGTTCGGCTCAAAGCCGGACTTGGAGCCCTGGGGGGTCTTGTCCCCTTTACTCCTGGGGTCCGGGAGGTCGCCTTGCGGCTCCTCCAGGACCACCTCCTCCTGCCCCGGAGCTCGTCGCGATGCCACTTTGGCGTCGTCCGCGGTGCGGGGGGAGACAGCGGGCGGAACTAAGTTCACGTCCGATGAATCCAGGGAGCCGCTCGACGACTCGTCGAGTCCGGCCCAGGGCGGGCTGCATAATTATGTTCGACATTAGGGAAAGCTGTGCAACAAAGGAACGTCATGAGTTGCTCTAATATCCGAACTTACGATTTCGCCGGACGCTTGGCCCTGTCTGGCCACTCCCCTTCGTCCTCTTTGGCGTCGGGGGAGTAGTCCGGCGGAGGGGTCTTCCTCTTCCTGGACCCTTCGGCCTCCCCCGTTGGGGCGGCCTTCCTTTTCTTTCCTCCCCCCGCTGGAGGGGGAGAGGTTTCTTCTTCCTCCTCCTCGTTTTCACGGGAGGAGAGCGTCTCAGACTCGTCGGATGACGAGTCCAACACCACCATATTGCGGGCACTCTTTCGAGTCCCCATGGCCTCTTCTTCTTGGCCTTCTTCTCCGGCACCACATAAGGCGCCGGAACCAGCAGCTTCACTAGGAGAGCAGGGGCTCGGTCTTCGGGCTGGGGAGCCGGACGGTTAATTGATCCGGACTTCGCCTGCCAAGCCTGTCAAAGGTGAGGGAGTTTAGATCCCGCATAGAGTCAAACTATGAAAAAACTCAACATCCTGTAAAAGGTGAAAATAGCTTACCTCGCTAGCATGACGCTGCGAGCTGTATCCGCGGTCCTCGGAAGCGGATGCGGGAGCCTCGGCGCCTTTGGTTAGCACCTTCCAGACGTCTTCATACGTCGTGTCGAAGAGCCTGTTAAGGGTTTGGTGCTGCGCCGGGTCGAACTCCCACAGATTAAAGTCCCGTTGTTGACACGGGAGGATCCGGCGGACGAGCATAACCTGGACTACATGGACAAGCTTGATCGGCTTGCTCACCAGGTACTGGATGCATGTCTGCAGTCCAGTCACCTCTTTTTCGTCGCCCCACGACAAGCCCATCTCTTTCCAGGACATAAGCCGCATGGGGGGTCCGGATCAGAACTCGGGGGCTGCGATCCATTTCGGATCGCGTGGCTTTGTGATGTAAAACCACCCGGATTGCCACCCCTTTAGGGTCTCCACGAAGGAGCCCTCGAGCCATAGGACGTTGGCCATCTTGCCCGCCATGGCGCCTCCGCACTCCGCCTGGCTGCCGCGCACCACCTTGGGCTTGACGTTGAAGGTCTTGAGCCAGAGGCCGAAATGAGGGCGGAAGTGGAGGAAAGCCTCGCACACGACGATAAACGCCGAGATGTTGAGGACGAAGTTCGGGGCCAGATCGTGGAAATCCAGGCCGTAGTAGAATATGAGCCCCCGGACAAATGGGTGGAGTGGAAAACCCAGTCCGCGGAGGAAGTGGGGAAGGAATACTACCCTCTCATGGGGCCTTGGGGTGGGGAGAAGCTGCCCCTCCTCGGGAAGCCGGTGCGCGATGTCCTTGGACAAGTATCCGGCCTTCCTTAGCTTTTTGACATGGCCCTCCGTGACGGAGGAGACCATCCACTTGCCTCCCGCTCCGGACATTGCTGGAGAAGGTTGAGGTGGGAAGTGCGTACAATTTCCTCGAATTGCTTACTCCCGACAAGGCTTTTGTCACTAGTGCAGAACCGGGCAATAGCACCGGTTCGTAAGGCCCTTTAGTGCCGGTTTAGGAACCGGCACTAAAGTTTGGGCACTAAAGCCCCCCCCCTTTAGTACCGGTTCAGCACGAACCGGTGCTAAAGGGCAACCACGTGGCATGAGCCAGCTCCGGGGGCCGGGAGCCCTTTAGTACCGGTTGGTAACACCAACCTAAAATGTTTGGGGGGGGGGGTTGGTTTTATGATTTCTTTTTCATTTAATTTTGTGTTTTCCATTTTAATTCTTTTTCGTTTCACCCGCAGATATATATATAATAACTCATGCATGCTCGCATCATACATCATCGTATATAATAACAAGTCCTACTAGCTAATTAATTAAGCATCATCATACAACTTCTACTCGTTATTAATAATAAGTCATACGATCATCATCCTCATAGTCATCGAACCTAACCCTACATAATTGTTCTTAGCACATGATCATCAGTATCAGGTAGGATCGGACCTAAACACACTTAAGGTAAAATAGCATAAAACAATATAAACCCTGACTCTCCATTATGAAGAATGGAGATCATCCTGTCTCCAATTCTTGCGCCTCGCTTCCTTTTGCTTCCAAGAAGCTCCTTACGACTGTCCATACATTTTTCCATCCTTTGATTGTCATGTCTCCACTTGTTTTAGAAATCCGGTATGGACAGCTGAGATTCGTAGGATGACCTGGATATATGTTCAAAACATGAACGCTGCCGCCATTCTGATACATCAAATGAGGCACACAATCCTCTGGGATAAGCTGTTGAAAAACATAGTAATAACTTCGTAGTTAGCAATGATGTACTAGTTTTAGAAGTATGCAAAAAGATGCACGGATGTCGTAATAGTAAAAAAACTTACCAGGGTATCTCCATGGTAGTTACCGTAGTTCAACACGTGCACTAGTGGCACGTATTGACCATAATGTTCAGGAGTTCGATTGTAGATATTGTAATTCTCAATATCATTACAAAATCCAACCAGATGAGTTTTCTCCTTGTAAGTTCACTCAGAGCCATCGGTGTAGTAAGTTCTATCTACCATATTCTGCACATTCTTTGATACTTGAAAATAAGCTGTTAATGGAAATAAGCTGTCAACTATTTTGAAATGAACAAAGTTCTATTAATAATTAACTATGTTTGAGAAACTCACGTAGCGGTAGAACTGGAGGAGTATCAACAAGGACCCAAATGTCCATATTGTCTTGCTCGATTTCAGGATCACCGAGATCCATGGTGACAAGCATACCCTCATCAAAACCATACAATTTGCAAAATGCTTCCCAATTTTTGCAACCAAAATGGGTTACGCTCTCAGCATTATACAACTTTACTTCAAAATCCATATCATGATGGGTCCTTAGGTGAATTTTCTTCGTTTCAAAATTTTCATGGTCTTCAAAATCCATCCTCTCCAAGACATAGCGTCTTGCATGGCATGGGATCAACTATACTCGAATTGTAAAAGATGAAAATTACACGTTGAAATAGTTGAAGTCATGCTTAATTATGAAAAAAACACTTGTCGTCGTTGCGTACCGTTTCAACTTTGAAGGTCTCCTCGAGCTTAATGCTGAAGCGCCGACCATCGTCCAGGTGAGGCCTGTCGCACTCACCTCGATCGTCGTGGCACCAGTCGCACTCCCCGGGAGACTTTCGTCGTCTGATGATGACATTTCCTATACGTTCATAATTCAAAGACTAAATTAGATCATTATTATTCAACTAATCATATGCATATGCCTTGCATATAGTGCTCTCCAATTTGACTAAAAAAACTAGTTCTATTATTTTTCTTGCTAAAAATAAACTACTTCAACTATTTCAACTACTAAGCACTTACTATAAATAGAATAATGTAGTACTTAATCAAAATAAACAAGTTGCCCTCTAACTAAGTCCATTAAACACTTTCTAAGTAGTACTAATTACTAAAAGTTATCGGGGAGGGGGGGTATATCGACAACGACATACCCGATAACAAAAATAAGAAGATGAAAAAGAAGGTATATCGACAACGACATACTCTATTATTCCTTCTTCTTCTCCTCTATTTTTCTTCTTTTTCATCTTCTTATTTATTTCTTCTGTTATTCCTCTCCTCTTCTTCTTATTCTTCTTCTTCTCCTCCTTCTTCCTCTTCTTATTTTCCTTTTTTCTCTCCTTCTTTTTAATCTCTAGTTCATAACAAAATTCATAAAAATTCTATGAACTAGTTATATTAATTATTGAACTAGTTCTAATCTCTAGTTCGACAATTTTTCTATCTAGCTAGCTAATTCATCTAACATTCGACATTAATCTATTCGACATTAATCTAACATTCGACATTAATCTAGTACGTATGTGTGTATGTGTGTGTGTATGCGTGTGTGGTATATGTGTGTGTGTGTGTGCGGCCCGCCGGCCCGTACGCCGCCGCCCCGTATGTACGAGCGGGGGCGCCGGCGTACGGGGCGGGGGCGCCGGCGTTCGGGGCGGCGGCGGGGACGGACGGTGGCGCGCAACATTTTCGGGGCAGACGGCGGCGCGGCGGCCGGGTACGCGCGAGGAGAGAGAGCGAGATACGTACGGACGGCGGCACGGCGGCGTTCGGGGCGGATGGCGACGAGGACGGACGGCGGCGCGCGGCGTTCGGGGCGGCGGCGGGGACGACGACGACGACGACGGGCGACGGGCGGCGACGACAGGAGCGGCGCGCGAGAGGTTGACGAAAGAAGTGGAGATGTAACTGAAATTTCGTAAGTGATGTATATATAGGGTGAGCCTTTAGTACCGGTTGGAGCCACCAACCGGTACTAAAGGCCAGCTTTGGCCAGGCCAGGAGGCGGGAAGACAAGGCCTTTAGTACCGGTTGGTGGCTCCAACCGATACTAAAGGGCGGTCTTTAGTACCGGTTGGAGCCACCAACCGGTACTAAAGGCCTCGCGCTGCCTGCACAAAGTTTAGTCCCACCTCGCCGGGCGAAGGGCAGCCGCACTGGTTTATAAACCCAGTCGCGGCTGCCCTTTCGAACTCCTCTATAAGCAGGCTTCCGAGCCTAACTACTGTGCGCTGCCTTGTGAGTCTGCTGGGCCTTTAGGGCCTGTAATTGCACGCCTGTGGCGTAGCAGGCCCACAGGACAGCGCCCCAATTTTTTTTATATTTTTTTCTTTTCTGTTTCTTCTTTTTATTTCTTCGTAGTTTTTTGTATAGTTTTTTCTTTTCTGTTATATTTATTTGTGAGTAGTTTTTCATCTAGTTTGCCAAAATTCAACATTTTCAGAGTTCATTTTGTAGTGATTTTCAATTTCACGGTCATTTTGTGAACGATTGAAAAATAGCAAATATAATTTTTTTCTTGTTTGCTTTATTTTTTCTTCTATTTATTTCTGAGTAGTTTTTTCTTTTCTGCTATATTTATTTTCTTCTATTTATTTATGAGTAGTTTTTTTATATAATTATTTTCTTTTCTGCTATTTTTTCTTTTCTGCAAAACTTGATGGTCAAAGTCTGGAGTTATAACCAAAGTTTAAAAAAAGAAATGCCGACGTGTAGTGTAATAAGTTCGGAGTTGTAATAAGTTATTAAAAATAAAAAAGAGGTGCAATGCTTCGTTAATTTGCTTCAAGCCTTTTGGAATAGTGTAAACTGCACTGCGCGTAGCTCCGTGCAATCTACCATATTCCTGAAGGCTTGAAGCTAAGCAACGTGAGCATTGAGCCTCTTCTTCGTCGTCTCTGCACTCAAGGCTTATAAACCGCTCCTAGTCCCTCTCTCTTGGCGAGGTGGGACTAAAAACAGCTTACTAAGAAACTGTAGTACTGGTCACCCTTTAGTACCGGTTGGAGCCACCAACCGGTACTAAAGGTGGTGCTATGCTTGCACAAAATTTAGTGTCATTTAGTTCTCAAAACAAATCATTGAATGCATGAAAAAAAATAAGAGCATTTACATCATGATCTTATATTTCTTTACAGTCTAAATTGTCAATATGATCTTATAACATAAAGAATACTTTGATCATCAATGATTTTTGTGTGTACAATCTGAATTGTCAATATGAGTCATCAACAATTTATAAACCGATGAAGACTCATATTGCGGCCACAAATTCAACACATAGAGTTCAGTGAAGACCAAGTGCTTGTGATAGTTTGAGAAATAACATATTTAAGGTGGTAAAAGGCTTGTTAGGGGAGCAAGGTGGGACTAAAAACAGCCTGCCACAACGTCATTAGTACCGGTTCGTGGTTCGAACCGGCACTAAATGGTGATGGTGGGGCCATAGCCTGACCGCAGGCTGACACAGCCTCTTTAGTACCGGTTCGTGGCATGAACCGATACTAGAGGTTCGCCACGAACCGGTACTATTGATCGCCGCCATGAACCGGCACTAATATACACATTAGTGCCGGCTCTAATTCAAACCGACACTAATGTGCTTCACGTTTGACCCTTTTTCTACTAGTGTGTACACTCCTTTCTCTATGATTCCCTTCAATAAGCTATTTTCTTGCTCAAGTGTTACTTGGCTAAGAGAATCATTAGTGGAATCAAGAGAACTTCTAGAAGCAACAATATTGGATTTAACATGATCATTGTTACTACTAGAGGAAGAATCTTTCTTGCTCTTGTTACTAGTCTTGACTTGAGGCATGTAAGTGGATAAGAGTAAACGCTTGGCAATGTAAGAAGAACTTTTCTTGTGGAGATCATCATTGATTTCCTTTAAAAACTCATGCTCTTGCTCAAGATTGAGCTTTTCAAAGCGTAACTTCTCATGAGCTCTTAAAAGTTCTCGATGATCTTCGAAGATAGTTTCATGAGCTAACTTAAGAGTGTTTAGTTCTTTAGTTAGAGCCTCAATCTTCTCCTTATCATTGTCATTCATTTTATCTTCATTAGCATGATTAATTGACGTTTCATCATAGTATTCATCACTAGAGTTGTCAACAAGTAAATCATCGTCACCTAACAAGTCATCTTCATCACTATTAAAATCAACATACTCGGGGTGTGTTACCTTAGGACCTTTGGCCATGAAGCATCTTCCAATTCCTTCATTTGGCGAGTCAAATATGTCGTAGGAGTTGGTTGACACAAGTGCTAGACCGGCAACACCTTCATCTTGAGTATATTCGGAATCGGAGTGATAACTTCTCTTGGAGTGGTTGTCGGAGTCGGAGCCGGATACCCATTCACCAACATGAGCTTGATGTCTTCGTTTTGTATAGCTCCTTGATGATTTTTCCTTTCTTTCCGAATCCTTGCTTCTCCGTGAGTGTCTTCGTTCATAACGATCATCTCTACTCCTTCTCTCTCTTGGTGGTGATTCTTCTCTTTTGCTTCTTCTTTTTGGAGAATCTTCTCTTCTTTTGTAGGGAGCCGTACACTCATTGGAATAGTGTCCGGGTCTTCCACAATTGTAGCAGTTTCGCTCTTGACTAGAAGATCTTTTGTCATTGTAGGACCTTGACTTGGAGCTTCTATCTTTGCTTCTACTCTTGTAGAACTTGTTGAAGTTCTTCAACATTAAGCTCAATTCTTCATTGAAGTTTTGTTTCTCACTTGATGATGTGGGGGCTTCACATGAGGCTTTGTAGGCACCACTTGATTTGTTGTGAAGTTCCTCTTTATCCTTGAGTGACATCTCATGAGCAACAATTCTTCCAATGACCTCCGTTGGCTTGAGATCTTTGTAATTGGGCATCATTTGGATCAATGTGCACACGGTATCATATTTTCCATCCAAGGCTCTTAGGATCTTCTTGATGATGAATCTATCGGTCATCTCTTCACTCCCTAAGCCGGCAATCTCGTTTGTGATGAGAGCAAGCCTAGAGTACATTTCAGCGACGCCTTCACCATCCTTCATTTTGAACTTGTCAAGTTGACTTTGAAGCACATCCAATTTGGATTCCTTGACGGAGTCGGTACCTTCGTGCATATCAATCAAAGTATCCCAAATTTCCTTTGCATTCTCAAGACGGTTGATTTTGTTGAATTCTTCGGGGCACAATCCGTTGAAGAGAATATCACAAGCTTGAGCGTTTTATTGCAGCATCTTCAACTCATCCGCGGTAGCTTCACGGTTTGGTTCTTTCCCATCGAAGAAGTCACCTTGCAAGCCAACACACACAATAGCCCAAACGGCGGGGTTATGTCCGAGAATATGCATTTTCATTTTATGCTTCCAACTAGCAAAATTAGTACCATCAAAGTAAGGACCTCTACGGTGATAATTTCCCTCGCTAGACGCCATACTCTCCTAGGTTGTGAAACCAAGGCTATGACCACCAAAAGCTATGGAAATCAAAGCAAATGGAGACCAAAGCTCTGATACCACTTGTAGGATCAGAAGTATGTCTAGAGGGGGGGGTGATTAGACTACTTGACCAAATAAAAACTTAACCTTTTCCCAATTTTAGTTCTTGGCAGATTTTAGCTACTTTAGGACAAGTCAAGCAATCATCACACAATTCAAGCAAGCATGCAAAGAGTATATAGGCAGAGGAAAGTAAAGCATGCAACTTGCAAGAATGTAAAGGGAAGGGTTTGGAGAATTCAAACGCAATTGGAGACACGGATGTTTTTCCCATGGTTCGGATCGGTGGTGCTATCCTACATCCACGTTGATGGAGACTTCAACCCACAAAGGGTAACGGTTGCGCGAGTCCACGGAGGGCTCCACCCACGAAGGGTCCATGAAGAAGCAACCTTGTCTATCCCACCATGGCCATCGCCCACGAAGGACTTGCCTCACTAGCGGTAGATCTTCACGAAGTAGACGATCTCCTTGCCCTTAAAAACTCCTTGGTTCAACTCCACAATCTTGTCGGAGGCTCCCAAGTGACACTAGCCAATCTAGGAGACACCACTCTCCAAGAAGTAACAAATGGTGTGTTGATGATGAACTCCTTGCTCTTGTGCTTCAAATGATAGTCTCCCCAACACTCAACTCTCTCTCACAGGATTTGGATTTGGTGGAAAGAAGATTTGAGTGGAAAGCAACTTGGGAAAGGCTAGAGATCAAGATTCATATGGTAGGAATAGAATATCTTGGTCTCAACACATGAGTAGGTGGTTCTCTCTCAGAATATATGAGTTGGAAGTGTAGTTGTGTTCTGATGGCTCTCTCCACAAGTGAAGAGGAGGTGGAGGGGTATATATAGCCTCCACACAAAATCCAACCGTTACACACAATTTACCAATCTCGGTGGGACCGAATCAACAAACTCGGTCGGACCGAAATAGTAAACCTAGTGACCGTTAGAGATTTTCGGTGGGACTGACATGCAACTCGGTAGGACCGATATGGTTAGGGTTAGGGCATAACGTAATCTCGGTGAGACCGATTACACAAACTCGGTGAGACCGATTTGGTAATTAGCTAACCAGAGAGTTGGTCAGGTAAACTCGGTGGGACCGATTTGCTCTTTCGGTGAGACCGAAATGTTACAAAAGGGAAACAGAGAGTTTACATTGCAATCTCGGTGGGACCGATCCACTCTTTCGGTGAGACCGAAAAGTTACGAAAAGGAAATAGAGAGATTGCAATCCCATCTCGGTGAGACCGAGATCCCTATCGGTAGAACCGATTTGCTAGGGTTTGGCAGTGGCTATAACAAGTGAAACTCGGTGGCGCCAGGTTGAAAGAATCGGTAGGGCCGAGTTTGGCTTAGGGTTTAGGTCATTTGTGGATATGGGAAAGCAGCTGAGGATTTTGGAGCATATCATTAAGCACACGAAGCAAAAAGCTCATTAAGCAACACCTCATCCCTCCTTGATAGTATTGGCTTTTCCTATGGACTCAATGTGATCTTGGATCACTAAAATGTAAAATGAAGAGTCTTGAGCTTTTGAGCTTGAGCCAATCCTTTGTCCTTAGCATTTTGAGGGTTCCACTTTCACCATCCATGCCATGCCAATCATTGAGCTTTCCTGAAATAATTGTCTTGGAATAGCATTAGCTCAATAAGCTATATGTTGTTATGAATTACCAAAACCACCTAGGGATAGTTGCACTTTCAGCGAGGCATGGGATTCGTCGGGGCTTGTCGGCCTCTAGGCACCATGGGGGTGCCGGCGGCGACGCGTGCCCGACGTGGTGGCACTGCTGGACGTGGTGGTCATCTTCTTCCCGAGATGGCCGGCCAGAGGCTTGGTGATCGGATCTCGAGATCCATCATCTTGTCCCGGCTGCGAGTAGGGGAGACATGGTTGCCGGTGAAAACCGAGCCGACGGCAGGCGATGGCGGCGTTCTCGTCGTTACCTTGATGAAGGCATCGTCGTGTAACTATTGTCGACCCACTCATGCTGCTCCGGGGGAAACCCTAGGATCTGGTGTTCCAGATCGGATGATGGCGGCACTGCGGTGTCGTTTCTCTCTTGGGAGCATCGTTTGCGGAGCAGCGCTGGATGTCAGAGGCAGGAGGTGGAGCGGCTTCGTCTTGCACGGAGCTTCGGTGGTGATGTCAAGTCATGCCTGACCGACAGGTGCTACGCTTTGTCATGCCTGGTCGGCAGGTGCTACGCACGACAGATCTTCCAAGGACTTCAAGTTGTGTCGGCTGGTGATACCTGGCAGCATGGCGCTGAGGTGTATCAGTGGCGACCGCGACGTGCTCAGCTGTTTGCGCGCAGGGAGGAGGTGCCGTTTGGCGTCGTGGTGGCGTCGACGATAACTAGACCGAGCAAGGTTGATGCATCAGTACAGTTCTAAAGATGGAGCGGTGGCAGTTGGCGGCGGCGGCATCTGAGTGCACGCCAGACCAGTGAGACCCATGCCTGGCAGGCGTCCTGGATGGGTTCTCAGGTCTTAGATGTTAGGTTTGGCTGCGATGTCTGTTTGGTATTAGGCTCAGGCTATCTGCGCCCCTTCATCAGCTGGATAGAGGTGCTTAGACGGCGGCTTTAGTCTTATTTTTGTATTACTTTGTAAGGTCTTGTGAGAATAATTAATAAAGTGGCCGTATGCATCGCCCAGATGCAGAGGCCGGGGGCCATCCTTCTTTTCTAAAAAAAAGAAAACTATAATATCTAAATAGGAAATATGTTAAATTATAATTAGACCAAGCCAGAGCATTTGACAGCTGAGTCTAATCACATGCTGGACCGACGGACGCTTCATGGCGTGGCCGACTACGACGCCACACCAGGCCCAAACGCTTTTCCTTCTCATCTCCTAATTGATATAGTCTGTGGTAGACATTATAATTTAAGATGTCCATTGCATCCATCGGCACTTGGCCATGTTTCTTCCTCAGCAGGAGAACACGTAAGGCAACATGCCTCCATCATGTTTCCCCCGCCCATCTTCATCTTTGCAGCCACTTCATCTTTGCAGCTTGAGAGGAGTCAAAGGACGGCCATGCAAAAGGAGTGTGATGAGAAGATCGCCCACATGATGGGTTCTTTTTACGGCAAGGATATGTGTATTTCTCAGGAGAACAGACCTAGGCTTCGGCTTTGGATTCTTCTGTTGAAACAACATAAGGCCTAGTAGATTACGGGAGGAGGTAGAAACAATATTGATTCTACATCAAAACGAAACCTAGGAGGTCCCTTAAAATTTTCTGGACGACCAATGCTCTTACAGCTTAATGGCACATGGATCAGACGGGAAAGAAAAGATTGTGTTGTTCACCTGAGCCAGCGAAACTTGTTTTCAAAGAGAGTACATGGTTCTTGCCAACGCTACTGCTGATCAAATCTGACGTGGCTAATACAAACTTCGGCCATTGCTGCTACTTGTGAATTTTGATGGACCTGCAGAGCTGCACAATCTATATGATGCAGCAGAGAGCCCATGGAAGGCAGAGGAGGCTTTCCCATCACGCACTGCCTGATTCAATTGGATGCAGGTTGCCAGTTTGGTCGTTAAATCAGAGGGGGCGATACTAAGATTTTTTTTTTCCAAGGGGAACGGAGATATAGAAGATGGGAGTATCCATTCGTCAAATCTAGGAGGAGATGACGCTGAGTTTTTCTTTTTTGTAGAGAAAAGGGTGAGAGTCCAAGAGGAGGATTCACATACATACGTGGGATAGAAGAGCAGGTCTCTTATTCCAGGCTACATACACATCATATATTGAGATGACCCTCAGTTTTCTTTTCTAGAGAAAGGGAGGGAGACTAATAGGAGGACGTGCTAAACTAAGCCTGAGCGCATTCGAAGCAATCATACGCTCCGGCCGCTGCGCAGCGCGCTACTAACCGACCCTTCTTTTAATTAGGCTAACCCAACCACCCCTGGACGACACAATAAATTGATCGTAACCAAGAAAATATATAGTAATGCCATTACTAACTACCTCATAGCGTTAAAGTGATCATAACAAAGGGAAAAAATAGTAATGCCATTACTACCTACCTTTGTACTCCTTCTGTAAACTAATATAAGAGTGTTTAGATAACTAAAATGGTAATCTAAACGCTCTTATATTAGTTTACGGAGGGAGTAGCAACTATTACCTCTAACAAAGGGAAAGAAATAGTAATTGAGTGTCTATGAAATAGTAACAAAGTTACTATCTAGTACATTTTCTAGTAATATTACTAGATTTTAGCACATGTAGTAATGTATTACTAGACTTAGCACATGTAGTTGTAGTAATGCACAATTATATAGCACATGTAGTAATGTATTACTAGGTTTTAGAATGCTTTTACTAGGTTTACGAGGTGACGGATTGAATGACCACTAAGTCATTGGTTGGTAAAGCATTTTCTTCTATTACCATCTATTCTATCTTTTTTACTGTCAATAGTTAGTGAGTAAACATATGGTAATTTGTTACCAGATATTGGCATGGTTTTACTAGGCTTATAAGGCGACAGATCAAACCACCCCTAATTCCTTGCTTGGTAAAGCATTTTCATCCATTACGATCTATACTATCTTTATTACTACCTACTAATACTGACTTTAGCAACGTATGTGGACCGCATGGGATGGTAAGCATTAACTGCATTACTATTTTTCCTATCACTTTTACCCTCAATTAAATCCCGATCTATTCATGCGGAGGGATCCGCCCGCCTAATTAGGACCAACGCGTAGGATTAGCTATTATGCGCGCTCGCTCAGTTTAGCGCCACCGTATATATATATAGTGTTACTATTCATCACCCAGGGTGCAGAATAAGTTATTCTTCACACGAGGTAATATTACGATCATTTCATAAATAAATTATGTTTCAAGTACAAATAGTTACAGTCATATTGATTCACTGTGTAAAATTTGGCATAAAAAAGGTCAGAGGACCAGAAAAATTACATTTTATGTACATTTTACACTATGTTTTTACATTTGTAATTTACGTAACATAAAATATTTTTACGGCGATTATAAATTTTCTTACGTTCTCTTTTTATGTCTGAAATAAGACAAAATTTAAGGAACGTAAAATTACGGTGCAATGATGTTAAAATAGAGGGGGGGTGAAGAATAACTATTCCTCACCCAGGGTGACGAATAGCGCGACCTATATATAGTGTTACTATTATATATATATATATATATATATATATATATATATATATATATATATATATATATATGATGTTTTAAGCGTGAGTGTAGAATTAGTAACGCTATGTACAAAATCTAGTAAAACAGTGTATAAAATGTAGTAATTCGAAAAATATTTTTTTTATCATCTATGTTTGTAATTTACTACATTTTTACGAAAATTATTATATTTTGTATGTACCGTTACTGGGGTGCAGAATAAGCTATTCTACACTCACGTTTAGTTTAGCGTTACTATATATATAATGTTTTGTTCTCATCTTATTAATCCAACTATTCTGTTTCATAACAAAAAATCTCTGAAATATATCGGAACCAATTGTTGTTGCAACACACATGGTACATTTTTAGTGTAACACAAAACATGCTCTGTGTCCTCAAGTTGAAGCTCTAGATTATGAGCATGTTTTCTATTTAAATAATACTCCCTCCAGTCACAGAAAAAATAACGAAACCGCTATGCACACGACAGTCTATGAACGATTCAGGGACTATGCTTACTTCCAAACGGCGGCGATTAGTAATATGCTGCAATCTAATGGCTAATTCGCCCCATCGTGTGCAGATCGGCCAGAAACTTGTCATCCCTATAGCAGTGCTGAAAAAATAACGTACATGTCTGGACTTTCATATTTTGACCAACATATTATTTATAGCTTCCTACAGAAAAGTAGTGTTCCCCCCTTTTACTTTGTCCCAACCTCCTAAGTATGTCCATTCTTGATATGCAATGACATTATTATCAAAAAATGGCATGTAAGTTACGTGATTGCTTACGAAAACTCGCTATAATTTTAGTGCCATTCATGTACAAAATGCTCTGTTGTAACTTGAAAAATCATATGATAGAATATCTCTGAGGCAAGGATGTTAGTTTCCCTTTTTTTTTCTGCTATTCCATTAGGTCTCCCATGTGTTGTGATTGCAATTTTGTTTTGCTATAAATATTAAGGGCTTCATATATATCACATATCTGTATCGTACATCTACATGAATTGGTAATACATCAGGGCTCTTTAGGTTCAACATCTTCTTCAGTGTAACAATTGCCCCCTTTTGTTGTGTTGAATTACATGAATATGATGTTTCCAAATGTTTGTACTTCATATGTGTATCATACATGTGCTTCTTTTCTCTGTAGAGTTTGTGTCATTTTTCTTTAACCAATCTTATACTTTTTATAGTTTGATTGCGTTACATTGATGTTTCCAAATATGCATGCTTCTTGTGTATTGTACTTACTCCAGATAGCTTGTGGCAATAGTCCACAATCAGCTTGCCAATATTTTTTTAGTTTATGGAATAGTTCATCACATTCATGTTTATGATCATATTAACAACAACATATGTTTACATTAGATAATTAATGGATTGTATGTTCTTAATTTTTTTGCTAAACACAATTTTCCAGCATCAATCATGCTACAATTCATTAAAATCCATGCTTTGAGTGCGTTTTATAAATGTTGAGATAAAAATGAAGCTATTTCTTCCTAGAAGCCATGTCCTACTTTTATTTCTTGCATATGTTTCTATCGTAGTGATTTTTTTTCCTTCAACCACTCTAAGTGTATGCTTCTTTTCTTGAACGTTATTTCCATTGCACTATTTACTATCCATGGCACACTTGGATCATACCCATGACCAGCAAAATAGTGTTGTTGTAATAATCTTTAAAAATGAGTTGTAATATTGCACTTATAATGGATAAATTTGCTTGACGCTTGATAGTTATTGTTCTGCTTCCACATGATTTCTCTGCAAAGCAAATGTTTCCATTATATAAAAATTGTTTCCAAAGCTATAAATAATATAGCATGGATCAAATGCTTCTGTTGAACATTTTCTACCACACCATATAGTAAATTATTATATGCAAGATATGTCGCATAAGAATGTGTCTACAACACCATATAATTCAATTGGACAAAGTAATGTTTCCATGGCACACAAGCTATGTTTCAGTAAAATATGTCTCCTGTAAAACATAATTATTGTATCATATTTAGTTGAATTGTATGCTTCCATCCGGTAAAAAAGGATGTCTGCATGGCAAAGCCATGTTGCCATGGAATAAAGATATAACATATCTCCAGTAGATATGGATATTGAATGATACTTGTAAGCAATTCTCGGAGTATTTTGGGATGGAGGGGGTAAAGCAAAGAATAAGCAGTCCGATGCCTAATGGTCTAGGACACGGGTCTTACCAGGCTTGGTGGTGGTAGGTTGGAGTTGGACGCAACCATTGGGTAGGGTATGGTTGCCAACGGTTCCTTGCGGGCAACGACACTCGAAGGATCCCTGTGTGTCTTTTGCTGGGAGATCGCACTCGTCGATATCTACAAATAGCCAGCCAACACTGGATTAATTAGGAAGAGAAGAAACCAAAATCGATTCTCGCCATAATGGAAAATGCATATAGGCCAATTAAATAAAGTTGGGGAGGATTGCTGAGAAACAAGTAGAGCATATTAACCTTGGCATCCATCGGCGATATAAGGATTGCCTTGGTAACCATCTTCGCAGTAGCAAAGACGCCCCCTGTCTTTCCGACTGCAGCCGCTTTTCTTACTCTTGCAGAGGGCTTCTTTCCTGGTGCAATCCAATGACGTGATGTCCCCGTTTGACGAGGGCCGCTCTTCGTCAACGACCACCCAGTCCAGAAGAATGGGAACTGACAATGCATCTTTTGACGGAGGATCTGCCATTAAATCATCATAGACCAATTTCTGGTCGAACCACGCTTCCTCCGCGACGAACACGCGCGGACGTGGTCCTAGCTCGTCCACGCTGTGGTTCGGACGGAGCCATTTGATCTGCACGGAGCCCGGTAGAGCCTGACGGGTTTGTACGATGGCCGCCTGGCAGCAAACCATGCCGTCGCAGTACGTGCGACCGGACGAATTTTGTAGTCTATCAAATTCCGAAGCTGCGGCAAGGATAAGGTCCATCATACTGCGGTCGTCGGGGCAGAATGAAGCGCAACCACTTATAATGGCGTTTGTATTCTCCTCTTGCAGTGTCACGTAGACGTTGCAGCCCGCCACGACGAGTTCGTTACCGAACGACAGAGTGTAGGGCCCGTCGTCGCTCAGCCCGCCGCCGAACATGCCGTTGCCGGCAGCGTTGACTTTGATGTCACCGTTGTGTAGGACGCGCACCGTCGAGTTGTAGATGGAGATCTCCGCGACTTGGAGGGTGCCGTCGCCGAGCAGCAGCCAGCAGCCGTGGGGCTTGGCACAGGAGGTGAAGACATACATTCAGTATTGGTTTTTCCGGAATATGAGGGTGGCTTGGGACTTGGCACAGGAGGTGAAGCTCCGACCACTTGAAGAAAATCTCTACACGCTGCATCCCCGCTTTCCAACTCCCAGCTCCATCCAGAAGTGGAGCGCACAGAGCAACACTTTTGCAACTCTGAAAAAGTGGTCTACAAGCAGCTCCGCTCCGCTCTGGGAGAGGCATGGAGCCAGCGCGTTCGGTGCCACTCCGCAGCTCCTCCAACCGCTCCAGGAGTTGAGCTGCGGAGCGGAGGCCTGCCGAACAGGCACTTAGGCAGATACAACTCTTAGCCCAGTGCCGTACATTCCAGCCAGCTGCAGATTGAGGGAAATCCCTATAGTACGCTCGTTGTGTGATAACGTCGAGCAAACGCACAGGGATAGAGCGGGACGAGTGCACTGGACCAGACTAGTTACGTGATCTGTTATATTCCCATGCATAACATATCACTGAACCCGGCAATGCTACACGTACAAACGATTTACAGATTTTTACAGGATGGTTAACCTTAATTGGTCAATAGGTGAGCGGGGTGGCCCACCCCCCTGAAAATCAAGGAAGGAGAGGTTTGTGATTGGTTGTTAGATGGAAAGAGCGTGTAAAAACGTGTAAGTCTTTGTATGTCTAGCATTTTTGCACTGAACCTCACAGGTTCCAACTACCAACGAATCAGCAAGCACACACAAATACATGATGAACACACCGATAATGGGCTCACAAGCATTACTCCGTGCATCAACTAAAACAAAAAAGGCAAACATCTGAATCAATACAAGCTTACACACGTATACCGGACTTGAATCTTCTTGTTCCTGTCTGGTTTTATCGGTTTTGAGAACCTTCCAGAAGGTTCTCTGAACCGGGTTTTGCTGTTTTTTTTCCTATTTCTTTTTCTTTTTATTTTTTTCGTTTTCCATTTTTCTTTTCTTTTTCGTTTTTCCCTTTTCTGTTTCTCTTTTTATTTTATTTTTCCAACAAATGTTCAGAAATTTTAAAAATGTTCGCATTTTCAACTTTTGTTCACAAACTCCGGCAATTTGGGAACTTAAAAAAAAATCCCGTTTTCAAAATTTTGTTCACAAATTTAAAAAAATGTCTTTGTCTTGAAAATTTGTTCGCAATTTTTCTAAAAAAATCGGGAACTTTAAAGAATGCTCCAAGTTTCTAATTTTGATCATGAATTTTAAAAAAATTCATGTTTTGAAAATTTGTTATGTAATTCAAAATAAGTTCTGGGAATTTAAAAATGTTCACATGTTTTTGTTCACAAATCTAAAAAATGCTTGGGAATTTAAAATATTGTTTAAGCCTTCCAAATTTATTCACAAATTCAAAAATTACTCATGCTTTCAATTTTTTTCGTAAAAATAAAAATTATTCACAATTTGGAAAAATTGTTCGTTATTTTCAAAAAATGTTCATGTTTTGAAAAAAAATGTTCACGTTTCTAAAAAAGATCATAAATTCAAACGATATTTAGTTATTCGATTTTGTTCCTCTTTCTTCAAAAATTGTTAGTGTTGCAGAATTTTTTTTTTCAAAAAAATCACGTAGGAGGTTGATAGTACATATAAACTCGAATGTCATCCTATATATGAAGTCGCAGGTAGTACTGTGGCTAGCAATGTAGTAAGTTGTTGCAAGGTCCTGGGCTAGATCGCTTGTAAGTACTTCATTCTTTTGGAATTATCATATGTGTTCGGTCGTAGTTCGCTCTAAGCTGGGCTGGCCTAGTCGGGTGATCCCCTACCCCTCCCCCCCCCCCCCCCGGCACTCCCTCGTCACATAGGAGGTCCCCAGGTTGAGGACAAGCTGGTTGGGGTTGGCATTGATTACCCAGCCGGCCCAAGATCGATCACATCCATGGGATCGATGTGGGTGTCACATCTGCGGTATTTTTCCCTTGCAAAACCTCACATGTCTACCGGCCACAGGGATGATGATATACCCGTCGTTCACACAGTCGGATGGCTAAAGAAGTTTCTTGAAGTGTGCCATGTGCGTATAGGTTGTAGATCTTGGTAGGAGCATAGCGGGTGTGTAATGGTGTGTGTGTGCGCGCGCGTACATGTGGTGTTGTGTGTTGTGTGTTGCAGGTTGGCTTAGACGAAGCCACGAGCCTTGAACTTTCCCTCCAAAAAACAAAGTTCTCATTTCGTTCAAAGGAAAAGTGAAGAAAAAACATAGGAACAAAAAAGAAGTTCTCCTTTTATTAAAAAAATAGCAAATGAAAAATGAAGTAAATATTCCTTTACCTTCAGTTTCAAAGGAAAAATATAGGAATTTTACAATTTATTTGGACCTCTTTTTATAAAAATTTCAAACACAAAATGACCGAGATCCTTAGTGAAATAATGACACGCTAATTACACCTAATCACGTGGACGTGGTTTGATTCTGATTTGACTATTTTAATTAGGATTTATGTGTTTTTTCTATTCATGTGAACCAAGCAACTGAGTCTAGGAGATCCTATCAAATTTCTATGTGTGTTATCTTCATTTTTAGAATTATATAAACCAAAGGAGGCCGCATGAGGCTACGCAAACAGAAGGAAAACAGAAGGATTAATGTTTGAATAGTGGCTTAAGTTCTCTTTGGTTTGTTTGTACATCCTAAGCGAGCCAGTAACTAAGAACATCTATAATGGATGATGTAGTTTACATCATTAAATTGTGGTTGGAGTAAAATATAAATCACCAAAAGGTGGTTTTATTATCACCAAAAATCTCCAACTCCAACAGATGATATAAAATAGGTGTTGCAAAATACATCATGACTGTCTTCTTGTGGGTGTCGTATATTACATCAAGTTGGAGCACTTGGTGATGTAAAAATAGCACTTGGTAATGCAAATTTTACACGTGGTCCCCTGGTGATGTAAAATTTTCTCTGGAGCATCCAAGTGATGCAAATTTGCATCACTTGGTGCCCCTATTTTTACATCTAGAGCAAATCTTGAGTAACAATATTTGCATCTACATCATCTATTGGAGCAGTGTTTTTGCTAAAAATGATCCCGAGCTATTTTACATCATCTATTGGAGATGCTCTAAGTATGTGTATTATTTGTTCACGGAAAGCACGGGTGAGCTCGGCTTGCTACCCCCTTGAAATTATTTTTTAGAATGATGTGACTTTATTCATTAAAATAAATAAATTACATAAGATCAAATAATATGACTCATAGATGGACAAAAAAAATCTTTGACACAACTATAAATTACATCAAAGTTCACTTTCACATTTACTTTCACTTTTCCTCGAGACTCCGATGAAAAACTATAGAAGATCAAACCTGCATAAGCTGTACTAACCTGATAGGTTTTGAAAAGCCGCATGAGCCGGCCACCCCCAATGGGTGAGAAGATAAGATCATTAATCGCACTGTGGTCGGGGAAACACCCCTTCATGGTAGGTTGCTGGACGCCGCTTCGTTGCCCTATTGTCTAGGAAGAAGATCGGGAACACAAAAAGGTGAAACGGGGTAACCATTGGCCATATGAACGGACTCCAACTTGCCACCATCACTGCCTTGATAGGTCGAAGCAATGGAAAATCATCCACTAGGTCTAAAATCGACAATCCACGGGAAGACAACACCACAGACTCCCCGATGTGTGTCGTATCAGCCATGATGACCACACCAGGACAAAGACGAAGTTGTGGGACTTTTTATTAGCTACGACGTTGCCCCCACCGTCGACCCGTCGCTACATGAACACACAAAACAAACATGAAAAACAAGTTAGACTATACTCCAACTCAGTTTCCTGGTTCGCGCCTCTCGTGGTGGCGAAGTGGCCACTGTAGATGAGGGGGAACCGATTAAAACCGATGTCATACAAGTGTGCAGGGTTGAGTTGTAGTATTTCAGAGTAAGAGTATCAATCCTACATGGAGCTACGAAGTGGTCTTTATGCCTCTTGTAGAGGTTTATCGAAATGTGGCTCCAAGTTAATTGTGATTCCAAGCAAAAGCGATGCGAGAGTCAAAACAAGAGTTGTTGTGACGAGAATTAAAGTGCGCAAGGATAAAAATAAAGAACAAGAGACTAATGAAAGTAATAAAATTTACAGTAGGGCTAAGGCATTATAATAGAGATTGGATTCATCACTAGTATGTATGTTACTTAATTGTGCGGATGCACAATTTTAGGTTTCGAGAACAGGGCCACTTTATATGTTTCTATATGTGAGTGAAGCCAAGTACTGATACATGCATACTATTGTAGCTCCGTATCACATACGCCATCACTGACCCTTTCGTGCCGGATAAAGGCAACAATGATTAAGGGTCTCCACGTGAACATAGCTAAAGCGGTCTCCGTTCTTCCCCTATCTAAGTTCCGCATTGAGAGGGTGGTAGCTTTTGTCATTGCAATACCTCTTCTTCGTTGTTTCCCTTGGAGAGTAAAATCCTTCTAAGTCCATGAAAAATGTTGTGAGGTCGACTTCACACAACATCATGAAAAATAATTAACACAACAAACAAAGAGAATCGTCTATCTTTTAGTCCTTCGGCTCATACACATACTAGGGTTCCTCCGTATACTTGAGAACACGGCGGTGTAATTAGACATAGAGACAACATGCACCATAAAAGCTTTCATGGAAATTGCAGATGAATGATTAATGTAACACACACAAGAATCCAAATCAGGGTTTGGTATTACAATGAGATGAATGATGTTGAGGATGTGGATGACGATGATGATGAAGATCGATATCGTAGTCCCCTTGATGGTGTAGCGGTGCCCTTCTGCCGATTCCTCCTATGGATCACTCCTAGAAGTGAAGTTTTCCAATTCCGCTTCATGGTTCTGGCCTCTCTATTTGTCACCTACGAAATCCGGTCACACGAGGTTGAAGTAGTTGACCAGGTGGTGATAGTGCCGTATCGTATGAGCATCCATGTTCGTACCACACGTCTTTGCCTCTGGAAAGCCCTGCGTGGCTGGTTTATCCCACATAATCCTCTCTCCACAAAATAACCTTCTTCTTTGGGAACCTAGAGAAATCAGTGAAAAAGGGTGCACGGGCACGGTAAAATTTCAAAAATCCTAGAACTATTATGCAGAAACAAGGGATAATTTAGTGATGCAAAAAGGGACTCATCAACTCCCTCGAGTAACAAATTGAGGGATCATGTAACCAATTGCATACACATCAATGAGAGGCTAAGGTTCTACCGGTTCAACTGCCAAAAGTTTCATTGGTTCCCCATGCATCTAGCTGTCATGCTGCGAGGTGAGGGAAACTTCCATCTCCGTAGTTGTATTCAAAAGTTTTATTAGCTTCATGTCTTCAGTTTTCATTGGCAACATCCTAGCATGCTATCAAGAATAAAGATGCTTTGATTCTTTTCCTGCCGTGGCAAAGTATTATCAGGGTACGCTAAAGAGCCAGACAGTTTGTGTCTCTGCGGGTTTGATGTGTCTGACATTGCAGATTTTATGTTTATGTCCTCGCATAGATGTTCATATAGTTTGTGCTAGTGTTCCTTTTACTTTTGTTGGTGCGATCCATTATGATTTTGGAGTCATGCTTTGGTGATCTATTGAAGATCTTGTGGTTCGACGACTTGTCCCTTTTGGGGATTAACCTCGTCCCAAGTACGTTCAACGCTCATGGTTTCCCATCTTTTTGGATGGGCAAGTAAAGAGGGTTTCTGAAACCTATGAAGGTAGCCAATTTGTGTAAGTGTACGAGTGCTGGTGTCGCTGCTCCGATCTGATTGAAGCCTTGATAGTATTTCACCTCGCCAATGTTGATGCCGCAGAGAAGATGATTCTAGAAATTTCACTGTAGTTCTTAGTTAAAGGAGTTATTTTTTAATTTCCTGGATCTAGGACCCTAAGCATTGTACCTTTAATTTTGTCGAGCTTGAATAAAGTTATAAGTGAATATAAAAAATTACATTCCCTAAAAAAATGTAAAAAACTACAAGAATCCACAAATACTTCTTTTAATTCCTCATGGGCACGCTTCAAAAATAATATTCCTTTCATTGTATCACACATTATTGTTACATAGCAAACAACAATGCCATTAGACCAAATTGATCGGTGACACCTTTAAATAAATAGCATAATAGTGCACACAAATCCTTGAATTAATTATCAAAAATGCACGTTCTAAAAACTTGGTTAAGCAGACCTACCTACCGAGGGTACCTTGAGGATAACATGAACTCATGTTCTAAGCTGTATTGTCTTGTTGAATCATCATTGTTTCTTTCGGTACTATTAGTTGATGGTGGAATTATTGCAACGTCAACCTTCTCAAATTCCCTGGCCACTTGACCATCTAGAACATGGTCCATGGATGTTTGAAGGCCTTCTAGTGTCATTTCCACTTGCCTCATGGTTGGACGATCCTCTCCTTTAATTTTCACACATGTTACCGCAAGCTTAGCAACTTCTTCAACTTCTATGCCTCCCTCTTCGATCACTCGTGGATCTAATATCTGCAATAAGCTACCTTCTGCAAGCAGGGTAACAAAATTTGCAACAAGGCTATCACCTCCAGAGGACATGTATGAAAAGGGCTTCTTTCGAGTCAACAATTCTACAAGAATGACACCAAAGCTATACACATCACTCTTATCTGTGAGGCGCGATGTGTAGAAGTACATAGGATCTAAATATCCTATTGTACCTTGCACCATTGTTGTTACCCCTGATTGCTCCATTGGAATGTACCTTGAAGCTCCAAAATCCGCTACCTTTGCTGTTAAAGTATCATCCAAAAGTATGTTAACAGACTTGATATCTCTATGGATGATGGGTATTGAGACGGACGAGTGAAGGTAAGCAAGAGATTTGGCTGTTTCAGTTGCTATGCGTAGCCTGTCATCCCACGACAATGACCTGACATGAACATGATCATAAAGGGTCCCATTGGATACAAACTCGTAGACCAACATTGGGACCTCTGTTTCAAGGCAACAACCATAGAGTTTTACCACATTTCTATGGTTGACTTGGGACAAGATAGCAACCTCATTAATAAACTCATCAATCTCTTTCTGCACCACCACCTTAGCTTCTTGATGGCAACTACATGGAGATCCGATAAATCCCTTTGTAGACGGTACCATGCCCGCCTCCACCAAGCTCACGAGATTTATCAAAATTGTTCGTTGCCTTCTCTAGCTCTTCCAAGCTTATGATCATTCTTTCTGCAATATCAGCTCTCTGAGATACCAATTGTTGCAACAATTGACCACGATTTTGCTCAAAGAATTTATGTCTCAATTTTATTGCCCTTTGGTGTTTATACTTTTGCATCATGAAAAATACCATGAGAATAAAGACAATAACACTTGCCCCACTGCCAACTCCTATTCCGATGCTTAAACCTGAAATATATATATGCATATTGTTATTGTCGTGAGCTCGTGCGCATAAGCAGAGTGGTAGGCTTCTAATGTCGTGTACTCCCTCCGTTTTTATTTAGTCCGAATATTAACGTTGACCAAAGTCAAAATTTATAACGTTTGACCAAGTTTATAGAAAATAATATGAACATTTTACAATAAAAATTTATATGAGGTTAAAATATATTCAATGATAAATCTAATAGTATTGATTTGGTATTGTAAATGTTAATATTTTTTCAATAAACTTTGTCAAAGTCTGTAAAATTTGACTTTAGACAAAGCTAATATGTGGAGTGAAGGAAAACAGAGGGAGTAATGTAAAACGGTGCTAACCAGTGTTTCTGGGTTTTGCAGGCTGCTTGGCGGGTTCGACGCAGCCATTGGGCAGGGCATGGTTCCCAATGGTTCCTTGCGGGCAACGACACTGGAAGGATCCCTGTGTGTTGGTACATTCTCCGTAGCACTCGGTGTCTTTTGCAGGGAAGTCGCACTCGTTGATATCTACATACAAGCAGCCAACACTTATAAGGATTATCGATCAAGGAAGAATAAAAGTCAAAATCGTTTCTGCCTATAATGAGAAAGAAAAGCGTATAACCAGTGCACATTAACCTTGGCACCCGTCGGTGATGTAAGGATTGCCTTGGTAACCATGCCGGCAAGAGCAAATATAGCCTCTAGGACGTTTCCGGCAGCTGCTTTCGCTGCTCTTGCAGACGTCGCGGGCTTCGACCGAGGTGCACTTGCCGTCGGTCAACTCCGCGCTAGCCAGCCGACCTGGGGCAACGATCAGCCAGTCCAGAAGAAATGGAACTGCCATCTTATCTGGTACTCCCTCCGTTCTAAAATAGATGACCCAACTTTATACTAAAGTTAGTATAAAGTTGGGTCATCTATTTTGGAACGGAGGGAGTATATGATAGTCCATTTCTAACGGAGGATACCACCCCTGCTCCGCGACGAACACCATCGCCCGCAACATTTCGTAGATGCTGCCGTTCGAACCGAAATATTTTAACCTCACCTGGCCCGGAACGCCATTCCCGACGTAGTGCGCGGGGATGAGGGGCGCCTGGCAGTTGCCCATGTTGTATGCGCCTCGTTCCTCCAGATAAATCGCAGTCGCATTGTCTGCGACGACGACTTCGTCGCAGAATGAGGCACAACCGCTCAGCATGGTGAGCTTGTTCTTCTCTTGGAGTATCGCATACACGTTGCAACCAACTGCGACGAGCTCGCTAGAGTTCGACAGCGTGTAGGGGCCGTCGTCCGCAAGGCCGCCGCCGAACAAGCCGTTGCTGGCAGCGTCGACTTCTACGTCGCCGGCGCGCATGACGCGCACCGTGCTGTTTTTGATGGAGATCTCCGCCACTTGCACTACACCACGGACGTCAATAGGAGGCACTTTAAAATGCCTCAAAAGGCCCATATAATGCCAGCCTAGAGAATAGAAGGCATTTTTAAAATATGCTAGAGATGGTCACGAAGGGAAATGTCTTTGAAGGCACTTTTCCAGAACGCCTCAAAAGGCCTGCACAGGGGCATTTTTAAAATGCCAGCAACCTCAATGTGAGGCATTTTTCCAGAATGCCTCAAAAGAAACACAGAGGCATTTTTCAAAACGCCAGCAAACTCAATTTGAGGCATCTTTAGGAATGCCTCCAAAGACTATTTGTAGCATTTCTCATACTGCCTCTAATTTTATTGTCTGGCATAAGTCATACTGCCTTCAAAACATTTTTGTGGTATTTCTTAAGATCGCCTCTAAAACCTTTTTGTGGCGTCTTTCGA
The DNA here is from genome assembly GCF_018294505.1 of Triticum aestivum. Taxonomy (NCBI): domain Eukaryota; kingdom Viridiplantae; phylum Streptophyta; class Magnoliopsida; order Poales; family Poaceae; genus Triticum; species Triticum aestivum. The sequence continues at coordinate 77,228,704 of NC_057809.1, forward strand.
CTTGCCTTCAAAATGTTTCTGAGGCACATAAGAACGCCACAAACTTTACAGACATGTAAGATTATAATTAAAAACACTGTTGCAGCAAGCTCACTAATTTGCAACCACTGTACAAACACATATATACAACAGTAGAACAAGATTGAGAGGCTTGCATTGGCTAGAAGTATCATTGTGCAAGCGAATAACGTAAAGCATCAGAACATCTTCACAAATTCGAAAACGACATTAAAGTATCAATCACCAACACAGGACCAACAATGTAACACACAGGTAGACTACCTACTGTTGCGACAACAATGTAACACACAGGTAAACTGCCTACTGTTGAAACAATGTTGTAAAGAGTGTTCCAACTTGATGCAATCAATTCGAAGTACACAAACCAATCAGCCGTGTGTCACCATCAACTTCGACTTTCGGATGACATCTACAAGAGCAAAGACTGTTCTTAGCACTGTAACAGGGTTAAGGAGGCAGGCATGTAAAATAATGTAAATAATAAAACTTAAACATATTTTTGTTTGTGCCATTAAACTTAATCTATCATTCAAACATCAACAGCATGCACGAGTAGGTAAAAAAACATCACTGTAAAATGTAAAATAGGTAAATGATAAAGATCATTAAGGGGTGATAGGTATTGCTTTAAATCTGGACCATTGGTCATTGCCTCCTTAGACTGAATCACTGAATAGATGATCAAGTTGGTACTAGCAAAAAAAGGATAAACTGAAACCTATGCCTGTTATTCCATCTGATCCAGCTTGCGCGTGAACCATATGACAAGAGTTGTCATTTCGGAGAAGCACCGCTGGCCATTAGAATGTCCAGATTCCACATGACACTAAGACACCGAGCAATATTTTTAAGAACTGAAACATGGAGCCATCAATTCAAGGTGCAACAACTGTACAAACTTTACACAGGTGCACTACCTACTGTTGTTGAATACTGTACAGCAATGAAACATATCTTCACAAATTCAGAAATGACCAAAACCTCTGCCTATTATCACAACTTAAATGAGCATCTTTGATCACCAATACACATGTACACCTGTTGTCAAAACCTATTGTCACAACAACTCCAGATTATTGTCAAGGATTGCAGAGAAGAGGATATTAGATGAGCTGATTACTATGTTCAGGTTAGGAAATTATATATCCACAGAAAACAGAGTTTGGAGTTAAGTAGCACCAGTACATATTATTTCATGTTAGTGCAACTCACCTATGACCTTGTTGTCTCACATATCTTCTATCTCTTCAACGTATTCCTCACAGCACATTCTGAGGTAATGCAACGAGCCTGATGCTTGGTCACCTGACTTCCTGTAGTTTAAGAGCTTACCATAGTGAAGCGTTTTAATTTATCCCTGTTTGAAGCTTCTGTTTTTGCTTGATAACATTGATGCATTCCATTTGTGGTGGATTAACTTCTCTGACTCTATAATTCAGCCCATTCAATCTCCGTTCATGGTCAGACACATGGGACTGATTAAATGCATCAGATCTTGATCTCAAAGTCATCATTTTTTCCTGGCGTGTACAATTCAAAACTCGGTTAGAAAAAACAAGATCAAAACTAAGATAAAAACACCAATGATGACTACTATCCATTCGACATTTAGTTCAAAAACAATCAATAGCTCTCACCTGATCCATATCAAAGAAGTCTCTTGCAGGTGGACATCATCATGCCCATCAATTCTAGCGTCCATATCAAAGAAGTCTCTTGCAGGTGGATGAACCACAACGTACCAATCCTTCTCTATAGAATCTTGTACATAATAGACTTGGGTAGCTTGAGTTGCGAGGATAAATGGCTCATCAAATATGTTGCTACCGCTGCTTAGCAAATGGTTAAAATTCACCTCAGTTATTCCATAATAAATATTTGAAAGTGAGCAGAAGCAAAGAGAAATTCCTAGAAACAATATCAATTGACTACTAGCAAAAATTCCACAGGTTAAGAATCTATATAGTACTAATATACAAGACTTAATCAGTTCAGTGCTACTCCAATGGTAACTAAACTGCATAGAACTCTGTAGATAATCAGTTCAGTGTTGTCATGTTATTAGTTTACTGATTTAAGAAAAGATCATGTATGTCAGGGATGTTCTATATAGAAGACCTCAAGTGTAGCAAGAAAACAGGTTAACTGAAACCTGATGCAGCAAGAATAGAAGTATATCTACATAGCTTACTAGATAACATGTAGGGATGTTCCATATAGAAATGGCAAATGCGCCTGCAGTTTGATTATCAGTATATCTACATAGCTTACTCCTTGTGTGCACTTTTCTAACATGAACAGAAGGCCACCATGCACGCAAGGCCACAACGAACAAAGCTCAAATTTCAACAGGACAAGTTGACACACTCCATGTATAATTACAAAAAGAACATCCAACACAGTACAAGTTGATTCTAGATGTCATAGCATAATGATTCTTCCTACAGGACTTCTAGCACAAACAAAAACTGGAAGAAAAAGAAGTACAAAATTTAAGAGACATTACCTCGAACACCTTCTGTGCACCAGGGCGTCGGATCAACTGCAACCAGCAATATTCGTGTCTGGCGTGGGGAGGATCGCCGCTGATTCGTTCATTTCCTGGACCACCTTGCCCCTCCTCCTCTCCGAGCCTCGATCTCCCCTCTCCTTCACCGCGCCCACTGCAATCCCACCCCGAGATTGGGGATGAGAGAAGAAGAGGCACAGCGTGGAGATGGCGGTGCAGGTCGTCGCGGACGCGGCTGCCGCGACGGCTGCGGAGGATCCGGTGTGGAGCACCGGTGGCGGAGGAGGCTCCGGCGGCGACGACGAGGCGCCCACGGAGGAGCAACGGCGATGGTGAGCAGCGACGCGCCGGCCGCGATGTTATGTGTTTTTTATTTTCACACACTTTGAAAGGCAGCAGGTGGGAGGGTTGTTTCCTTAAAAAAGTGAACATCTATAGGTAATGTAGACAAAGCATTCGAGGCATTTTACGCCAAAACGCCGGCTAAACTCCGCGGCACTTTTGAGAACGCCTTGCTTTCCCCCTGTTTTGCAGGCAATTTTCCAAATTGCCCTTGAAGGCTGTGAGCTTCGGAGGCATTTTTAGAAAGTGCCTTCAATGGCATGATTTTGAGGCGTTTAGCAAAAACGCTGGCAAAAAAATGCCTCCTAATGCCATACGTGTTGTAGTGTTGGAGGGTGCCGTCGCCGAGCAGCAGCCTTGGCGCCTCCTCCCGACCGCTCGTGTGGCAGGTGAGGTTGAAGCCCGGCCAGTAGCATTCGGCCGGGCCGACGCCGAACGGGTACGGCACGCTCACGTTCCCGCACATGCGGGTGCAGCTGTTAGGCGGTGGAGGCACGTCGGCCACCGCCGCTGCAGGGAGCTGCAACGCCAGCAGCAGCACTGCTGCCAACGCTGCTGCCAACGCTGCTGCCGAGCTGGTCAGCGCCATTGGTAGATCCTAGCAGCTAGCTAGCCAGTCCTAGATTTGAGTGTGGTAGCTAGAGTCCGACCAAACGCCGTTATATGGACATTATCTCGCGTCCAGATCACAAAGAACTACTCCCTGCTAAAATTGAGACACTTATTTTGGGACGGAGGGAGTATATCCGTGAATTACTAGCAGGTTCGGTTGATTGACCGGAGAGGATGCGCACGTTCGAATCATGGTGTGGTGCTCACGTTGCCAATAGCCCGGTGTACCTGATAGGTTCCCCATGTTTTAACAGAAGACACTGCAGCCACTCCTCTTTGGTGGCACCGCGTTCATCGAAGATAATGGCATGCATGATCGCCAATTGGATTGGATAAATACCTTAAAAGCTCCAAAAGTCCAAACTATCAAAGACGACTTTTATGTCTGGACCGTTAAACAAAGACTTCTCCAATATTTATCCCCAGAGTTGAAGCAACCGCGGATGCCCTTTCATGTCCTGCAAGTGGCGGATTTAGAAGAAAAATATATACTCCCACCATTCTTAATTGTAATGTTTGGGTTGGGCTGATGGTGTGCAACCTACGTTGGCTAGTCTCCTTCGCGGCTGACCTCACGACGGCGCGTACGCTGTCCTTCGCCGACGGCCAGATCCAGCTTCGACACGACGCGCTCCGGATCGTCCTGATCGACGAGAGGGGAGTGATGGTCGACGCGCGCATTCTCCGGCCGGGGAGCGGATCGACATCGGTCAGGCAGTATACTTTTCGTGGCATATCGCCAGGGTGCGGAACCGGATTCCGGTGGGACAGGCAGCGCCGCCGCGTCAGATACGTGATGGTGCGGGCGGCACACCGCGGGGGCGCGATGGCAGGGCCAGGGCGTCCTTGGGCCACACCCAGGCGCGACCAAGGAACCCTCCATGGATGTGCGACACGTGGACGATGATCCCGAATGCCATGGGGGAAACGAGCCGTGCGGCAGGTACAAAAGCCCACCCCGCTACCTAGACGCTGCCTTCTCGCATTTCTGGGCGGCGCCTCCACGAAACCCTAGATGCAGAATCCCTTCCTCTTTTCTGTGGTGGGAGGGGAAAGTTGGGGGGGGGGGGATTGCAGATCCTTTGCGGCGGTGGTGGCCTCCAAGCCGAGCGTTCCGGTGAAGATGGAGGACGGCGACAACCGTTTCTTCCACGGAAATCGGAGGGAAGGCTTCGCCGCTGGGCGATTCGGGCGCGGTGTGGTCACTTCGATCGGGGCCGCGGTCGGGGCCGCTTCTCGTGGTCTAGGGAGGCGGACGACGACGACTTCTCCACGAACAAGCAGGCGGCATCAGCCTCGGACAACACCACGCGGTGGGCCAAAGCGGTGGATCGGGCTAAGCGGGCAAGATCTGGGGGGTATGGGTGGAGAAGCACCCAAACCCTAATCCCCCTGGACTCGACATCGACAATACTCACAAGAAGAAGCAGATCCCCGATGTCGTCCAGCCGGCTGAGTCATCAAACCATGTGCCCCAAACCAAAAACTATGATCCTTGCTTGATCTGTAAAGCTACTAGCCATACTCCTGCTAGTTGCCCGTAAGCCTTTTGTGAGAGATGCAGTAAGATGGGGCATCTGGCTTCAGTCTGTACGGATTTTCTGCCTTGTGAATGTGTTGCTCCTATGTGCACTTTTCAGGCCAAGGGCCGGGGCTTTTTCTATATCCCAGATTCTTGTACTGCTAAGCAGCTTAAGGAAAGAGCCACTAGTGTTGTGATTACTGTTATTGAGGGAGAGGCGAGTGTTAAGGAGCTGGAAGAAGCAGTCTCTGATTACATTGGGACAAAATGGCACCGCACATCGCGTCCTATAGGCCCTAATACTTATGTCATGCGGTTTCCTAATCAGAGGGATGTGAAAAAAACTTGCTATAATGATAGGACGACTCTCAGATCTTGTGGTGTTGTCGTCAAGATTGTCCCCTGGTCTGCCAATGTTGGAGCAAAAGGGGTGATGGAAGTTGCTTGGGTTAGAGTGGCTAAAGTTCCTCTGGAACGGAGAAATGAAAGGAACGTGGCTTATGTCTCATCTTTGGTTGGCGTCCCACTTGAAATTGACATGGCCACTCTGCACAAACCTAAATATGTGCGAGTCCGGATGGGATGTCGCAATGTGGACGAGCTACCTGGTGTGGCTGAGGCTGTCCTAGGCACGCACTTCCTCAATTTCTTTTATGACATTGAGAAGATTCTGGTCAGAGACCCTGAGAGAGAGAGCAGTGTGACCCAGGTTGAGTCAACTAAAAAAACTCATCCCATGGGAAGCAGTTTGCTCAGGCTGACCCACAAAATGTTGAAAAAGAGAGAGATATGGGGGCTTACAAGGGTAATACCACTGGGAGAAATGCTCCTAGTGACAATGCCGAGGATGTCCAGGAGGAATCAGAGGAGTCTGAGGACGATACACTCACTCCTGATTGAGACTATTACTAAGGAAGCATGTGATTTGGGTTGGTCTCAAGCACTGCTTATTGTTGATTACAACAAGCAGAATGCTGATGAGATTCAGGTAGAAAATGCGATATTTGAATCTATTTTAATGACATTTATGATATATGTACTTCTCACTTGGGGGTAAATGAAAAATGTGCCCAGGTGGAAGAACTGGTGGATGATGATAACAGCAAGGGTGGGGTGCGTACTGAGTACATGGTACAATTTCCTGTCTCTTCTGATGATGTGGAGGAAGTGATTCTTACTCCTCCACTAAAATCTGAGGATACGCTGAGATTCAGTACAAGGAATGTGCAGAACATGGAAGACAAGATTCGGGATAGGGTTGTTGCTATCTCAAAAAAGAGGAATTTGGAAGGTAACCCTAACCACAACTCCTTTGATGTCTTATCTGATAATGATCTTATTCTTAGAGCATCTAAAATGGGGGTTATCATTCCTGATAGTAACTTGTCTAGTATTGATATTTTGAGAGAACTGGAGAGGGTCAGTGTCGGTGTCAAAACCGGCGGATCTCGGGTAGGGGGTCCCGAACTGTGCGTCTAGGCGGATGGTAACAGAAGACAAGGGGCACGATGTTTTTACCCAGGTTCGGGCCCTCTCGATGGAGGTAAAACCCTACTCCTGCTTGATTAATATTGATGATATGGGTAGTACAAGAGTGGATCTACCACGAGATCAGAGAGGCTAAACCCTAGAAGCTAGCCTATGGTATGATTGTTGTTGTTTCCTACGGACTAAACCCTCCGGTTTATATAGACACCGGAGGGGGCTAGGGTTACACATAGTCGATTACAAAGGGAGGAGATCTACATATCCATATTGCCAAGCTCGCCTTCCATGCCAAGGAAAGTCCCATCCGGACACGGGATGAAGTCTTCAATCTTGTATCTTCATAGTCCAACAGTCCGACCAAAGGTTATAGTCCGGCTGTCCGGACACCCCCTAATCCAGGACTCCCTCAGTAGCCCCTGAGCCAGGCTTCAATGACGATAAGTCCGGCGCGCAGATTGTCTTCGGCATTGCAAGGCGGATTCCTCCTCCGAACACTTCATAGAAGATTTTGAACACGAGGATCGTGCCCGGCTCTGCAAAACAAGTTCCACATACCACCGTAGAGAGAATAGTATTTCCACAAATCTAATCTGCTGACGTATTCTGTAGCGCGACATCACACCACAGCCAAGCCTTCATTCAAATCGTTTTTTACAGTCCCACCTCCACGCGTTTTGCGAGGCGGTTTCCTTGGCACGTCTTGTCGAAGTAGAGATCATGTCCCCTTATCACGGGATTCTCATCATTACGGACGTGGATAACCCAGTCGTGTCCGTTGGTATATCCTCTCGATTAAAGGTAAGTCCCAAACGGTCACAGGGAGGACTCTTGGTATTCAACCTCTTATAAAGAGACCAAAGCTTTACTCCTTTCTTTCGATCTCAATCGAATCCGCCCCCCCCCCCCCGCCTCGAGTTCCAGCACCCAAGGCTCCAGATTTAGGCGCTTCGGACCTTCGATGATGTCCGGTTCCAACCTTCGAGGCCGATGGATGCCTTCCTCCGTCACGGAGGAAGATGTACAAAAGCTGAGGGAGGCCAGGTATTTGACCGACGAAATCCCGCATAGGCTGCCTGCTCAAGGGCAGGTTATTCCCACTCCCAAACCTGGTGAGAGCGTTGTGTTCGTGTCTCACTTCCTCCGAGGGCTAGGCTTCGCGCTGGATCCCTTCGTGAGGGGGCTCATGTTCTATTATGGGCTGGAATTCCACGACTTAGCTCCGGAGTCTATACTCCACATCTCATCGTCCATCGTCGTGTGTGAAGCTTTCCTCCGTATTACTCCACACTTCGGACTGTGGCTTAAGACCTTCAAAGTAGAGCCGAAGATGATCGAGGGAGAGCATGCAGAGTGCGGAGGTGCTGTAATAAGCAAGGATGCCAACACTCCATGGCCTGAGGGCTTTTTCCAAAAGGAGTCCAGCTTATGGCAACAAGAGTGGTTTTATATCACAGCTCTGAGGGGTACCAAGTGGGTGGCGCCGCCTACTTTTCGCTCAGGTCCCCCACCCCGACTAACGTCATGGGTTAATAAGGGGCTGGTCTAGGGGCCAACAAAGGATATGCCCCTACTGCAGAGCCGCATTCGAGATCTCCTGGAGAGAGATGTCAGTCTGGTCGTGGTGACGCAGGTCATGTTAATTCGTTGAGTCCTGCCCTGCAAACGTCGCCCCCTCCGCCCGTGGGAGTTCAATTCGGAGGGACCGCGAGCTCTCCAACATTTTCTTGGCATGACGCCCGAGGAGATGTACACGTTGTTCTTCGGACCACAAGTAGTGTGTCCGGACTCTACTGAGGACGCAGGTCTGAGCTGCAATCATCCAGATACCCAAGTAAGTAGCCATGTGCCCGGACACACCATATGTTCATTTATCACAACATCGCCCTTAAAAGAGATGTTCTTGAAATAGGAGTGGATAGCGAAGGCGAAGTTAATCAGGTGTCCGGCCCCCCTTCCTGAGACCTCGCCAGATCCCGTGTTAACCAGGATGCTGGAGATCGCGCCTTCGAAAGAAAACGAAGGGGGGAACAAGGAAGCTACTACCTCCACGAAGGAGGCTGTCCGGAAAGGAGGAACCGAAAATTCCTCTCCTCAGGGGAAGAAGAGGACCGCCTCTGAAGACCCGGAGACCGTGATCTCAAAGCGGGGGAAGAAGTCTTCGCCAGAGGGTCCTGTGCCGGGGGATACCTCGGCCATACTATGCCCTCAAGGGGATCAGCCCTCCACCGAGCCGTAAGTAAAAAGTTTGTTTGAAAAATGAGAGAAATCCTTGCTTTATTTCTGAGGAAAAAATAACCGAAAATTTACCTTGTAGTTCGGATCTTAGCCCTTCTCAGCAGAGCTCGTCTTCGGGGGATCTTCTTCCGGAGATGATGGAGAGCGGAACGCCTCCCCCTGCCATACCGCCTTACGAGGCGGGCGACCCCGAGGTATCGTCGCGGAGGGTTTCTCCTAATCCGGCAGGGCCAAAGGCAGTCATATGGCCCCCCAAAGCCCTCCGTGTCCGGCCTTCGAAAAAGGCAATTGAACAAGTCCAGCACCGCCTGGTGCACGGTCGGAGGTACTGAAGGATCTGCTAGGGCGAGCGTCTATCTCAAAGGAGCACCGTAAGTTGATGGGTACGGTAATTGAAAGGATTTCGTCCGCGGAGAGCGGGTTGCATGAAGCTGTCAGGAGTTTACTGACAGGTTTTAAGGTACGCGAAATGATGTACTTTTTGACATTTCCGCATATTTTAAGATGCGCCCTGTGTAGATAGTAGCCCCTGAGACTCTGTGTGCTGTCGAAGGCGACGACACGCAGAGGATCATAGTCCCAGGTATAATTTTTCCGCCTTCTTATGTAGGTGGCGAAGTGTCCGGTGGCCAGCCGCACTGATGAATTTGCCGAGCTAAATCGGCAACTTGACGTGGCAGATGCCGACATCGCGCTTGTCAACAAGCGGCTTGATGAGGCACAAGGTATGTAATTTCTCCGGAGACACCTGGTAAGAGGAGCTTGATGCCAGTATCTTACAACGTGTGCGCTTGATGCAGATGGGGCTGCTGCCGTGGAGGACCTTCGGGCAGAGCTTGCCCGAGCCAAGGAGCAAGCCAGAAAAAGCGATGCGGCTGCCCTAAAGGCGGTTGAGGAGCTAAAAGCCGAACATGCTGCTCAAAGCCGAAGCAAGAAGGAAATGGCTGAGATGGCTGTGAAGTTAAAGAACGTTGCTGACCGCTGCAAGCTTCTTGAAAAAATGTAGGTTATACTAAATAAACAAAGTATAATTCAAGATGGGTAAAATTGAGCCTTATTGTTGCTTATTTTACATACGCGGAGCCCCTTGTATAGGGGTGTACGGCTATTAAACCTTTATCAATTATATGTTTGCTCCGGACTCGTCTAGCCATGTCTGTGGTCTTAACGACCTGTTAGATGCTTTGGTTGGTGAGGCCGTTTTAATGTTTGGCTGCCAAGGCAGCCGCACAGTCTTCCACGTGGGAGGAGGGCTCAATATTTCCCTTTAATGACATGATGCCTCGTGGGCCGGGCATCTTAAGTGTGAGAGACGCATAATGCGGTATTGCGTTGAAGCGGGCGAAAGCTTCGCGTCCCAGTAGTGCTTGATAACCGCTTTGAAACGGAGCGATGTGGAAGGTCAGCTTTTCACTACGGAAGTTGTCGGGGAGCCGAACATAACTTCTAGTAGGAGGGAGCCCGTGCAATGTGCTTCTGGGCCTGGTGTTACTCCTTTAAAGGAAGTGTTGCTATGGCTAATTTTTGTTGGATCCATCCCCATTTTGCGGATTGTGTCCTGATATATCAGGTTTAAACCACTGCCGCCGTCCATCAGGACTCGTGTAAAGTGGAATCCGTCAATTATCGGGTCTAACACCAAGGCACCCCAGCCTGCGTGCCGGATACTTCCAGAGTAATTGAGGGAGTCCTGGATTAGGGGGTGTCCGGATGGCCGAACTATACCTTCAGCCGGACTCCTGGACTATGAAGATACAAGATTGAAGACTTCGTCCCGTGTCCGGAAGGGACTTTCCTTGGCGTGGAAGGCAAGCTTGGCGATGCGGATATTTAGATCTCCTACCATTGTAACTGACTTTGTGTAATCCTAACCCTCTCCGGTGTCTATATAAACCGGAGGGCTTTAGTCTGTAGGACAAGATACAACAATCATACCATAGGCTAGCTTCTAGGGTTTAGCCTCCTCGATCTCGTGGTAGATCTACTCTTGTACTACCCATATCATCAATATTAATCAAGCAGGACGTAGGGTTTTACCTCCATCAAGAGAGCCCGAACTTGGGTAAAACATTGTGCCCCTTGTCTCCTGTTACCATCCGCCTAGACGCATAGTTTGGGACCCCCTACCCGAGATCTGCCGGTTTTGACACCGACATTGGTGCTTTCATTGAGAGTTCCTCTGTGTCGTCGCTTTTAGGCCCGATGGCTCCTCCGATCATCAATAATGATGCAGTCCAGGGTGAGACTTTTCTCCCCGGACAGATCCTCGTCTTCGGCGGCTTCGCACTGCAGGCCAATTCGCTTGGCCATCTGGAGCAGATCGAAAGCTACGCCCCTGGCCATCAGGTCAGATTTAGAAGTTTAAACTACACGGCTGACGTCCACGGGGACTTGATCTTCGACGGATTCGAGCCACAGCCGAGCGCGCCGCACTGTCATGATGGGCATGATCTAGCTCTGCCACCGAACAGTGCCCTGGAGGCCGCACACGCATCAGTTCCGACCCACGATTCGGAACCAACTGCGCCGATCGAGGATGAGTGGTTGGACGCCGCCTTGGGGGCTGCGATCCCAACGGCGATTGAGCAAAACACCAGCCCCGCACTCCGCAAGGCCCGTGACTCCGAGGGGCCGGACTCCTCTCCGGATTCCGAGCCCTCCGCGCCCCTGCCGATCGAATCCGATTGGGCGCCGATCATGGAGTTTACCGCCGCGGACATCTTTCAGCACTCGCCCTTTGGCGATATTCTGAAGTCATTAAAGTCTCTCTCTTCATCAGGAGAGCCCTGGCCGGACCGCGGTCAGCAAGGTTGGGATACGGATGATGAAGAAATTCAAACCCCACCCACCACCCATTGGTAGCCACTGTCGATAATTTAAACGACGTGCTCAATTTCGACTCCGAAGACATCGACGGTATGGACGACGATGCAGGAGACGCACATGAACCAACGCCTATAGGGCATTGGACAGCCACCTCATCTCATGGTGTATACATGGTGGACCCACCTAAAGGAAGCGACAACGAGGAACACAGGGATGCAACGAAGGATCGATCTCTCGAAAAGCAATCAAAGCGGCGGCGTAAACGCCGCTCCAAGCCCCGCCTCGATAAAGACAACAGCCATATAGACCCAGCCATAGAGCAGGATGAGCCGGCGGACGACGAGCATGCCTTAGAGCAACCATCCAAACAGGACAACTCAGATAAAGAAACCGAACAACCCGTCCCCGACATAAACGGCATTCCGGACGACCTTACACCGGATTAGCTCATAGAGAAGAAGAACCTCCACAAAAGGTTCGTTGCTACTGCACGTAGCCTGAAAAAATAGAAGCGGAAGCTCAAAAGTGCGGAAGATGCACTCAGAATCAAATGGAGCAAAGTACTCAACGCCGCAGACAAATACGGCGGCAGTCGCCGCACAAAAAGCTATCCGAAGCGAAAGCTACTGCCGGAATTCGACGAGGAGGCCTTAGAGCCCCCGCAGTCAAAAAGTAAGAAAGCCACCCGGTCGGATAGACGACCCCATGGCCAGCACGGAGCGGCAAGCGGCGCCGCACACAAGCCGGCACGCGATCCACTCAAGGATTCGCATCAAAAAGATGGCCCAGACAGATCTATTTATGGGCCAAGAAAGCAAGCTCTCGTAAGCAAAGCAACAAAACCAGTATCCGAACATCACGGCACACCCAAATACAGGGGTGCCGCACACCCCCTATGTTGCACCGACGAGGTCCTAGATTATGAATTTCCAGCGGGATTCAAGCCTGTAAACATAGAGGCGTACGACGGAACAACAGACCCTGGAGTCTGGATCGAGGATTATATCCTACACATACATATGGCCAGAGGAGATGACCTCCACGCCATAAAATACTTACCCCTCAAGCTTAAAGGGCCAGCCCGGCATTGGCTCAAAAGCCTTCTCAAAAACACAGTTGGAAGTTGGGAAGAGATCGAGGACGCTTTCCGAGCAAATTTTCAAGGGACCTATGTCTGCCCTCCGGATGCAGACGATCTCAGTCACATAACTCAACAGCCCGGAGAATCAGCTCGGCAATTCTGGAATAGATTTCTTACTAAAAAGAATCAGATAGTCGACTGTCCGGACGCCGAAGCCTTAGCAGCTTTTAAGCATAGCGTCTGAGATGAATGGCTCGCTAGACACCTCGGCCAAGAAAAACTAAGAACAATGGCCACATTAACAAGCCTCATGACCCGCTTTTGGGCAGGAGAGGACAGCTGGTTGGCAAGATGTAGCACCAGCGACCCAAGTTCATCCGAAACTAGGGATGGAAACAGAAAACCGCGACACAACAACGACCGGCGCCGGACTAAGGAAAACAGTCCGAAGAGCATGGCAGTCAATGCCGGATTCAAAAGCTCGCGGAAGAATCAGAAAAAGCCGCCCCTTAAAGATAATAGGGATGAGCTGTCCAATTTAAACAAAATATTGGATAAGATATATCAGATACACAGTACTCCCGGGAAGCCTGCAAACCATACCCACAGAGATTGCTGGGTTTTTAAGCAATCCGGCAGACTCAACGCCGAACACAAGGGGCTCGACACACCAAGTGAAGACGATGACGAACCCCAAAAGCAGAGCACCAGGAAACAAAAGAATTTTCCACAAGAAGTAAAAACAGTAAACTTACTTCACATAACAAAGGAGCGGCACCCATAAAGGTACGCGCCATACGGCCTATCCCAAAGGAGTCTCGCCACTGGTTGTCAAAACCAATCATTTTTGATCATCTGGATTACTCTAGAAGTATCAGGAACGCAGGTTGGACTGCCTTGGTACTCGATCCAATAATTGGCAGACTCCAGTTTACAAATGTCCTGATGGACGGCGGCAACGGTCTAAACCTGATATATCAGGACACAATCCGCCACATGGGGATAGACCCAACAAAAATTCGCCACAGCAAAACCTCCTTTCAAGGGGTAACGCCAGGTCCGGATACCCATTGCATGGGTTTTCTCCGGCTTGATGTTATGTTCGGCTCCCCCGATAACTTCCGTCGTGAAAAGCTAACTTTTCACATCATCCCATTCTCAAGTAGCTATCAAGCACTGCTGGGACGCGAAGCTTTCGCCCGCTTTAACGCAATACCGCATTACGCATCTCTTACGCTTAAGATGCCCGCTCCACGAGGCATCATCTCACTAAAGGGAAACATGGAACGCGCCCCCTACGTGGAAGATCGTGCGGCTGCCTTAACAGCCCCACAATAAAACGGCCTCACCAGCCAAAACATCCAAATAGGTCGTTAAGACCACGGACACGGCTAGACGAGTCCGGCATAAACATGTAATTAATAAAGTCTTAATAGCCGTATACCCTGCACTAGGGGCTCCGCGCATATAGAATACGAGACAATCAAGCTCAATTTTACCCATTTCAATTTATACTTTGCTTATTTAGTATAACTTCTGTTCGGCACGACCTTTTTTCAACTAAGTTCCTCTCTTTTATAGATGAACACCGTGCTGCGCCCGTCCAGGATACGGCACAACGGAGACACAAGCGCAGACGTGCAGCAGGGACCCGTTCCAAGGATTCTTTTTAGATTAAGACCCTGCGTAAACCTTTTTTACTGTCTCTTGTTGATACACATCCTCCGGTTTTTCGGTATAATCAAGGATGAGGCTGGCGTCTTGGCATGTGGCCACGTCAGAATTTTGCGCGTACCTGGACACTAGGGGCTTATAACTAAGGGTGTTGTCCTGCCCGCACTCATAAAGACCGAATACTCTGCGGTCCCGATAGAGCTCCTTCTGACATGGTCAGAGGTCGAAGCGCGTCGCGATCCGTGCAGGTTTTGCTGCCACAAACGCCAGCAAAGGCTCTGGCGCGCGCGCAGTTGCTCCTCGACTTTCCTCCCACTACGGGGAAACTCGACGAATGGAGAGCCACCATTTGAAGCCTTGTTGCAGCGGCCAACAAAGACGAACTGAGTCCGGTGGAGCCCCCGGGTCGACGCTGCGATGGAGTCCCACGCACCAGTGGCGGAAGAGCCGGCGGCACCGCGACCATGATGCATTCGCCTCCTCCTCGCCCGGTGCCACGGACGCCAGCTCGTCGTGACGTTACGGGCGACGACATCTCCATAGCGTCGTCTGACCCGCGGACCCACTGTGACCAGCGCCAAGTTCTTTGGGAACGAGCCCATGAAGACGCTCGAAACACTATCGAGCGCCGGTGCAGAGTGCGCCACCAGTCAGACAGGCGAGCAGGGCCTGCTGTGAACTACCCGGCCCCGGAGAGCCCTGGAGGCCTACCTTACGAGGTAGGCTATCCGGCTTTTCCTTGTGAGCTGCGGCAGTTCCAGTGGCCCACTCACCGCACTTTCAAACCTGACGTTGGCGAAAAGTACAACAGCAAGACCCACCCATCTGAGTTCCTCAGCATCTACACCATCGCGATGCAAGCTGCCAGAGCCCGCGACGATAGGGTGCTTGTGAATTACTTTCCATTGGCTCTTAAACCCAACGTCATGTCATGGTTGATGCACTTGCCGGTAGACTCTATTTCCTCCTGGTCGGATTTGTGCCATGAGTTTGTGGGTGCCTTTACTGGAGGTCACCAAGCCCATGGCCAAGCAAGTGACCTACACGTCATTCCCCAGAAGGGAGGCGAGAGTCTGTGCAAGTATATACAGAGGTTCAGCCGGATACAGTACAATATCCCTGATGTTCACCCTGCCGCCATCATCAGCGCGTTCCATCAGAACGTGCGTAACCGCAAGATGCGCGAAGAGCTAGCAATGAACAAGGTGAAAGATGTGGCAAAACTCTATGTTCTTGCTGACAGATGTGCCCGAGCTAAAGAGGGGAGGAAGTACCCCGGCGAAGATGCCGGCGTGGAAACCAACTCCTCAGATCAGGATACTGCCGCCCCGGCGAAGAAAGGTCGGTGCCGCAATAGGAAGCGCAAAGGTAAAGCCGTGCTTGCCGTCGAGGGATCTGATGACGCCGGCTCCACAGAGAAAACCAAGGCAGATGACCCCAGCAAGGAAATTATCGGGTGTGTCGCCTGCCAGGCCTTGGCGGCTGCCGAGAAGCCAGGAAACTCCGACAAGCAATATTGCAAGATCCATCGCACCAAAGGCCATGATCTCCAGAACTGCTGATAGGTTGAGCTCCTTGCTGAGAAGCAGAGGGCTGAATATGAGAGGCGGGACAAGGAGAAGGGCCAGGACGGTGCTGAGGGGTCCGACAAGAAGCGTGAAAGCCAAGCAGGCCATCGCGGCAAGGATAAACAGCAGGAGAGGCCCGCCCGGGGCCATCACAGAAAGCCAGAAGACGACGATCACGAAGAGGACGACGATTCCGACGACCAAGAGTTTCAGAAAGCCACGGAGGCCATGTGCGTCGATGGCGGCGCCTCGCTGCATACTTCTCACCGCCAGCTTAAACAGTGGGCCATGAGATTACAGCGGCGGAGCCGTTGTTGGGTGCCCAAAAGCCGCTGAAGTGGTCCAGCACACCTATCATTTTTGACACTGAGGATCACCCCGATCGCACTACTGCGGTCGGGTGCTTGCCATTGTTGGTTTCACCAACAATACGCAACCTCAAGGTGACAAATATGCTAGTCGATGGCGGGTCCGGTCTGAACTTAATCTCACCTACCGTGATCGAGAAGCTGCAGATTCCTGATGGAGACCTCGAGGAAACGGGCACGTTTCAGGGGGTCAACCCGGGAAGAAGTCAACCAAAGGGGAAGGTCACGCTGCCCGTGACTTTTGGAAGTGACCTAAACTACAGGACAGAAAGGATCGTGTTTGATGTTGCCAAGATCCCCTTGCCGTACAATGGGATCCTTGGCCGCCCAGCGCTGGCCAAGTTCATGGCGGCGTCACTGTCGGTGTACAAAAAGAAGGGGGTATACTTTTTGTACCCCTATGACTGTGCACGGGCAGTCTGAGCCACGGGCACCGCCGCACCAAGCACGGCAAGGGAGGTGAGCCAAGATAAGACCGAAGCTCAAGAGAAGCAGAACGGCGCCAAGACCAAGGCCACAAAGAGCAAAGGGGACAGAGCAGACCCCCCCCCCCCCCCGGCAAGATCCTTGCCGGGGGGCAGCTTTAGCTAACCCGGCAAGACCCATGACTGTGGCAGCTCGCCCCACACCTACGGAGCGAAGTCACCCTTGAGTCCACTACCCCCATGGGGGCAAGGATTCGGGAGACATCCCCGTGGTGGCATGCAGATCTTTGTGAAGACATTCAAGATCAGATACACGCTCTAGAAGATGATGATCCTTGGCGGGATCCCAGCCAAGGAGAACCACAAGGCCCCCGGCAAGAGCCTTGCCGGGGATGACAGCGGGCGCCACGGCAAGACCCTTGCCGGGGCCCTGGCAAGGCCCTTGCCAAGAACACCCGTGGGGCCACCGTCAGGCCCGCGCCAGTTACACCTCCACCACCGCTCTCATGCAGCTGCCGACCCAACCAGCTGGGCAGGCACCTGTGTGGCGGCGTACAAATCCTTATGGAAACCCACCGCTGCGCCACCTCAGTTGCCTGCCTGCCTACATGGCGCCACGGGCACCGCTGGCCAGGGCGCGTGTCAACACGAGAGGGGGTGGCGACAGACGAGATAGGGCTCTCCCCCGTCCCCGATAAAGCAAGGACACCTAAGCTAGGCGCATTAAATGCACTTTGTCATGTAATGCTAGGGATAACCTCGCATCACTATACCCTTTCCACCTCATGTGTGCCACTGTGGCGACCCCTTTCCCTATAAAAGGAGGCCCAAGGCGACCAGGAGGAGGATTCGGCTTTTTGGAGCTCCTCACGCCTTGTAGCTAGCTCAAGAACACAGATATACAATCCACCAAAGCAGGAGTAGGGTTTTACGCATCCTCGCGGCCCGAACCTGGGTAAACAAACCGTGTGCTATCTGTTTGATCCGCTCTTCTCACGACCCCGCGCCCCGCAACCGTAGTAGGGATTCTTGTGATCCCATAGGTGTCATTCCCACCGACATCTTTGGCGCGCCAGGTAGGGGGCGCAGTTGTGAGAATCAGCTTTAGCAGTTAGTTCGACGCTTTTTCATCGTCATGGCGCCCAAGAAGAAGACGACGGTTGCGGTTGGCCCGTCGGGAGCTGGAGATCCCGCCCCGACGCGGGCGAGCAGCGGCCCGGTCGCAGAAAGGACCCGGGGCGCCGCTCGCGAACACCAACACCATCGTAGCGGCCAGAGTTTGGGAGGCGGCGATGTTCGTGCGCCTGGTAACGGGCCGCACGCCGCCAAATCCAAAGACGGAGCCAGGCCCTCCGCAGGTGGTGCGGGGCCTTCCAAGATCGCTGCCACCCCGTGATGGAGTCACGTACCTAGGGTAGGGTCACGGACCTGATCTAAGTACCCTGCCCGAGGACACCCTTAGAAGAGATCACCTTCTAGTCGATCTACGAGGGATTCACTCGACTGACTTGAAGGACTCGACCACGAAGACTCACTCGACCACCAGAAGGTCAAGAAGCACTCTGCACTGCAACGGCCTGTAATTAAGTAGACTTTATGATAGTAAAGACACTTTATGTGGGGCGTTACCTGTAACGCCTCGGACTTAATACACCTTAAACCCTTCATTACGTGGGTTGGCTGGGGTCCTGGTGCACTCTATATAAGCCACCCCCTCCACAGGCAGAAGGGTTCGGCACCTTGTAATCCATATACACATAATCCACTCGACCGCCTCCGGGCTCTGAGACGTACGGCTTTTACTTCCTCCGAGAAGGGCCTGAACTCGTACATCTCTTGTGTTTAAAACCTCTCCATAGCTAGGACCTTGCCTCTCCATACCTACCCCCCACTCTACCGTCAGACTTAGAACCACGACAGTTGGCGCCCACCGTGGGGCAGGTGTTTTAGCGATTTTGTGGAGAAGTTGTGATTCTTCCGAGTACTTTCATCATGGTGGCTGCTGGAGTTTTGGTCGAGGGTCGAGAGATCCGTCTCGATGCTCTCACATTCGTCGCTGACGGCTCCGCCTGGCTCCAGGAGGCTCCACTCGACGTCGATGCGCTCCCCGTCCGCGGTGCGACGCATTTTCGCGCATGTGTCCGCGGCGTTCTGCTGCGGCAACCGTCGACCCCGTATCGGTCGACTCCCCCGTCGGCCACCCTCCCGGTCTCCCGCCAGCGTAAGCGCTCGGGACGGTCGAGGCTTCAGCGGTGGGTGAGGCACGCGGTGGCTCGCCAGACGGCCACCACCCAAGCTGCGGCAATCGAGCCCGACGAATCTCTCTACGGCCTGTTCGATCTATCGACTGGCTCCGTAGAGACTGCATCCGAGTGCGATAGCGGTGATCCAGCGGCGGAAATCCTGATGGTCGACGGGCCCCGCAGTCCCCCTGGCTTCGCCCGTGATGGTGGGGCAGGCAACGGAGGCGACCCCGCACGAGACCACGAAGAGTACCAGACCGAGCCACTCGACTCTCTGCAAAGAGAGGAACTTCACCGCAGGAACGTGGATGCCCTGCGTACTCCCATCGCAGGAGAAAGCCCCAAGGCTCACGCCTTGGAGGAGGCGCGTTTGGCCAATTTGGCCGAACGCACTCGACTGGAGAATCTTCAGCGAGCACTCGACGAGCGCGCGCGGCAATGAGTTCCCGACACCAGTCGACGTCAACTCTTCCCGCCGACTCAGGTATATCGAACCCCTGTCCAGAATTTAGCAGCTGCGACCCGTATTGCAGAGTCCATCCAGCCCTATCAGTCGGAAGCTGGCAGAGGCTTGATGCAGATCAGGGATCTGCTCCGGGCAGCAGGCGATCAGAATTCGGCCGTATCGCAGTCGCGCAACAGAATTCACAGTCGATCCGTCGCTGCAAATACTGTTCAGTCGGCTCACAGCCCCAGATCGCCTCCGCGGCGTGAAGGGCGCGAGAATCGGCGAGACCAATATGGAGACCGACACGACCGAGATGATAGGCGTCAAGTGCCCAATTCCCCTCCGAGGGGTGGGTCTTACGCTCCTCGGCAGCAAGATGACAGACGTCAGCTCAGTGCGGGGCGAAGAGTTCCAGTCGACCCTAGAGAACCTGGCTTCGACGTGCGATCCATTATCGTGCAAGGCTTGGTCGACCGGAACAGAGCCCATCGAGGTGGACTCGACAGAGATGCGCCCACGAGCAGTTGAGTGCATGTTTCTGGTCCTGAATGTTTCAGCAGAGCTATCAGAGCCGCAGTGATCCCTCCCAATTTCAGGTTGGCGACAGGAGTCAGCAAGTTCACTGGTGAGTCTAAGCCTGAAACTTGGCTTGAGGACTACCGAGTGGCGGTTCAGATTGGTGGTGGGAACGACGAGGTGGCCATGAAGCATTTGCCCCTCATGCTGGAAGGTTCTGCCAGGGCATGGTTGACTCAATTACCTCCTAGCAGCATTTACACTTGGGAAGATCTGTCCCGAGTGTTCATCAGAACGTTTGAAGGAACTTGCAAGCGACCGGCTGGATTGACGGAGCTGCAAGTCTGCGTGCAGAAGACCAATGAGACCCTCAGGGAGTATATTCAGAGATGGATCACTTTGCACCATACTGTGGAGAATGTGTCTGATCATCAGGCAGTCTGCGCCTTTAAGGATGGTGTCAAGAACAGAGAATTGAGTTTGAAATTTGGTCGAACCGGTGACATGACCTTGAGTCGGATGATGGAGATTGCTACCAAGTACGCCAACGGCGAAGAAGAAGACCGACTCCGAAGCGGCAAGCACAAGCCGAGTCAGTCGGAAAAGGGAAACACCAGTCGGAAACAGAAGCGGAAGGCTGAACCGGCAGCTCCTGGGGAGGCTCTGGCCGTGACTCAAGGAAAGTTTAAAGGGAAACCAAAAGGATCCTGGAACCCTAAGAAGGTAAAGGATAAAGAAGGGAACGACGTGATGGATATGCCGTGTCACATCCACACGAAGAAAGACGAAGAGGGGAATATCATCTACCCGAAGCATACCACTCGCCAATGTCGACTCCTGATCCAGCAGTTTCAGGGAAAACAGTCTAAAGACAAGGAGAAGGAGTCGGACAAGGCAGAAGACAAGGAGGACAGTGAGGAAGGATATCCGCATATCAACTCCACTCTGATGATCTTTGCAGATGTGGAAAGCAAGAGTCGATTGAAAGTTATTAACCGTGAGGTGAACATGGTTGCCCCAGCAAAAGCAAATTATCTGAGATGGTCCCAAACACCCATCACATTCGACCAATCTGATCACCCGACTCATATTGCCACCCCTGGGAGGCAAGCTTTGGTGGTCGATCCAGTTGTCGAAGGCACTCGACTGACAAAAGTGTTGATGGACGGTGGTAGTGGGCTGAATTTGTTGTATGCAGACACACTGAAAGGAATGGGCATTCCGATGTCCCGACTGAGCACCAGTAACATGAGCTTTCATGGAGTTATACCAGGGAAGAACGCCGAGTCACTCGGCCAAATAGCTCTGGACATGGTGTTTGGTGATTTGAAACATTTTCGCAAAGAGAAGTTGATGTTTGAGGTCGTGGATTTTCAGAGTGCATATCATGCCATTTTAGGGAGACCAGCTTATGCACGGTTCATGGCTCGACCATGTTACGTGTACCTCAAATTGAAGATGCCCGGCCCCAAAGGAGTGATCACTGTCACCGGTGATCGGAAAAAGGCAGAAGAGTGCTTTCAGAAGGGCTCAAAGATTGTTGATTCCCAGGTGACAGCGGTCGAGTTCGAAGAATACAAGCAAAACGCAGATCCGAGTGACTTGCTGTGATCCAAGAAACCCGCCACACAATCTGCATTTCAGTCGTCCGGTGAGACGAAGCCTGTTCACATTCACCCGACCGACCCCGATGCAGCTCCGACCCACATCTCCACGACACTCGACCCGAAATAGGAAGAAGCGCTCATCCAGTTCCTCCGTGAGAACTGGGACATTTTTGCATGGAAGCCTGCTGACATGCCAAGTGTTCCCAGGGGACTGGCTGAGCATCGCCTAAGAGTCGACTCATCTGCAAAACCAGTCAAAGAGCATATTCGGCGGTCCGCCGTCCAGAAGAGAAAAGCCATTGGTGAGGAAGTGGCTCGACTGTTGGCGGCAGGATTTATCCGAGAGATATACCACTCTGAGTGGCTCGCTAATGTCGTCATGGTTCCTAAGAAGGACAAATCACTCTGAATGTGCATTGATTTCAAGCACATCAACCGGGCCTGCCCGAAAGATCATTTTCCTCTCCCTCGCATAGATCAAATTGTTGACTCGACCGCGGGATGCGAGAGATTGTCTTTTCTAGACGCCTACTCCGGGTACCACCAGATCCGTCTGTACGGACCCGACGAGGTAAAAATAGCTTTCATCACTCCATTCGGGTGCTTCTGCTATATCACCATGCCATTCGGCCTCAAGAATGCCGGAGCCACATTTATGCGAATGATTCAGAAGTGTCTACTCACTCAAATCAGTCGGAATGTGGAAGCGTATATGGATGACATCGTCGTCAAGTCACGAAAAGGTTCCGACCTGCTCGCTGACCTCGCCGAAACATTTGCCAACCTCAGAAGGTATGATGTCAAGCTCAATCCATCAAAGTGCACATTCGGAGTTCCTGGTGGCAAGTTACTCGGTTTTCTCGTTTCCGAGCGAGGGATCGACGCTAATCCAGAGAAGATCGGCACTATTCTTCGAATGAAACGCCCTGTGCGAGTGCATGATGTCCAGAAGCTTACTGGATGCTTGGCCGCATTAAGTCGATTCATCTCACGACTCGGTGAAAAGGCATTGCCTCTTTACCGACTGATGAAGAAGGCAGACAAGTTCGAGTGGACTCCAGAAGCTGATGCAGCGTTTGTCGAGCTCAAAGCTCTGCTCTCCACCCAGCCGGTGCTTGCTGCTCCAATCAGCAAAGAGCCTTTGTTGCTTTATATCGCAGCCACAGGACAAGTTGTCAGTACTGTGCTTACGGTCGAGCGGGAAGAAGAAGGAAAAGCTTTCAAAGTTCAGCGCCCAGTGTATTATTTGTCTGAAGTCTTGAATCCATCCAAGCAAAGATATCCTCATTATCAGAAGCTTGTGTATGGAATATACATGACCACAAAGAAAGTTGCTCATTATTTCTCTGATCATTCCATCACAGTCGTCAGCGACGCTCCACTATCAGAGATCTTGCACAACAGAGATGCAACTGGTCGAGTGGCTAAATGGGCGATTGAACTTCTTCCCCTTGATATCAAGTTTGAGGCAAAGAAAGCCATTAAGTCCCAGGCAATAGCAGATTTCCTTGCCGAGTGGATTGAACGGCAGCAGCCGACTGAAGTTCACTCGGAGCATTGGACCATGTTCTTTGATGGCTCTAAGATGTTGAATGGTTCTGGTGCTGGGGTTGTCCTGGTTTCCCCCAGAGGAGATAAGCTCAGATATGTGCTCCAGATTCACTTTGATTCCTCCAACAATGAGGTAGAATATGAGGCCCTCTTATACGGATTGCGCATGGCCATTTCACTCGGCGTCCGTCGCCTGATGGTCTATGGCGACTCGGATTTAGTGGTCAACCAAGTGATGAAGGAGTGGGACGTGAGAAGCCCAGCCATGACTGGATACTGCAGTGCAGTGAGGAAGCTGGAAAAGAAGTTCGAGGGGTTGGAGCTCCATCATATACCCCGACTGAAAAATCAAGCAGCTGATGATCTAGCAAAGATAGGTTCCAAGAGAGAAGCCATTCCGAGTGGTGTGTTCTTGGAGCATATACACACTCCGTCAGTCAAAGAAGATCCTTTCACCGAAGAAGCTCCACAGCCCAAGAGTGCCACAGATCCGACTGAGGTTGAAGTCCCAGCAGTGGTCGACTTGGTCATGGAGGTCTTGGTGGTCATTCCCGACTGGACAGTTCCATATATCGCGTATATCCTGAGAAAAGAGCTCCCGGAGGATGAGGAAGAGGCTCGACAGATCGTCCGTCGATCTAAAGCTTTTACCGTAATCAAAGGACAGTTATACAGAGAAAGCGCGACTGGAGTTGGTCAGAAGTGCATAACACCAGAAGAAGGTCGAATCATCCTTAATGATATCCACTCGGGAACCTGTGGTCATCATGCGTCCTCTCGGACCATCGTGGCCAAAGCATACCGAGCCGGATTTTACTGGCCAAAGGCGAATGAGATGGCAAAGGAAACAGTGGATAAGTGCGAAGGATGTCAGTTCTACTCGAATATGTCACACAAACCTGCATCAGCTCTGAAGACCATTCCACTTGTCTGGCCGTTCGCAGTATGGGGGTTGGACATGGTCGGTCCTTTGATTACAGGTCGAAGTGGCTTCACGCATGTACTGGTGGCAGTCGACAAGTTCACCAAGTGGATTGAGGCTAAACCAATCAAGAACCTTGACGCCGGTGCTGCTGTTAGCTTCATCAGGGAACTGATATTCAGATATGGAGTCCCGCACAACATCATTACGGATAATGGGTCGAACTTTGACTCGGAGGAATTCAGAGATTTTTGTAACTCTCAAGGCACACGAGTCGACTATGCTTCAATCGCCCATCCGCAGTCGAATGGACAAGCAGAGCGAGCCAATGGCCTGATTCTCAAGGGATTGAAACCCCGACTGATGCGTGATCTCAAGCATGCAGCTGGAGCTTGGGTCGACGAACTTCCCTCAGTGCTTTGGGGACTGCGGACCACACCTAATCGGTCGACCGGAAGAACTCCATTCTTCTTGGTCTACGGAGCTGAAGCAGTCTTGCCGAGTGACCTTCTCCACAATGCTCCTCGAGTTGAAATCTACAACGAAGCAGAAGCTGAACAAGCGCATCAGGACGCAGTCGACCTTTTAGAGGAAGAAAGGGAGATGGCTCTGATCCGGTCGACCATCTACCAACAAGATTTGCGTCGTTTCCACGCCAGAAATGTGAGGGGTTGAGCCTTCCAGGAAGGAGATTTAGTTCTCCGAGTGGATCAGAAGAAACAGCACAAGCTTGCTCCTTCTTGGGAAGGACCCTTCATCGTCACCAAAGTTCTCCACAACGGGGCGTACCGTCTTTACAACGTCGAACATAATATCGACGAGCCCCGAGCTTGGAATGCGGAACTACTCCTCCCATTTTACACTTAAGTTTAGTCACTCGGATGAGTTGCAATAAAGTACTTCTGCAGTTCATGGATCTCAAAATAATAGTGTCATAGTTCCTCCATAATTTTTGTCACTTTTTATTTTGTCCAATAAAATTTTCCCCCCAGTGGGTGACTTAGCCGCGAATCCGTTTCGCCTAAGTTTGTAAAAATCCTACCGAGTGGTGAGCCAGACTCCCACTCAGAGGCTTAGTTGCGAATCCGTTTCGCCTAAGATTAAATAAAATCCTACCGAGTGGTAAGCCAGACTTCCACTCGGAGGCTTAGCTGCGAATCCGTTTCGCCTAAGATTAAATAAAATCCTACCGAGTGGTAAGCCAGACTTCCACTCGGAGGCTTAGCTGCAGTCCAAGTACTCGCCTAAGATATAAAAATCCTACCGAGTGAAGAGCAAACCTCTCACTCGGAGGCTTAGCTGCAGTCCCAGTACTCGCCTAAGTTATGAAAATCCTACCGAGTGAAGAGCAAACCTCTCACTCGGGGGCTTAGCTGCAGCCCAGTACTCGCCTAAGATATAAAAATCCTACCGAGTGAAGAGCAAACCTCTCACTTGGGGGCTTAGCTGCAGCCAAGTGCTCGCCTAAGATATAGAAATCCTACCGAGTGAAGAGCAAACCTCTCACTCGGGGGCTTAGCTGCAGCCCAGTGCTCGCCTAAGATATGAAAATCCTACAGAGTGAAGAGCAAACCTCTCACTCGGGGACTTAGCTACAGCCCAGTGCTCGCCTAAGATATGAAAATCCTACCGAGTGAAGAGCAGACCTCTCACTCGGGGGCTTAGCTGCAGTCCAAGTGCTCGCCTAAGATATAAAAATCCTACCGAGTGAAGAGCAAACCTCTCACTCGGGGGCTTAGCTGCAGCCCAGTGCTCGCCTAAGATATAGAAATCCTACCGAGTGAAGAGCAAACCTCTCACTCGGGGGCTTAGCTGCAGTCCAAGTACTCGCCTAAGTTATGAAAATCATACCGAGTAAAGAGCAAACCTCCCACTCGAGGGCTTAGCTGCAGCCCAGTGCTCGCCTAAGTGGATTAAGGAATAAGTCGACTGCAGTGAGTGTCTTGCTTTGAGCCTGCAAAAGACATTTCGAGCCAAAAGCAATCATATTCAAACACCAAGTTCAAGTTGGGATCGATTCCAAAAGGAACCGAAAGTGCTCAGGCACTAAGCCTGTTAAAGTTTATCGGTTACAACTCCACTCGGCATACCGAGGCAAATTTAAAGCGTCAAGCTTAGAAGAAGTTTTTTACCCCTCCTGTGGAGGGCTGGAAGGTGCAACAAACTCATCAAGATCAATTCCATCTGTGATCCGAGTGGCAGCAGCAAGGAAAGTTTCCATAAAGGACCTGAAGTCGTGTTTCTTGGTGTTGGCCACCTGGAGGGCCGCCAGCTTGTCTTCTCGCGCATCTTTGCAGTGGACTCGGGCCAGACACAGACCAACATCTGCACCGCACCGAGCCGAGGACTTTTTCCACTCCTGCACTCGACCAGGGACTGTGTTCAAGCGAGCCATCAGCGACTCGAGGTTGTTCTGGAGTGTCTCCCCAGGCCAGAGCATCGAGTCGATGCGAGATGTGGCGACCTTCAGCCTTGCAAGATAGTCCACGATAGCTGCAACACGGGACTCCAGTCGGAAAACATTCATGGCAACTTCGTCGTTCACCGGAGAATTGACGGGGTCAAGGTTTGGTTCCAGCCGGCTAGTTTCTTCTTCAAAGTTTTGACAAAATTCTGCAAGGACGATCACCGAGTCAAGGCAATGGTCGAATGGAAAAACCACGGTTGGAAATGATTGCCGAGCATAGAGATTTACCTTCAAGCATAAGAAACAGCTTCTTGGCAAGACCATTCAGGAGGGCCTCCAGATCTTTTTTCTTCCCAAGAGCAGCTTTCAGATTGGTATTTTCTTGCTCAAGCTTTGCGACTGAAGCTAACTTCTCGTCAACAAGCTTGATCTTCTCAGCTAGTTCAAGGTCTTTCTTCCATTGGGCCTCCCTCACTTTACCTGCAAGTTACAGCAAGATCAGATTTTGAAACAAATGAAGGGAAAAAGCAGTCGTCAAGGTCTCACCAAACATACCTTCGGTCTCCTCCTTTGCCTTCGTCAGATTCTCCCGAACCAGTTTCAAATTCAGCTCGAGCTAAATGTGCTTGTTTTCCAGCTCAGAGTAGCGAGCCACAAGATCACAGGAGTTCTGCGAAGAACCAATCGACTAAATGTCAAATATAATTCACTTCCGAGTGAAAAAGGAAAAATCACGCGTTTCTAAGACTACAGCCGAATACAAGCATTCGACCGTACTCTCGGGGACTACACCCAGTGGGTGCACTCAGCGTGCCCCCACTAATCCTATTGAAGATAAAGTCGACCAGTCGACCTCAAAAAAGAGATATATTCTTTAAGACTGTAATCGACTGCCAGCAGTCGACCACAGTCTCGGGGACTACACCCAGTGGGTGCACTCAGCGTGCCCCCACCGGTTTGCGAAATCCAGTCGCCATAGTCGAATGACGGAAAGACTGAAATTATAAAGCCTAAGGCCGACTGCCAGCAGTCGACCTTAGCCTTGGGGACTACACCCAGCGGGTGCACTCAGCGTGCCCCCACCGGTTTGCGAAATCCATTCGA
Source organism: Triticum aestivum (assembly GCF_018294505.1). NCBI lineage: Eukaryota > Viridiplantae > Streptophyta > Magnoliopsida > Poales > Poaceae > Triticum > Triticum aestivum. The sequence goes on from NC_057809.1 coordinate 77,256,173, forward strand.
CATAGTCGAATGACGGAAAGACTGAACTTATGAAGCCTAAGACCGACTGCCAGCAGTTGACCTTAGCCTTGGAAACAGAGTCAACCAGTCGACCGGTTTGCGAAATCCAGTCGCCATAGTCGAATGACGGAAAGACTGAAATTATAAAGCCTAAGGCCGACTGCCAGCAGTCGACCTTAGCCTTGGGGACTACACCCAGCGGGTGCACTCAGCGTGCCCCCACCGGTTTGCGAAATCCATTCGACATAGTCGAATGACGGAAAGACTGAACTTATGAAGCCTAAGACCGACTGCCAGCAGTCGACCTTAGCCTTGGAAACAGAGTCGACCAGTCGACCGGTTTGCGAAATCCAGTCGCCATAGTCGAATGACGGAAAGACTGAAATTATAAAGCCTAAGGCCGACTGCCAGCAGTCGACCTTAGCCTTGGGGACTACACCTAGCGTGTGTACTCAGCGTGCCCCCGCTAACACGGAGTTTAACTCGACACACCCAGTGGGTGACTACTATAAATTCTGGAAAGAAAAGTTTTTGATAGCATATCCTAACAGAACAAACGGTGGTCGACTGACCTGAACATTGCTTTGGAGGGCGGAACTGGCGTCGTAAGCTGCCTGGCTCGCATCCCGGATGGTCTTCAACTGCTCCATCATGATCCCTGCCTGGCGTATCGCCTCCTTCGCTGCGCCAGCTTGGTCCTCTGGGACGTGGTGCGTCGTGAAGAGGGAGGGCTGCGGAGCACTCGTCAGTGGATCTGCGAAGGACACGGTGTGTCGAGTGGTGTTCTCCTCCTCCGCGACCAGAGTCTCAGGCACCGTCACATCCTGGGTCACCCTGCTGGCAGACGCTTTCCTACTCCTTCTGTACTTCAGCGGTTCCTCATCTTCATCATCATCAGGGAAAGTGATAACAACATTGGATGGAGCTATAGAAAAGAATCAGGATTAGATCATGAGTCAGTCGACTAAAGACGGTGTTAAGAGTATAGTACCAGGTTTTGAGGTTGCTGCGTCCTCCATCTCATGGTCGTCAGCCCGGGCCGAGGTCTCAGAAGTAGCAGCACTGCAACTCCAAAGAGTCAGTCGACTAACTCCAGCGCCAACCAGAGATAAAGTTCACACAAAACAAGAAGACTTAAGCAACACGATTACCCTGATATGGTGGGGATGGACACCTTCATCTTCGGCAGGTGCTTGGTCAGCTTCGACGGGGCCGCCCTGGGCTGCTTCGACGCCTTTTCAGTCGGCGCCGGAGAGGTGGTCCGAGGGTGCTTGGTCGACTGTGTAACAGTCGCAACCCCCTCGCCGCGTTCGGTCGCAGGGTCATGGACAAGTTTCGACCGCCTTTTCGAGCGCGGTGGTGCGACCTCCTCCTCCTCCTCCTCTTCCTCGTCCTCATCGTCATCATCATCATCGTCATCATCATCATCATCAGCCTCAGCGGCGTCCGAGTCCCACTCCTCCTCCTGGCTCTCGCCCCCGCTCGCTTCTCCCTCCTCGGTCGGAGCCTGTGCTCCATTGGGCATCGAGTACAACTCAGTGAGGGCCTGATAGACATCAAGACAAAGATCAGTCGACCGATCAGCAGAGAAAATAGAAATAAATGTGACGAGAATACAATGGGAAGTGGAGCAGACATACCTTGTTTGGATCACTGTGGCAGTCGAGTGGAGGAATCCTTCTGGCTCCGCGAGGGTTATCTTTGTTCCCAGTAACAGCGGCCATCCACCTTTCCAGAGTGGTATCGTCGACTGTTTCTGGATTGACCCGAGTCACATCCTCAGTCCCGCAGTACAACCACATGCAATGGCTCCGGAACTGAAGAGGCTGGATTCGACGCCTAAGGAAAACCTCCAGGAGATCCATACCCGTCACTCCCTCTCGAACCAACTGAACTACGCGCTCCATCAGCATCTTCACGTCAGCTTTCTCCTCCGGAATCAACTTCAGAGAGGAGGGCTTGTTCACTCGGTCCATGGTAAATTGAGGGAGTCCACTCGACTGCCCCGGCGTCGACTGAGTCTGGCAGTAGAACCAGGTCGACTGCCAACCTCTGACTGACTCGGGAAATGTCATGGCTGGGAAGGTGCTCTTGTTCCTCACCTGGATCCCCAGGCCTCCACACATTTGGACAACTCGGGTTCTTTCGTCGCCTGGGCTCGCCTTCTTCACGGTTTGAGAGCGACACGTGAATATGTGCTTGAACAAGCCCCAATGCGGTCGACAGCCCAGAAAACTCTCACACATGGACACAAACGCGGCAAGATAGGTGATAGAATTCGGGGTGAAGTGGTGGAGTTGCGCTCCAAAGAAGTTCAACAAACCACAGAAGAAAATGCTCGGCGGCAAAGAGAATCCGCGGTCGACATGGGTAGCCAAAAGCACGCACTCACCCTCTTCCGGCTGGGGCTGCCACTCTTTCCCCGAAAGCCTCACAGCTCCATGAGGGATCAGGCCCTCGTTGGCCATGTCGAGGAGATCCTTCTCCGTGATGGTCGACTGGATCCAATCTCCCTGGACCCAGCCTTTCGGCAGGCGAGATCTAGACGAAGACCCGCCGCGGCTGGTGGATCTCCCCTTCGCCTTCTCCGTCGCCGACGCCTTCTTCGCGCGCTCCAGCGCCGCCGTCTTCTCCTTGACCATGGCTACCGGCGAGGCGCGTGAGGAGAAGTTGTGCGGAGGCGAGAGCGTGCGTGTTGGGCGGAGACGAAGGGAGCAGAGAGAGAATGCCGAGGCACTGTTCAAAAAACCCTCGCCGGGCGCATTTATAAGATCCCTTCCGAGTGGATGACAGGTGGGCCCGGTCGATCTAATCGTATCCTGTAACAGTTGCGCAAGCGTGATACGTGGCGAAAAAAGTGGCACGGGAATCGAGGCGTCTATGCCCCGTCCCATCCGAGCGCCACGGTCCGCTCCGCTTCGCGCGCTCCCCCAAATTCTGTATCCCGCGGAATCCGCGGATGGCAGATCAGTCTGCCAGATGCGAGATTTCCTGCGATCCGTCGCTCGGAAATCAGCGAAGTCCAAAAAGATCACTCGACGAAGAAGAAGAATGGATCGAGTCGACTGAAGAAAAGTTGTTCACTATGAACAGAGAGAATTTTTTGGTTCAAAAACAACGCACAACCAGTATGCAAAAGCTAATCGGAAACAACATCAACTCCTTCATCACTCAAGCCTCAATACATTGGGGGGCTAATGATGGAGTCATGTACCTAGGGTAGGGTCACGGACCTGATCTAAGTACCCTGCCCGAGGACACCCTTAGAAGAGATCACCTTCCAGTCGACCTACGAGGGATTCACTCGACTGACTTGAAGGACTCGACCACGAAGACTCACTCGACCACCAGAAGGTCAAGAAGCACTCTGCACTGCAACGGCCTGTAATTAAGTAGACTTTATGATAGTAAAGACACTTTATGTGGGGCGTTACCTGTAACGCCCCGGACTTAATACACCTTAAACCCTTCATTACGTGGGCTGGCTGGGGTCCTGGCGCACTCTATATAAGCCACCCCCCTCCACAGGCAGAAGGGTTCGGCACCTTGTAATCCATATACACATAATCCACTCGACCGCCTCCGGGCTCCGAGACGTAGGGCTTTTACTTCCTCCGAGAAGGGCCTGAACTCGTACATCTCTTGTGTTTACAACCTCTCCATAGCTAGGACCTTGCCTCTCCATACCTACCCCCCACTCTACTGTCAGACTTAGAACCACGACACCCCGCCCGACGGCGATGCAAGGGCTTCCAAGACTCCCACGCCAGCATCGACGGCGCGCTCCTCTCAGGCGGCGCGCGACGAACGACGTAATCACACCGAAGACCCTGGGCGCTGCCGCGGGAAAAGCCCCGAGCGCTGCTCCCGGGATGCAGAAGACCTGCCCGCTCGCCGAGGCGCTTGTGAAGATGGCATGCAACCGCGGGGTCATGATAGAGCTCCTTCTGACATGGTCAGAAGTCGAAGCGCGCCACGATCCGTGCAGGTTTCACTGCCACCAACGCCAGCAGAAGCCCTGGCACGCGCGCAGTTGCTCCTCGATTTTCCTCCCACTACGGGGAAACTCGACGAATGGAGGGCCACTATCCGAAGCCTTGTTGCGGTGGCCAACAAAGACGAACCGAGTCCGGTGGAGCCCCCGGCTCGACACTCCGACGGAGTCCCACGCACCAGTGGCAGGAAAGCCGGCAGCGCCGCGACCACGGTGCACTCGCCTCCTCCTCGCCCGGTACCGCGGACGCTAGCCCGTCGTGACGCTACGGGCGACGAAATCTCCATAGCATCGTCCGACCCGCGAACCCACTGTGACTAGCGCCAAGTCCTTCGGGAACGAGAACATGAAGACGCTCGAACCACTATCGAGCGCCGGCGCGGAGCGCGCCACCAGTTAGACAGGCGAGCAGGGCCTGCTGTGGACCACTCGGCACCGGAGAGCCCTGGAGGCCTACCTTACGAGGTAGGCTGTCCGGCTTTTACCCGTGAGCTGCGGCAGTTCCAGTGGCCCACTCACCACACCTTCAAACCTGACATGGGCGAAAAGTACAGCGGCAAGACCCACCTGTCCGAGTTCCTTAGCATCTACACCATCGCGATGCAAGCTGCCGGAGCCCGTGACGATAAGGTGCTTGCGAATTACTTTCCGTTGGCTCTTAAACCCAATGCCATGTCATGGTTGATGCACTTGCCGATAGACTCTATTTCCTCCTGGTCGGATTTGTGTCATGAGTTCGTGGGCGCCTTTACTGGAGGCCACCAAGCCCATGGCCAAGCAAGCGACCTGCACGTCATTCCCCAGAAGGGAGGCGAGAGTCTCCGCAAGTATATACAGAGGTTCAGCCAGATACAGTACAATATCCCTGATGTTCACCCTGCCGCCATCATCAGCGCGTTCCGTCAGAACGTGCGTAACCGCAAGATGCGAGAAGAGCTGGCAATGAACAAGGTGAAAGATGTAGCAGAACTCTATGTTCTTGCTGACAGATGTGCCCGGGCTAGTGGCGCAGAGAGAGGTTGACGACGAGGTAGTGGCAGCAACAGAGCCCGACACCACTGATGCAGAGACGACACAGCCAGTTGGAGTGCCGCCGAAGAAGAAAATGATGCAGCACCCGGTCTACTTTGTTAGTTCCCTCCTGCAGGGGGCTAGATCAAGGTACTCCGGCGTGCAGAAACTGCTCTTCGGCCTTCTTATGGCCTCGAGGAAGCTGCGTCACTACTTCCAGGCACACAAGATCACTGTCGTCACTCGCCTCCCTCTGCAACGGATATTGCACAATCCAGATGCGACGGGAAGGATTGTGGAATGGGCACTGGAGCTGTCCAGCTTTGGCCTCAAGTTTGAAAGTACTTCGACGATCCAGAGCCGAGTCCTGGCGGAGTTCATTGCAGAATGGACCGCGACGCCTGACGAAGAGGCCCAAGAGACTGCCCTCCCCGGCAAGGAGGCAAGTTGCAATTGGATCATGTACTTTGATGGAGCTTTCTCCTTACAAGGTGCCAGGGCTGGCATACTGGTTGTCGCCCCCACCGGAGAGCACCTCAAGTACGTGATCCAGATGCACTTCCCGAGGGAGGTGTCAACAAACAATACGGCAGAGTACGAGGGGATGCTTGCCGGTCTTAGGATCGCGGCGGACCTCGGAATCAAGAAACTCATCGTCAGGGGCGACTCGCAGCTTGTCGTCAAGCAAGTCAACAAGGACTACCAGAGCCTGTTGATGAAGGCCTACGTCGATGAAGTGAGAAAGCTGGAAGAACGTTTCGACGGTATACAGGCTGAGTACGTTCCCCGAGCGGAGAACGATATCGCCGATCAGCTGTCGAAACGCGCTGCCCTCAAGCTACATGTGGAACCAGGTACCTTTGTGCTTCAGCTTACTCGGCCATCCGTTAATCCATCAACTGAGCAGAACAAGAGGAGGAAATCAGGGCCCGGCAAGTACTTTCCCGCCGAACTCCCCGGAGCCACCGGCAAGGATGTTGCCGGGGACACTGAGCCCGCCACGGGACGGCTAGCTCTGGCGGAGCGTCAAACTCTTGCCGTCGAGACAGCCGCTCCTATAGCGGAGGAAATGCCTTTTGTGACGCCCCCGATTCAATCGTACACTAATCATGCATGCAAATGTGTACGATCAAGATCAGGGACTCACGGGAAGATATCACAAGACAACTCTAAAACATAAATAAGTCATACAAGCATCATAATACAAGCCAAGGGCCTCGAGGGCTCGAATACAAGTGCTCGATCATAGACGAGTCAGTGGAAGCAACAATATCTGAGTACAGACATAAGTTAAACGAGTTTGCCTTAAGAAGGCTAGCACAAATTGGGATACAGATCGAAAGAGGCGCAGGCCTCCTGCCTTGGATCCTCCTAAACTACTCTTGGTCGTCGTCAGTGGGCTGCACGTAGTAGTAGGCACCTCCGGTGTAGGAGTCGTCGTCGACGGTGGCGTCTGGCTCCTGGACTCCATCGTCTGGTCGCAGCAATCGGGTAAAGAAAGGGGAAAAGGGGGAACAAGGCAACCGTGAGTACTCATCCAAAGTACTCGCAAGCAAGGAGCTACACTACATATGCATGGGTATATGTGTAAAGGGCCATATCGGTGGACTGAACTGCAAAATGCCAGAATAAGAGGGGGATAGCTAATCCTGTTGAAGACTACGCTTCTGGCAGCCTCCGTCTTGCAGCATGTAGAAGAGAGTACACTGAAGTCCTCCAAGTAGCATCACATAGCATAACCCTACCCGACAATCCTCCCCTCGTTGCCCTGTTAGAGAGCGATCACTTGGTTATATCTGGCACTTGGAAGGGTGTGTTTTATTAAGTATCCAGTTCTAGTTGTCATAAGGTCAAGGTACAACTCTGGGTCGTCCTTTTACCGAGGGACACGGCTATTCGAATAGATTAACTTCCCTGCAGGGGTGCACCACATAACCCAACACGCTTGATCCCATTTGGCCGGACACACTTTTCGGGGTCATGCCCGGCCGCGGAAGATCAACACGTCGCAGCCCCTCCTAGGCACAATAGAGAGGTCATCACGTCGGTCTAAACCTAAGCGCACAGGGGTCTGGGCCCATCGCCCTTAGCACACCTGCATGTTGCGTGGGCGGCCGGAAGCAGACCTAGCCTAGTGGCGTTCCAGTCCAATCCGGCGCGCGCCGCTCAGTCGCTGACGTCACGAAGGCTTCGGCTGATACCACGACGTCGAGTGCCCATAACTGTTCCTGCGTAGTTGGTTAGTGCGTATAGACCAAATGGCCAGACTCAAATCAAATACCTAGATCTCGTTAAGCGTGTTAAGTATCCGCGAACGCCGACTAGGGCCAGGCCCACCTCTCTCCTAGGTGGCCTCAACCTGCCCTGTCGCTCCGCCACAAAGTAACAGTCGGGGGTCGTCGGGAACCCAGGCCCACCACTACCTGGGTGGAACCACCTGCCCCTTCAGCCCCCATCTCCGAACAGTATCACAGGTAATGTAGCAGTGTAAAGTATATAGCATATGCCCGTGATCACCTCCCGAAGTGATCACGGCCCAGTAGTACAGCATGGCAGACGGACAAGAGTGTAGGGCCACTGATGGAACACTAGCATCCTATACTAAGCAGTAGGATAGCAGGTAAAGGTAACAACAGTAGTAGCAAGGGCAGGCTATGCAGCAATATAGGATTAACTGAAAGCAGTAACATGCTACACTACTCTAATGCAAGCAGTATAGAGAAGAGTAGGCGATATCTGGTGATCAGGGGGGGCTTGTCTGGTTGCTCTGGCAAGAGAGAGGGGTCGTCAACTCCGTAGTCGTACTGGGAAGCAGCGGCATCGGTCTCGATGTCTAGCGAGAGAAGAGGAGGAAGAAACAATAAATATTTAAGCAAACAGATGCATAGCGATGCATGACATGACAAGTATCGGTGCTAGGGGTTCCCTAACGCGGTATGAGGTGATACCGGTGAAGGGGGGAAACATCCGGGAAAGTATCCCCAGTGTTTCTCGTTTTTGAACAGATGAACCGGAGGGGGAAAGTTGCGAGTTTGATATGTTAGGGGTGTGTGGCGGACGAACGGACTGCGTATCCGGATTCGTCTCATCGTTCTAAGCAACTTTCATGTATAAAACTTTTTCATTCGAGCTACGGATTATTTTCTATTAATTTTCAAAGCTTTAAGCAATATCCTAAAAATCCCTGAAATTCTACTAAGTGTGAGATTTCGTCAGTTTTAAACATCACTTTGCTGTTTTCAAAACGCTACAACTATTGTTCTGTACATCCTATGTTTTTGTGCTTTATACCAATTTTGAGCATTTTTCTGCGATCTACAAGATAGTAGCACTTGCATCTCTGTTAGAGTGCATTTGCTTGATCATCAACAGCTCTAAAGTAGCTATGAAATTAAAGCCGCTTTCGGCTTTTCTATTAACAGAACATTGAACTTTGTGATTTTCGTATGATTTAATCCAGGCATCTAACGGATTTGGTCCAATGGAAACATTTGAGCCTTGTCAAGTGTACTACCTATACAAATTAATTTCAGCTAAATTAGACTTTGTTTTACCACACTTTTGTTGCCAGGCAGAGGGCTAACAGAGTAGAAATAATAGAAGCTAGCCAGTGCTACAGTAGTATTCAGTTACTGTAGCAGCGGCAGCAGAGCAGCGAATTGCAGCGGCAGGAGCGGCCGCAAGCGCGGGCGGGCAGCTGCGGGCGCGGGCACGCGCGGCCGAGCGGGCGCGGGCACGCGCGGCCGAGCGCGCGCGCTCAGACGGGCAAGGGAGGCCACGGTGGTCGGGCGCAGCGGGGCGAGGTGGTGTGCGGGCGCAAGGGCACGACTGCAGTAGGCAGCGCCGCAGCACGCAGAGGCAGTAGCCAGAGTAGGGGCGCGGGCTGAAGCGGGCGGCAAGCGGGGCAACGGAGCGGCAATAGGCGGCAGCAGCAGTAGGGCAGAGGCAGCGAGCAGTGCAGCACATGGAGCCGCAGGTGCGCGTACACGGACACTGAGGTTCAGCCATGGTGGCTGAGCTCGCGGGGCAACTACACGACAACGAATTAATGCAGGTAAAAAGGGGGAATCGACTTGGGCCCTCATTGTGAGCGCGACGGTGTGGTCGGGGAGGCCGGGGAGTCGTGGTGGTGTAGATCGACGGCGGTGATGGCGAGGCAGTGTCGGCCGAGTCGGGGAAGACGGCGCTGGCGACGTGGCGGCGGCCTCCCATCTCTGATCCGGTGGTGTGGTCGACGAAGAAGAACCCTCCGGAGCTCTTGGACGTCCTCCGGTGGCGGGGAAGCACGGTGGCTATGGCAACGATGAGGCGGCGACGATTGCATCTCGGGTGCAAATGAACGTGAGAGGGAGAGGGGCGAGCGAAGGGAACGGGGGTGCTAGGGTTCGGCGACGGGAGAGGGGCGTCGGCTTAAGTAGCCTCGGGCAAGCGCCGGAGGACCACCGGATGGCCGCCACGGTGATGCCCATCGCCGTGGCGAGCATCGGCGGGGGACAACGCGGGGTGGGAACAAGGTCTTCTTCTTGGTCTTCTTCTCCGGCACCTCATATGGTGCCGGAGTCAGCATCTCCATTAGGAGAGCGTCGGCTGGATCTTCGGGCAGGGGGGCTGGACAGTCAATCTGCTCCGCTGTCTCCACCCAGTCCTGTTAAAGGCATGGAGGCTTAGATCCCCACATGATCAAACTGGGGATAATAAATACCCTATAAGGTATAAAGGAAATTACCGAACTGGTGTGGCGCTGTGCGCTGAGTCTGCGGTCCTCGGTAAGGGAAGGGGGCACCTCGGTGCCCTTGAACAGCACCTTCCAGACATCCTTGTGTGTCATGTCAAAGAGCTCGCGCAGAGTCTGGTGCTTGGCCGGGTTGAACTCCCACAAATTGAATGCCCGTTGTTGACACGGGAGGATCCGGCGGAAGAGCATGACCTGGACCACGTTGACGAGCTTGATTTTCTTGTTCATCATGTTCTTGATGAAGGTCTGGAGTCCGGTCAGCTCTACCGGGTTACCCCAGGACAGGCCCTTCTCTTTCCAGGAGGTGAGCCGCATGGGGATTCCGGATCGGAACTCGGGGGCCGCCACCCAGTTGGTGTCGCGCGTCTCGGTGATGTAGAACCACCCCGATTGCCACCCCTTTATGCTCTCCACATAGGAGCCCTCGAGCCATGTGACGTTGGGCATTTTGCCCACCATGGCGCCTCCGCATTCCGCTTGCTGGCCACCTACTACCTTCGGTTTAACATTGAAGGTTTTCAGCCACAGGCCGAAGTGGGGCCGGATGTGAAGGAAGGCCTCGCACACGACGATAAACGCCGAGATGTTTGAGGATAAAGTTTGGGGCCAGATCATGGAAATCCAGCCCGTAGTAGAACATGAGGCCATGGACGAAAGGGTGGAGGGGAAATCCCAGTCCGCGGACGAAATGGGTGAGAAAAACCACCCTCTCATGAGATTCCGGGGTAGGGACGATCTGCCCCGCATTGGGCAGCCGATGCGCGATATCCGCGGCCAAGTATCCGGCTCCCCGCAGCTTTTTGATGTCCTCCTCCGTGACGGAGGATTTCATCCACTTGCCTCCCGCTCCGGACATGCTTGGAACGGTTTGAGGAGAAAGACGCAAACTTGGGTGTTGGAGCTCGAGTGCGCGAGAATGGATGAGCAAGGAGGAAGAAGGCGTGGGTGAAAAGGGTGAACCCTTATCCCTTTATAAGGGCGGACGAAACTATACGCCCCCACCTGCCTAGTAAACTCTCTTATTCCCCAAGCGCCGTAATTGATGGCGCGGTTGGATTACCCACGTCCGTATTGATGAGAATCCCTTGATAAGGGGACACGATCTCTGCTTTGACAAGACGTGCCAAGGAAACCGCCTCGCAATATGCGCTGAGGCTGGTTGAGAAAAACGGTTCGAATAATGACCGGGCCATGGTGTGATGTCATGCTATCGACTGTGTCAGCAGATTAGATTTGTGGAAGTATTATTCTCTCTACGGTGGTACGTGGATTTTTTTTACACAGCCGGACACTATCCTTGTGTTCAAAATCTTCTATGGAGTATTCGGAGGAGGAACCCGCCTTGCAATGCCGAAGACAAACTGCACGCCGGACTCATCGTCATTGAAGCCTAATTCAGGGGCTACTGAGGGAGTCCTGGATTAGGGGGTATCTGGACAGCCGGACTATATCCTTTGGCCGGACTGTAGGACTATGAAGAGACAAGATTGAAGACTTCGTCCCGTGTCCAGATGGGACTCTCCTTGGCGTGGAAGGCAAACTTGGCAATACGGATATGTAGATCTCCTTCCTTGTAACCGACTCTGAGTAACCCTAGCCCCCTCCGGTGTCTATATAAATCGGAGGGTTTAGTCCGTAGGACAAGAACAATCATACCATAGGCTAGCTTTTAGGGTTTAGCCTCTACGATCTTGTGGTAGATCAACTCTTGTAATACTCATATCATCAAGATCAATCAAGCAGGAAGTAGGGTATTACCTCCATCGAGAGGGCCCGAACCTGGGTAAACATCGTGTCCCCTGCCTCCTGTTACCATCCGCCTTAGACGCACAGTTCGGGACCCCCTTCCCGAGATCCGCCGGTTTCGACACCGACAGTTTGTGTCCTCCATAATACTTCATCATGCACAATACATCGAATGGTTCTCTAATCATTCGTCGTCACCTTGAGCCACCGGACTATATATTTGAATGGCGGTGCCAGCGTCGGCCATTAAGAAGGGTAAGAAGGAAGACAAAAAGAGAGATGGCTGCTTTACTTGTGGTTCGGAGGAACACTGGCCAAACAAGTGCCCAAACAATTACCAAGAAGCCAGGACAGGACTCCAAGCCTGTCAATGTCACTCTAAGCAACAATGATGGGGCATCTGGGTATGGTAATCTGTTTACAGTACTTTCAGTTTGTTAGTCCACCAATTGGTGGGTTGACACGGGGGCCAATATTCATGTGTGTGCTGATGTGTCTTTGTTTTCTGGCAGCATATAAATACGAAATCCACAGGGATGCTCAGCTTGATTTTAGTGGAACTGCACAAAATGTTCAGATGGTTCGTGTCCTCCATAATAATACTTCATCATGCACAATACATCGAATGGTTCTCTAATCATTCGTCGTCATCTTGAGCCACCGGACTATCAGATGACAAACTGATGACAAACCCTGCCCGTTTCACAATCATAGGCATTACATATTTTGAATGGGAAAAGCTTGTCAAAGTTGACATTAGTATAATATATTGGAATTGGAAAACCTTGTCATTTTTTGCTGATTGATGTTAGCGAGAAGACATGCATTTGATATTTTTGAGTGGGACGCCCTTTGCTGTGAGCAACGTCAATCGTTTTTTCCTATTCCTGTCTTCAGTTCAGAAGTAAATATTTACTCTGCTGAGATGCATAGTCACATAGTCACATGAATGTTGACTTATGTAAGATATTTTAAGAGTTTGTTCTGAATATTGTCTATGTAATGCCAGGCCTTGTGTTTGATTGCAAAGTTGAGCTTGGAATGTTGTGGCATGCGGCATCACGAGCTTTTCACCGTGCCTCTTGAGAATAATGCTTCGTATTGTTTTGCATGTCGATCTAATGCCAGTGATTTGCTTGTTAGGAAGATCATCCTCTTCTGTTGTTTCCTTGCTTAAGAAGTTCATCGTCTTATGTTTCATTCATAGCATATACGACAAGTCGGGTAGGTTAGACGTGAAACCATATGATCTTCCGACCAACTCATCATCTTAGGCCGTGATTGGATTGTCGTTTTCCAACCAAAACTACTTGTAAACTGACGCTTGTAAATAAAAGCAGATGGTCTCAGGCGAAGCGCTTGCTTGGTCGATTTCGACTAGTAAAATATACACCGGTCTCTCAAATTACACGTGTAACCCGCCGGTTTTACTTACAGACCTCGGGCCCTCAGTTTTATTACGCATGTATTTTACACGTTGTTTCCAATGACGAGTAAATTACACTTGTACCTTAATACATGTGTGAAATAATCCAGAGCTCCCAAGCGCGGCCTTACCGTTTCATGCCGTCTCAGTCTCTCGAAGGTGCTCATAGGTGTCCGATGATCCTGGCTTCCTGAATGAGCAGCGGGCGCTGTACCAGACCATCCGTAGGGCCCATGAGGCCCTCTCTATCGTAATTCAAGTTGTTGCGCTCGCCGTGGTGCCGAGCACTGTTAACATGGTCAATGAACATGAGGATTCAGGAGATGACTTTATTTTGACTGGTTGACAGTAGGGACCCACTAGGGCCATAGCCGTACGTATGCAAGTGCCTCCTTATTATGACCAACTATATTTTTTTGCTTCCTCCTAGTGTCCTGACATCATGGACCCACACCATTGTCAACCTATGTAGTCAATAAACGAGAGAATTGCACAAGGTGCGACCGACAGCTGGGACCAAGCAGCTCGAGCAGTATTTGTGTTTTTGAGGCGTGAGCACTGCAGAGTTTTTCTTGGCGATGCTTTCGTTGTTGTTCAGAGGAGAGCAGGGTATTAACTGTGCGGGCTGTGGCCCGTCTAGCCCAGGACAGATATCCAGCCCAGATATTAATTTTTTTCAAGATGAAAATGGCTAGCCCAGCTATACATTTTTTTTGAGGAATACCCGCCCAAAAAATGATTCCTCCCCCTGACATCTGGGGCGCACCATTTCGGAAGCTGACCTGTGGGCCTACTAAGTTGACGCGTACCAAGGGCTTTGTCAACTTAGTCAATATGAATGATTCTAGCTGCAGTGACCGTACGATGTCCATCCAACGGCCGTAGTGCTTCTTCAACCTCTGGTCTTCTTGCTCCAGCCGCCCAAAGCAGCGCCGGTCGTGCCGCCTGCTCCTGCCCACCATGGCCGGCTATGCTGCCGTGGAGGCCTCACCGCCCCTACTACTCCCGCCGCTAGCCAGGCCATCCCTCCACTCACCCACACCCCCTGCTATTCTGCGGCGACGGCAGCCTCACACCGCAGCCGAACCAGTGAACCCTCGTACTCCTCTTCGCGCGGGCTTCCACTGCCGCGTCTTTCCCGACTCTGCGTCATCCCCTTCCTAGGCCTCGCCGCTCGCCGTCGTCCACCGCCTGGTGCTCTCGGCGCGGCGTGGTCAACGTGGTCAAGGAACGACTTCCATCAGAAGAGTACTGCACGTGGAGAGGCTGACAGCTGAGTCCACGACAGCCGCAAGGAAGTGCCTCCTTATTATGCGGAAATCATTATTCCTCCACCTGACAACAGGGGCCCACCGGACGGGCCACCGTATTTGATGAAAAAACGTTTCCCCCTGACTGCTGGGACCCACCGGACGGGCCACCGTATTTCACGAAAAAAATGTTCCCCCCGCTGTCAACTCAGACCCACTGGAAGTGCCTCCTTATTACGCACAAAAAATGAATACTCCCCCTGCTAGTTGGGACCCACCTTGGTGGGAGGCTGACTTGTGGGCCTACTAAGTTGTCGGGGACGGAGTGCTTTCTCAACTTAGTCAATCTGAACGATTCTAGCTCCAGTGACCGTACGATGTCCATCCAACGGCCGTAGTACTTCTTCAACCTCTGGTCTTCTTGCTCCAGCCGCCCAAAGCAGCGCCGGTCGTGCCACATGCTCCTGCCTCCTGTGGCCAGCTGTGCTGCCGCGGAGGCCTCACCGCCCCCTACTATTCCCACCGCTGGCCAGGCCCTGCGGCGACGACAGCCTCACACCGCAGCCGAACCAGTGAACCCTCATACTCCTCTCCGTGGGGGCTTCCACTGCCGCGTCTTCCCCGACTCCGCATCGTCCCCTTCCTAGGCCTCGTCGTCGTCCACCGCCCTGGTGCTCTCGGCGCGGCGTGGTCAACGTGGTCAAGGAACGACTTCCATCGGAAGAGTATTGTACATGGAGAGGCTGACAGCTGGGTCCACGGCGGCCGCAAGGAAGTGTCCTTATTACGCGCAAAATAATTATTCCTCCACCTGACAGCAGGGACCCATCGGACGGGCCACCGTATTTTGCAAAAAAAACGTTTCCCCCTAACTGCTGGGACCCACCAGCTACATCTTCGCACGCAAGGAAGTGCGTCTGGGCAGAAAAAAACGATTCGCCCCCCTAACTGCTGGGACCCGCTAGCTACATCTTCACAGGCAAGGAAGTGCCTAACAGTCGGGACCCACCTGGTCGAAGCATACGTAGCATTGTCATTCTGGTCGTGAACATGTACGTACATACTGGTCGATGTAGAGGCGCGCACATGTCGTAGTAGAGGCGCGCACGTAGCATGTACATGTACGTACAACGGCCAGTGTGCAAGAAAGAAAATACGGCCACGTACGTACATACGGGCAGGGTCTCGAACGCCTACTCGCGCATACGTACGGCCAGGGCTCGTGTACATGGCTGGGTCGGGACGGAGAAACAGCGTCGTCGTCGTGTTCATGGGGAGCCAACCGGCTGGGTCGGAATGGAATGCGTCATCGTGTTCATCGGGAGACCTGGCGTACCACAGAACGGAGGAAACGGCCTTGTGTTCGACCAGCCACGTTCGAAACGGGATCCTGTTCATCGGGAGGGGTCTTGCGTACCGCAAAACGGAGGAAACGGACCTCCTACGGTCGAAACGGGGGTCCTGTTGACCGCGAGGGGTGTGGCGTACCATAAAACGGAGGAAATGGACTTGTGTTGGAGCGCTACGGTCGAAACGGGGGTCCTGTTCATTGGGAAGGGTGTGGCGTACCGCAAACCGGGACTCCACGGGATACTGTTCATCTCCACCGTCGACCCCCTCAAGCTTCAAGGGCTACTGTTCATCCACCGTCGACCTCCTCCAGCCTCCACCTGCGACTGCTCATACACGGGCTCCTGTTCATCCAGCCTCCACTGCGCGCTACTCCACCGACTACTTTTCAACCAGCCCTCTCCACGGGCTCCTATTCAACCACCCCTCCATGGGCTACTGTGTTGGAGAACGTTGCAGAAAACAAAAAAATTCCTACGGTTTCACCAAGATCCATCTATGAGTTCATCTAGCAACGAGTATTCAGATTGCATCTACATACCTTTGTAGATCGCGAGCGGAAGCGTTCAAAGAACAGGGACGAGAGAGTCGTACTCGACGTGATCCAAATCACCGGAGATCCTAGCGCCGAACGGACGGCACCTCCGCGTTCAACACACGTACGGTCAGCGTGACGTCTCCTCCTTCTTAATCCAGCAAGGGAGAAGGAGAGGTTGAGGAATATTGCTCCAGCAGCAGCACGACGGCGTGGTGGTGGTGAAGCAACAGTACTCCGGCAGGGCTTCGCCAAGCACGTGACGGAGGAGGAGAGGTGTTGGGGAGGGGAGGGGCTGCGCCTTGGATGTGTCCAGCAGCCCTCCCCTCGCCCCTCTATTTATAGGGGAAGGGAAAAGGGGGGCCGGCCCCTCTAGATGAGATCTAGAGGGGGGGCGGCGGCCAGGGGGAGGGGACTTCCCCCCAAGCAAGGGGGCGCCCCCCTCAGGGTTTCCCCCCAACCCTAGGCGCATGGGCCCTAGGGGGGAGTGGCGCACCAGCCCACTTTGGGCTGGTTCCCTTCCTCATACAGCCCATAAGGCCCTTCGGGAGAGGTGGCCCCTCCCGGTGGACCCCCGGAACCCCTCCGGTGGCCCCGGTACAATACCGATATGCCCCCGAACCTTTCCGGTGACCGTATGACAACTTCCCATATGTAAATCTTTACCTCCGGACTATTCCGGAACTCCTCGTGATGTCCGGGATCTCATCCGGGACTCCGAACAACATTCAGTAATCACATACAAGTCTTCCTAATAACCCTAGCGTCACCGAACCTTTAGTGTGTAGACCATACGGGTTCGGGAGACATGCAGACATGACCGAGACGGCTCTCGGGCAATAACCAACAACGGGATCTGGATACCCATGTTGGCTCCCACATGCTCCTCGATGATCTCATCTGATGAACCACGATGTCGAGGATTCAAGCAACCCCGTATACAATTCCCTTTGTCAAGCGGTATGTTACTTGCCCGAGACTCGATCGTCGGTATCCCAATACCTCGTTTAGTCTCGTTACCGGCAAGTCACTTTACTCGTATCGTAATGCATGATCCCATGACCAAACACTTGGTCACATTGAGCTCATTATGATGATGCATTACTGAGTGGGCCCGGTGATACCTCTCCGTCACACGGAGTGACAAATCCCAGTCTCGATCCGTGTCAACCCAACAGACACTTTCGGAGATACCTGTAGTGTACCTTTATAGTCACCCAGTTACGTTGTGACGTTTGGTACACCCAAAGCACTCCTACGGTATCCGGGAGTTACACGATCTCATGGTCTAAGGGAAAGATACTTGACATTGAAAAGCTCTAGCAAAACGAACTACACGATCTTGTGCTATGCTTAGGATTGGGTCTTGTCCATCACATCATTCTCCTAATGATGTGATCTCGTTAACAATGACATCCAATGTCCATAGCCAGGAAACCATGACTATCTATTGATCAACGAGCTAGTCAACTAGAGGCATACTAGGGACACGTTGGTGTCTAAGTATTCACACATGTATTACGATTTCCGGATAACACAATTATAGCATGAATAAAAGACAATTATCATGAACAAGGAAATATAATAATAATGCTTTTATTATTGCCTCTAGGGCATATTTCCAACATACTGTTCATCTAGCCCTCCACCGTCTACTGTTCATCCTGCCCTCCACGGGGTGGTCCTGTTCATCCTGCCCTCCACGGGCTCCTGTTCAACCACCCCTCCACAGGCTACTGTTCATCCTGCCCTCCCCCGTCTACTGTTCATCCTGCCCTCCACGGGGTGGTCCTGTTCATCCTGCCCTCCACGGGGTCTTGTTCATCCAGCCCTAACCGGTTCGATCGATCGGGGGTCCTGTTCATCCAGAGGCAATACCATGGGGTCCTGTTCATCCACCCCCACCAGGAACTGTTCATCCAAACCCCCCAGAAACGCTCACTGTTCATCCAGAGGCAGTGTCGATCGGCTTCAGTTAGCAGCAGTAGCGAAGGAATCGCTCGGTCGGGTTTAGTTAACAGCCATCAATCGATCGCTCGGGTTCAGTAACGCATAGCCTGCAGTGCAATTGCTCGGGTTCAGTTAGAGCCCAACGCCTCGCTCGGGTTCAGTTAGAGCCCAACACCTCGCACCCACGCGCGTGCGTGTACGAGAGAAATGCGCATCGCTCGGCCCCGACCACCCACCGTAACCGGGAACACCCCAATATTTTCCTCGCCCTCGCTTATAACACGGTTTTTTCCGTCATGAACGTCCCAAAGAATGTCATGCAGCTGCATCTCCGGCCCGCCCAGGACGAAAAGCCCATTTTCTGTCATGATTTTTTGTCATAGAAGTAGGACCCCACCACATCTATGATGGTACCGGGTTTTGTCACAATTATCGTCATAGAAGTGTCATAAGTATGACAGAATTTTTTTTGTTCGGCCCAAAATGTCACGGATGTGTCTTTTTTTGTAGTGGTTGCGGTCACACAAGGCTTTGCTGATGATGAAGGGGCCCTCCCATGGGGAGGATAGCTTGGGCTGGCCGGCTTGCTGCTGGACGAGTCGGAGGACGAGGTCTCCCCTGCGGAACGCGAGGGGCTTGATCTTCTTGCTGTGGTAGTGCCTCAGGCCTTGCTGGTAGATGGCTGACCGGCTAAGCGCCAAGTAGCGTGCTTCTTCGAGTAGGTCAATGCCGTCCTCACGGGCTTCTTTGGCTTCGGCTTCAGTGTACATCACAACGCGCGGCGAGCCGAACTCGGCGTCGGTCGGGATGATGGCTTCGGCTCCGTAGATGAGAAAGAACGGGGTGAACCCGGTCGACCAGTTTTGCGTTGTGCGGACACTCCAGAGGATGGCTGGCAACTCGTCGAGCCAGCTGCCGAGCGAACAGACGAGCAGCTCGACGAGCCGTGGCTTGATGCCAGATTGGATGAGACCGTTGGCCCGCTCGACCTGGCCGTTGGACTGCGGGTGTGCAACGGAAGCCAGGACCAGGCGGATGTCGCAGACAGAGAAGTATTGCGCGAGTGCGCCCTTGGCGAAGTTGGTGCCATTGTCTGTGATGACGTTGTTCGGCATGCCGTAGCGCACCGCGATGTCTTTGACGAACCGGACGGCTGTTGGCCCATTCAGCTTCTTTATCGGCCGTGCTTCGATCCACTTGGTGAACTTGTCCACTGCCACCAGCAAATGCGTCATGCCGCCACGGACGGTCTTGAAGGGCCCCACAATGTTGAGTCCCGAGACCGCGAAAGGCCAGGCGATCGGGATGGTCTGGAGTGCCGAGGCCGGCTGGTGGTTGTGCTTACTGAAGCGCTGGCATCCCTCACACTTGAGGACAAGCGACTCGGTGTCTTGGAGGGCAGTGGGCCAGTAGAAACCATGGCGGAAAGCCTTGGCCACCAGGGACCGTGTGGTGGCTTGGTGCCCGCACTCGCCCTGGTGTATGTCGAGGAGGATCTCAATGCCCTTGTCTTGCTCGACGCAGCGCTGAAACACGCCGGTGGAGCTGCGCTTGATGAACTCATTATTGATTATGTTGTAGGCGGACGCCCGACGCTGCACTTGCCGGGCCTCGGTCTCGTCCATGGGGAGAACCCTGTTCTCCAGAAACTCTGAGATGGGAAGGGCCCATGATGGAGCGGTCACTACGGCGAAGACGGCCACCACGGCGGGTTCCGGGACGGCAGTCCCCAAGCTGGGGGCAGCAGCCCCCGGGTTGGGGACGGCGGCAGCCGGGTTGAGGATGACAGCGGCTGGGTCGATGGCTGCAGCCCTCGGGCTAGGTTCGACAGTCCCCGGGGTGGGTTCGGCAGCCCCGGTCCGGTTGAGGCGTGGCCGGGTTGTCCAGAACGAAGATGGACTCGGAGTCCAGAGATGGCTTGACGGACGGCTGGTGCAGGTGCTCGAGGGAGACGCTGGACGGGATGGACTGCCAAGACGAGGCGATCTTGGCGAGCATGTCGGTGGCCTCATTTTCCGCGCGCGGGACGTGGAGGAACTCGCAGCCTTCGAAGAAGCTGGACAGCTTTTGGATGAGGAAGCGGTAGCTTGCCATGTTGGAGTCACGAGTGTACCACTTGCCAGAGCACTACTGCACCACCAAGTCCGAGTCGCCGTAGCACAGGATGCGCCGGATGCCGAGTTCCTTGGCAAGCCGGAGGCCATGCACAAGGGCTTCGTACTCGGCGACGTTGTTGGAGGCGGCGAAGTGGATCTAGAGCGCGTACCAAAGTCGGTCGCCCTTCGGGGAAGATAACATGATGCCGGCCCCCAGGCCGAGGCGCATCTTGGAGCCGCCAAAGTGCATGCGCCAGTGCGTCGAATCCGGCTGTGGCAGCAGGTACTGGGTCTTGGTCCAGTCAATGAGGAAGACGGCCAGAGCTTGCGACTTGATCATAGTGCAGGGCTCGTAAAGGATGGTGTGGCCGGCTAGCTCAAGCGCCCACTTGGCAACCCGGCCAGAGGCGTCCCGGCAACCGATGATCTCGCCGAGGGGGCCGTGCAGACCACGGTAACAACGTGCTCTTGGAAGTACTGCTTGAATTTCTTGGCATTGAAGTACACGCCATAACACATCTTCTGGTAGTGCGGGTAGTTCTGTTTGGAGGCGGAGAGCACCTTGCTCAGGTAGTATACCAGGCGCTGGACGGATTGGATCTTGCCCTTCTCTGGTCGCTCGACGACCATCACCGTGCTGACCGACCGCGAGGTTGCGACAACGTAGAGCAACAGCGGCTCCTTCTCGGCTGGCGCAGCCAAGACGGGTGCGGTGGAGAGCATGCGCTTGAGGTCCCTGAAAGCTTTTTCCGCCTGGTCGTTCCATTCCAACGGTGTCGTCTTCTTCATCAGCTGATACAGGGGCAAGGCCCTCTCGCCCAGCCACCTGAGAAACCGGCTGACTGAGGCCAAGCAGTCAGTGAACTTCTGGACATCGCGCAGCCGAGCCGGCTTGCGCATGCGCTCGATGGCCTTGTTCTTCTCGGGGTTTGCATCAATGCAGTGCTCCGAGACGAGGAAGCCCAGTAGCTTTCCGGCCGGGACGCCGAAAATGCATTTCTCCGGGTTAAGCTTGACTTGGTACTTGCGTAGGTTGGCGAAGGTTTCCTTCAGGTCGTCGAGGAGCGTGAGGTGCTGCTTGGTCTTCACCATGATGTCGTCCACATAGACGCGGATGTTGCGGCCGAGTTGCGGCAGAAAGCATTTCTGCATGCGGCGTTGGAAGGTGGCGTCGGCGTTCTTCAGGCCAAACAACATGGTGATGTAACAATACGCCCCAAAGGGTGTGATGAAGGACGTCTTCAGGGCATCCATCGGGTCCAGATTTATCTGATGATAGCCGGAGTAAGCATCCAGGAAGGACGGGAGCTCACAGCCGGCGGTGGAGTCCATGACTTGCTCGATCCGTGGGAGGGTGAATGGATCTTGGGGCAGGCCTTGTTTAGGCTGGTGTAGTTGATACACATGCGCCAGGTCTTGTTCTTCTTCAGGAAGAGGACTGGGTTGGCCAGCCACTCGGGGTGAAACACTTTCATGATGAAGCCGGCCACCAAGAGCTTGGCGACCTCTTCACCAATGGTTCTTCTCTTCTCCTCGGAGAAACGTCGTAGGGGTTGGCGGACAGGCTTGGCGTCCTTGCGGATGTGGAGTTTGTGCTCGGTGTACTTCCTCGAGATACCCGGCATGTCCTTTGGGTCCATGGGAAAATATCCCGATTCTCATGGAGGAAGTCGACGAGCTGGCCTTCCTATTTGCTGTCGAGGCGGGTGCCTGCGACAACGTACTTGCTGGAGCTGGGGTCTTCCGGGTTCAGCTTCACTTTCTTGGTCTCCTTGGAGGACTTGAACGAGGCCTCGTCGGCCGGCTCCTCGGCCGGAATCGGCACGACCTGCATCTCGTTGGCTAGGGCGACGATCCGGTTGAGCTGGCGCCGCTCCTTGGCTATGACCAGCGACTCGGCCAGTTAGGCGCCATCTCGGGCGCACTCCAGGGACTTGCGGTAATCGCTAGTGATGGTGATGAGGCCCTTCGAACCCGGCAGCTTTATCTTCAGGTAAGCATAGTGGGGGACTGCCATGAACTTGGCGATTGCGGGCCGGCCCAGCAGCGCATGGTACGCGCTAGACAGATCCACCACCTCGAACCAGAGCGACTCGCGTCAGAATTGGTCGTTGGTGCCGAATAGGACGTCAAGCCGGATTCGGCCGATCGGAGAGTAGGAGAGGCCAGGAACGATGCCATGGAAGATCGTCCAGGTTGGCTCAGGTCTTTGGCCTCGAGGCCGAGCTTGGTCATGGTGTCACGGTAGAGGATGTTGATGCTGCTGCCGCCGTCGATGAGAACCCAGGAGAACTTGCACGTGCGCCGAGGCGCGACGATGGTGAGGTTGAGGACGAGGGCGTAGCCACCCGGGTTCGGCATGATAGCCGGGTGGTCTTCCCGAGTCCGAGTGACCGGGCGCTCCGACCATGTATTCCGGCTTGGCCGGGATGACGGTGTTCACTTCCAGCCGGAGCAAGCGCTCGCTACGCTTGTCGTCACCGAGGCTGGTGAAGACGACGTAGGTCGCGTTCTGGGCGAGGTAGACGTCATCGCGCATCATGCTACTAGCCGGGGGCGGTGGAGGAGGCAGAGGCGGCTGCCCCGCTCCCGGAGCCGGGGCCGGAGGAGGCGGGATGTCGCCCCTCATGAGGCGCTTGGTGATGGCGCACTGTCGAAGCGTGTGCGTGGACGGCCTTGCACCGCTGTGATGCTTGCAGGGAGCATCGAGCATCTCCTCGAAACTCATGGCGGCCTGCCACGCCGTCTTGCTGGTCTGCCGGTGTTTGGCGGCCGGGTCGGCCACGGGCGCCTGCTCAGCGGCCGCGATGAGCCGGTTGTCGTAACGCTGCGCCGGCTGGTCGGCCATGCACTTGTTGTTCTACTGGTTGTGCTGCTACCGGCTGCCTTCGCGGGCCGGCTTCGGAGGGGGAACCGGCTCTGCCTTGCCAGCTTCGTCCAGCGCCACCTGGATCTTCATGGCGGAGTCGGCATTGGCTTACTTGTCCGCCATCACCATGAGCGCGGCCATGGTGGCCGGCTCGAAGCGTAAGAGCTTGTGTTCATGGAGGGTGCCATCTCGGCACCCGTTGACGAAGTACTGGATTCCTTGGACTTTGTGGATGCTCCCGTAGCAGTTCTGGAGCTCGGTCCAGCGTGCGAGGTACTCGCGGCCGGTCTCCACCGGCCCCTGCACGCACATGGAGAGCTGGCTGGGACGATCGAGTCACCGGTAAGAAAGATTCTTCTTCTAGTAGTAAGAATAACCATGTTAAATCCAATATTGATGCTTCTAGTAGTTCTCTTGATTCCACTAATGATTCTCTTAGCCAAGTTACACTTGAGCAAGAAAATAGCTTATTGAAGGGAATTATAGAGAAGTGTGTTTACAAGAGCCTTGCCGGGAGTAAGCAATTTGAGGAAATTGTACGCAAGCAAGGAAGGCACCGGAAGAATCAAGGTGTTGGTTTTGAATGCAAGTTCAATGCCAATGGAGTTGAGTGGGAAGAAGATCAATACCCCAAGACGAAGTTTGTTCCTCAACAAGATAAGTATATATGATCCCACTTCTTTCAAAGGAACACAAGCTCAAGATGATCTTCCACCACAAGACCACAAGCTAAAAGGTAAGGACAAGCTTCAAGAGGAGATTAATGCATTTGAAGAAGCTCCTAATTAAGTCCTTGGTCAAGTGGGTTCCTAAGACTACATCAAGTTCTACTTCATCAAGTATGACTACAACTCCAAGGATTCCCATCAAGATGATGTGGATCCCGAAGAACAAGAACTATAGAGTTCTTTAGGGTGACTCCGCCAACATACTTCACTCATATTCTTTTGGCAAGGACGAGTGCAATCAACTTTCACATCCTGCACAAGTTCAAGGAGTCACAAACCCTCTTGTTGGTAAGACAAGGGACAAGGTAACCTAATGCTTTCATGGACAACATCATGTGTGAATTTCACTCTATGTCTATGGACATCATGTGGGACTAACCCTTGTAGGTATTGAAAGTGCAACTCACTCCAATGGATTGCTCCAAATGATCTACATCAACATTGAGCATCTACATCTTCAACACCTACATGAAGTCATCATCGACAAAACCCAAGGTTACTTCGTCCCTCTCAGGGGGGATATCAAATCTAGGGGGAGCTTTGCTCTAAAGAATTGAGCTAATGCAACTCTAATGATGTGAACACAACAATGCTTTATGTAAAAGTGGTAGCCCCACTTGTGCCTAAACGATGAGTATGACCTATGATCAAATGATCTCATTTGAATCCTCAGTCAATATACTCATATATTGATAACCTAGTCATCTCCAATTGCTTGATAGATGCTAGAGTGTTTGTGCATGCTTTGTCACATTATTTATTTGCTATCTTATTGTGTGAGCATGTTGAGTGCATATATTTCTCATTCGAGGACATCCATTTGTTGCTTTGGTTGTTTGGCTTTATATTTTTGGCAAATGGATGGACAAGAATGCCTAAGTACCCCCCTCTAGCTATCTATGCTTTTCTCGTCTCAAACTCTATTCATGTTATATCATAAAGTTTGAACAAGTCGAATTCAGACCCTCTGGGTGAGGAGTACTCGGAGTCACCGATACGTCAAGGGCTTAACTTCCAAAACCTCTTAGTGTATTTCGGTATGATCGACCCACTCCATTCGGTCATACCGAGTTCATTAAGTTGATCTAGGTTTTTGATCTCGGTGCAACCGATTAGAACCTTTCGGTCACACCGAGTTGCAACAACCGCTCATGATTCTGCATCTCAGTGCCACCGAGTTGTTCCACTAGGTCATATCGACAGTGTCTGGATATATATACCCGGGTTGAAAATTTGGAAATATCTCCAAACCCCTTTGCACGCGCCTGTCCAGCTCTGTCATCTCATGGCCTTCGGATCGCCGCCTCGTCAGCCGCGACTTCCTGCCGCTCGTGTTCGCCGCCGTCAACGGGAATCTTCACCGCCGTTGCCGCCGTAGCGAGTTCTTCACCAAGCTAGGGTATGAACTCGACCCTTTGTGCTTTGCCAACTCCGATTCTTAGTACAAAGATCAATGCCAATATTCATGCCACAATTGAAACGACTCTATCCACTGCAAAACTCCGTTAGATTAGATTTGATGCAAAAAAAGTAAGTTTAGGTTTCCGCCGAACTCATCTTGGACCGACCGATATTAGGATTTCGGTCTCACTGATTTGGCCCAGGCCATTGCACATGTACTACTCGGTCTGACTGAAGTGTACAAATCGGTGTGACCGAGTTTACATTCTCAGTGAAACCCTAGCATCTCGGAGTCACCGAACTGTGTCTCGGTCTGACCAATTTCACCAGTTTAGACTCTAAAGTTGCTTCATTGTCATCGAGTTTGTAATATCGGTAGCTCCGTAATGCTTTCTGTAGAAAACTAAAACTAAGTTTTTGACTCGTTTGTTTTACAAAATGGTTGTGCTTTGTGATACCCATCTACTCCATCTCAACCTATCTATTCATAGGGTCAGCTTTCAGTGTCAGAGATGTCAGACCAGAGTGACAGCCAGAACAAGTCTGAAGAGCATCAAAACCTCGGTGAGGGCACTAGTCCCTCAAGCAGCTATGATGAGGGTAGCAGAAGCAGCCCAAGCAACCTGCCTAAGGTTGCAACTAGGCAGAGAGTTAAGAGAAACTCATATTCTGAGGATGAAGATTATGTTGCTGATGAAGAGGTCACTTCCAAGAAGAAGTTGATCAAGAAAGAGAAGGTTACTGCTGCTGCTGCTGGCATCAAGCCAGGCATGAAAGTGAAGGCTCCTGCTCAGAGGAAGCCCATGTCAAAAGCTAGAGTATCTACTCAGGAGAAAGCTCAGCCAACAAGTGGTGCTGGAAAGGAAAGGAAGGAAAGGGTCAGAAAGACCATTGCCGGGGTCATTAGCAGATCCTCAATGATGAGAGACCCAACTGAGGATGAGGAAGAGGATGTTGCACCTACTCCCAAAGCTCAGAAGCTCATGGGAGATGTAATCAAGTCAGGGGCTGCAACATCCAAGCCCAAGACAGCTCCAAAGCAGTCTGCACCAAAGAGATCTACCAGGAACATACCTGCTGCTGAGAAGAACAAGGCCCCAGTGCCTGAAATTGAAGAAGATGAAGAAGCCCAAGTGCTTAGAAAGCTCAAGCCCAAAATTCCAGATCATGATGACACTCATCCATTTGCTGAGAACATGAAAGTGAGAAAGGATGCAGGTCTCAGATTATGGGGATAGACAGACCCCTATGCTAAAAGAAGAAGGACTGATGTAGACTACATGTTTCATACTAAGGAACAACAGGATTTCTATGAGATTGTCCTCCTGGACAATAAGCCTATCATTTGTGACATGAAATGGGTGGATTGGAAGTACATTGACAACAATGAAGACCATTTTCCTGGAGTTCATGAGAGCTTCAGAATGAATGGAGTTGACAAGTTTGTGGGTCAGAAGCTAACAAAATGGAATGATGAGTTGATCACGCAGTTCTACTCCACAGCTCATTTCTACCCAGATGGCAAGATTGTCTGGATGACTGAGGGTACTAGGTACCAATTGTCACATCCCTAGCTGCTGGTAGTGCTCTAGGCTAGCTCATGTGTGCATCATATTTAAATTCTGAAAATTTGAACTGAGGGAATTATTGGAAGCCTCAAAACCCTGAATAAAAGAGGGGCAAAAACCCTAGAAATCTTATTCATTGCTCCAAATGGCTCTTCTAAAATGTTTGATAATTTTTGGTAAGGGTTCTGGTCCCAACCAAAATATTGAACATTTTTAAGGATTTATTTTTGGGACTTTGAATTTAAATCATAGCTATTTGAATTGGACTTATATCTACTGTTAAATAAATATAGGTCCAATAATTCTGAAATATTTCTGTGGAGCATTGTTTTAATTCTTTTAGCTCCTAAAAATATTGTCAGAAGCAAAATAAATTGAATTGGTTTCAAAACCAAATTCAAAACAAACCTGCAAAATAGAAAACAGAATTAAAAAAGGAGAGAGAGAGAGACTACCTGGGCCACTTACCTGTAGCCGGCCCAGCTGGCCAGCTCCTCCCGCTGGCCCAGCCCACCGCCGCCTCCCT